>NW_025764981.1:1672500-2200000 GCF_003918875.1 Haliotis rubra | reverse complement strand
GTAGCATCCGAAAACACGCGCACGCACACACACACGCACATGCATCCTCACCACATATTTGACGGGTTGATTTGTATTAGTCGTCTATTCCAGTTACAGTTAAACACCGTTGTCTTGAGGTTGAAGACACTTACGTAAATACTTCGAGTTATCAGAGGTTCGACACAACCGTAAAATAAAGAGTGAGTGAATTTAGTTTTACGCCGCTTTTAGCAATATTCCAGCAATATCACGGCGGCGGACACCAGAAATGGGCTTCAGACATTGTGCTTATGTGGGGAATCGAGCCCGGGTCGAATCCGTGAAGAGCGAACGCCTTAAGCACTAGGCTACCCCACAGTTTCTCGAAAAATAATGAATAAATAATGAAAGCAGCTTGGTCTTGGTGTCAGTCAATCATTGGATTGTCTGGTCCAGACTTCAACAAACAAACAAGTATGACCAGCACAGGATGCCTAAGTTTTCTCACTGGAAGAGCCAAGAGTATTAATAAAAGGGTCAGTGGGGTGAACGCGTTCGCTCGTCACGCCGAAGACCAGGGTTCGATTCCCTATATGGGAATACATGTGTGAAGCTCATTTATGGAGCCCCCCGTCGTGATATTGCTGGAATATTACTAAAAGCGGCATAAAACTAAATTCACTCACTCACTCACTCATTATTGATAAAAAATGAGGCGAATGAGCTTTCTAAGCTGGTGGTCGACCTACAAGCCAGTAACCGAGCTTGTACCCACGGACTGGTCACCCGTCTAGTTGTGAATATTGTTGCGCACTGGTTTGCCCTACATGCACGACTGAGCATCTCACGCTTTGGACACCTGAAAAATATTGATCATAATGTCTCAGACCTACTCTTATCTCCAATAACAACTGAAAGTATGCGTGTATTGAGATGTAAAGCTGCAGCTTTGTAAATAACGAGCTCTGTGCCTGAAATAGAAAAATACCCATTTGTTTTCTAGTTACGGAATCTCGACTGTGACTGATAAGAAGGCTTTTAGTAGGTTGTTCAAGATCATTAACCACCAACTTGTTATGCATGTCATCTCAGAGTGTGTTAATGTTTAATAATCACTTGGCAAATAGTGTCATAATGGTTTCACACAGACAACTAATACCTAACATCTGAACACTATGGTGAGACTTTGGACAGCGATCCTTCGTTAGACTGACTGACTGACTGAGTTTGGTTTTACGCCGCTTTTAGCAATATTCCAGAAACATCACGGCGGGGGACACCAGAAATGGGCTTCACACATTGTACCCATGTGGGATTCGAACCCGGGTCTTCGGCGTGACGAGCCAACGCTTTAACCACTAGGCTACCCCACCGCCCCCCTTCGTTAGAACAGGGCAGAGGGTTAGCATAGTGGTTAAAGCGCCCGCTCGACAAACTGAAGACCCGGGTTCGATTCCCTACATGGGTACAATGTATGAAGCCATTTTCTGGTGTCCCCCGCCGTGATATTGCTGGAATAGTGCTAAAAGCGGCGTAAACCATACTCACTCACTCGTTAAAAAAAGATTTGCCTTAATTTTAGCAAAATCAACTTTTTCTCCTAGAGTACGAATCTCCTTGGACCGTGCCTGACGGAGTGATCCATCGCTTCTACTGGTTTGTGATGATCCCCATCCGGTTTATGCTTCACTTCACTGTACCCGACTGTCGACGTCCTGGAAAATGGCGGAAGACGTATCCCCTGACCTTCACCTTGTCCATTGTTTGGATTGCCGCTTTCTCCTACGTCATGGTGTGGATGGTAACGATTGCAGGTAATACTGGTTCACATGGTTACCATCGCCATGACAACGGTAGCAGATACTTTAAAGTGACTGACCGACTTCATTAGACTTGTTTATGGCATTGTCGAACGCTTCAGGGCTTAACTGTTAACTGACGGGGGCGGTGGGGTAGCGTAGTGGTTAAAGCGTTCGTTCGTCACGCCGAAGACCCGGGTTCGATTCCCCACATGGGTACAATATGTGAAGCCAATTTCTGGTGTACCCCGCCGTGATATAGCTGGAATATTGCTAAAAGCGGCGTAAAACTAAACTCACTCACCCACTGTTAACAGACGTGACCCACCCGTGAAGATACTTACGGGATCGGGGGGTCAAGGCTCGCTGACTTTGTTGACACATGTCATCGTATCCCAGTTGTAGATCGATCGACCTGCATTACTAGGAATTGGCATAGATCAATGCTTATGTGATGTCAATCACTGGATTGTCTGGTCCAGACTCGATTATTTACAAACCGCCGCCATATAAACTGAGGGGCAAAAGAAACGCTGGCTTCTAATTTTCTCATCTAATAAAAACATATGACAAGGTATGTCAACAGATATCATTGTATTCCACAGACACAACAATTAACATCAGGTTGACCGACTTTAACAACCACATGATGACATTGTAAGGAATAGTGAGCATTCTTGTAACATGTGTTGGATTGTCCATAATTCGTTCACATTCCATTTCATGTTACCATTACACAAATCAGTTAAAAGTCACATTCCATCATCAATAGCGAGTATGTCTACCTATAGCAAGTATGCAGTCCCTGACACGATGTCGTACAGACGTTACCAGTCCCCTCACAATGGCTGGAGTGATGTGACGCCACTGTGTCTGTCATGTGGACGTTGCTGACGTTGCCGAATCCGTCTCCAAAGATGGTCCCAGAGGTGTTCTATGGGATTCATGTCAGGGGATCTGGCTGGACACGGAAGAACTTGTATGTTGTTGCCATTGAAATACTCTCTGGTAACACGTGCAGTGTGTGGAGTGGCGTTATCCTGTTGGAACAGCGTTCTTGGGTTATTCTGCAGGATTGGAAGCACGACTGGTGTCAAGACCTGGTTAATGTAGCGGTCAGCGTTGAGGGTACCATTTGTAACCACCAGGTCGGTCTTAGTGCCACCACAAATACTGCCCCAAATCATCACACCACCGCCGCCACGAGGATGCACTTCTTGGACGCAGCAACGTGACGTTCGTTCGCCTCTACGCCGGTAAACTCGCACTCGGCCGTCAGCACTGTAAAGCTGGAACCTGCTTTCATCCGAAAACAGCACTCTGTCCCAATGTAGTCTTTGCCAGCGTTGCACAATGCGAGCCCACCTCAATCTGTTGAGTCGATGTTGCCGGGTCAAGGTCATTCCCCTAAAGGGTTGGTAAGCTCTCAAACCAAAATGGCAGAGACGTCTGGCTACAGTCCTCCTGCTGACGGGGTGTTGTATAGCATCTCGTGCTGATGACGTCACAGTGAGGAACCTGTCACGGAGGTGCAGCAGACGAAGATGGCGGTCTTCGTTGGCCATGGTTACCCGTGGTCTTCCACTTCATGGTCTGTTTGATGTCCGACTAATATCTCTGAGACGTTTCATCATCCTCTCAATTGTGGTTTTGTGGCAACACATGATTTGTGCAACTCTGGCCTGAGTTGCCCCCATCTGCAACATCCCTATCGCTCTCTCTCGCTGCTCAGACGTCAAACGTGACATTCTTGTTGGTGAAATCCAACCATTCAATGCTAAGGAAGGACTCTGGGCATGATTTATACCCGATCCTTGCACAGAATTTTCCTTATGCATTTTCTCGAAAAAACCCCGAAAAACCCACATTTCACAGAAAAATTGTGATGCAGATTCAATACGAGGCCAAAGAAATGACCGTTACGTTTGGGAGAATGCTTTTACAATGTATCTGACCATGGTTTTAGGTGTGGATAAAAATTGTGTCAATGTTTATAAAACCAGCGTTTCTTTTGCCCCTGAGTTTAGCTGGAATATTGCTGAGTGCGGCGTTAAACAACAAACAACAAACAAACTTACCTGATGCGACTGTAAATACCATGTTGTCATGGTAACATTTACTGTTAAGTTTATAGCAACGTTAAATACACTCTGTCACACGAAACATTTATGTTCCATTGTTTGGGTCTGCAGTGTTCTGGCGATTGCTTTCAGTCTAATTTAGAAACGTTTTGAATTATTTATTTCAAATAAACGGTGTAGATTCAAATAAGGTGTAAAAGCCATATTGAAATAATATTATTATTACGTCAACCTTGACACAACATACACACTCCTTGTTTGTTGAAGACACATTCTTACATGGAAGACTGTGACAGTTGGACAAACTTACATTCATGCTGTTCTTGAAGAAAAAAAACGTATATTTTTGGCAATTGATGTCACTTACTGTTTGTGCTGTGTTTGTTACTACAGGGGACGCCCTCAACATTCCCGACACCGTCATGGGGCTCACCATCCTCGCTGCCGGCACCAGCGTCCCCGATTGTCTGTCCAGCGTGTTTGTCGCCAGGGACGGTACGTGAACGTCATGATGACGCTATTCTGTTGCACGTTGGGTATGGCGGGACGAGATCGGTGCTCTTCTCTGGCGGAACCCAGTTTCATAAATTCAGATCTTTAACTCTGATACGATACCGCTTTACTCGAAGCTCTGAAGACACATAACTTCGAAATTCCCTGTACACGTGAGCTAAACTATGTAACTTACGGTAATCTCTCTCTCTCTCTCTCTCTCTCTCTCTCTCTCTCTCTCTCTCTCTCTCTCTCTCTCTCTCTCTCTCTCTCTCTTTCTCTCTCTCTCTCGCTCTCTCTCTCTCTCTCTCTTTCTCTCTCTCTCTCTCTCTCTCTCTCTCTCTCTCTCTCTCTCTCTCTCTCTCTCTCTCTCTCTCTCTCTCTCTCTCTCTCTCTCTCTCTCTCTCTCTCTCTCTCTCTCTCTCTCTCTCTCTCTCTCTCTCTCTCTCTCTCTCTCCCTCTCTCGGATCACTATGTAGAGTATACGTATATGTATGCTCAGAAGTTTTCTTTCGCTGGAAGGGGCGGTAGGCTAGCCCAGTGGTGAAAGCGTTCACTCTTCACGCAGAAGGACAGGGTTCAATTCTCCTCATGGGTACAATGTGTGAAGCCCGTTTCTGGTGTCCCCCACCGTAATATTGCTGGAATATTGCTAAAAGCGGCGTAAAAATAACTCACTCGTTCACTTTCGCGGCGATAATCAATGCTGACGTTAATGCTAATCCAACCGTGTTGTAACTATCCCAGCATTTGTAAATATCCCAGCATTTGTAAATACACAGTGTTACCATTTCTCAGAAGAGATCTCAAGCTACCATTATGTCATGCAAACGTTCTCTGTATTTCCAGGTTTTGGTGACATGGCGGTCTCCAACTCTATCGGAAGCAACGTCTTCGACATTCTTATTTGCCTCGGGTTGCCATGGTTACTCCAAACAGCTGCCGTCACTCCGGGCGAATCGTTGTCAATCTCCAGCAGCGGGCTTGTGTACTCGTCCTTGACCTTGCTTGGAACTGTGGTCTTCTTGATCTTGTCCCTTACAATCAACAGCTGGCGACTCAACAAGCCCCTCGGCGTCGTGTACCTCGTTGTCTACGTCTTCGTCATCGCTCTGACGTGCTTGTACGAGCTCAACGTGTTTGGGGAATTCAACCCACCGTCTTGTCCCAGATCAGAATGAATTACGGGCTGTGATATTATTGGACATATAAGGCCGGATTTTGTCAGCCATGTTGTATGAGATCGTAGTGTTGCATAAAATGACGCCACGTCACTTGAAAATGTTAACGAAACTGACGTCTTCGAACGTTTTGGTGACACCCAAAATGAGTAAATATGCTTCTGTATCTTGGTGAAAAATATTATTGTACGTGAATAAAGTCATTATGTGTTGTTAACTGTTACGTTTCATTTGATAGTTCAACCAACCAATTTACCTTATGAATGTGACTTTATATAATCGACCTTGACATTGAGTCACGGCAGCTATTGAAGTATGATGTCCGGGTGACCTTGTGACCAGTGACCTTTGCCTTTGACACAAAATTGTCCTTTGGCCGATGTTGATTTATTTCCTTATTACAACTGCATCACAAAAGTAATTACGCTATCGTGTGGTCTTATATCAACTGATGTCATCGTATCCTAAATGCATAGATCGATGCTCATGTTGTTGATCACTGGATTGTCTGGTCTAGACTCGATTATTTACAGACCTCCGCCATATAGCTGGAATATTGCTCTGTGTGGCGTAAAACTAAACTCAAACAAACCTATATCCAGTGTATCCTATCTCCATTTTATTACGGTATGACCCTTGACGTATTTATCTCAATTTCTCCTATCACTGACCTGATATGGAATACCTCTCCCACCCTACCTGCAGGTCAGATAACTCAACTGCTTAATAGGGGCGGTGGGAGTCAGGTTCGATTCCCCACATGGGTACAATGTGTGAAGCCCATTTCTGGTGTCCCCCGCCGTGATATTGCTGGAATATTGCTAAAAGTGGCGTCAAACCATACTCACTCACTCACTTATGCTTAATACAGGGGCGGTGGGGTAGCCTAGTGGTTAAAGCGTTCGCTCGTCAAGCCGAAGACCCGGGTTGGAATCCCCACATGGGTACAATGTGTGAAGCCTATTTCTGGTGTCCCCCGCCGTGTTGTTGCTGGAATATTGCTAAAAGCGGCGTAAAACCAAAACTCAGTCAGTCAGTCAGTCTGCTTAATACGTTTCGGTAGGGGTCAACATTCCAGATCGCAGCCTCGTACTAACGCGCTTTCGAATCAGATGAACACACTTCTGTCAATTTAAGCTGGGGAAAATGTTATACTGAGTATGATACAAAACGTCAACGACAGATAAAAACCAATCTCGATTATTTCCATATTACAGTGGGCGAAAGAGGCACAGGGAGCCCAGTCGTGTGAGGCGCCACAGAGTTGCGTCCCTTTGGGTACGCCAGAATCCTATGTTTTTTGGGTTCGAATTAGGAGATAAACGTACTGTGTTTGGAAATTAGATGAATGTGAGACTGAATTGATAGTCTCTAAATTTCATTTGAAGCCGAACGTGTAGCCGATTTAACATCGAACTTCCTCGTCCTGCGGAAGACACTGCGTAATCCGGCATGTGATGAGAGGCGAATTGAACTCGTCTGATAAAGGAGCGGTAGGTTCCTTTCGTATTTTTTTTAACATTGCAACATAAAAAATATTCTGTCCAAAGAAAACAAACTACTGTTTATTCAATGTAATAATGTAACACCTAAGAGCTTGATTTTTATAATCATAACTCCACAAGACCGAAACCAGCCTATTGTTTTGTGTGCCGTGTTACTGTACCCCCCTGTCCACACTATAATGGAATCGTCTGACCTACTTATTTTCTTGGAAGTAGACAGTTACGCAACAGTTTGAAATGGCGGACGAGCCAGTGTTTACATATTGCGAAAGGTTGAAATTCGAAGTGACAGTGGAAAATACTTGACTGACTGTCGAACCTGAACCCTGCAGAATCGAAGAATAGATCCTTTTCTGATCGACCTATGACCTGTAAGTCACCAAAGACTGTTAATTTTTATGACCGGCGAGTGTCGATCATGATTTCACGTAGGTGCCTCCACCCCGGCATGCGAGGAAGAGTGACAGTGCTGCTTTGTGTACCTTCGACTAACTTGGGATTCCTTGGAACATTGTTCTCATCATTTGGGACTGGATTGTTGGCCAAGCTTTTCAAAGTGTACGAACATAGCTGCAGTGACAGCCTTCGGGGAAGGTGGCAGATAACTGAATTCTCATGGTTCAGTTTTTGACATTTTGAATGATGCAACGAGACATGATGGAGTATGAGTGGCAATTTCATGTCATAAACATAGTAGATGTGATATTGGTATCTTCATCATGATATCCGGAAGTAGGCCATATTTAAAGCTAGCGAAGTCTCGCTGTGCGAGATCTCGCGAGGCAAATTACCCATAAACCCTTCTTCATCATGGCCTCAATGTAGATAGACACGTGAGCCGGCCATTCCGTAAGTTTTGATCGTTTTCACTTGCATAGATTGGTATGAATAACTTTTCTTCCATCAAAGGGTCCATACAGGACCTAGATGGTATACCTAAGCAGAAAAATGTGCCCGTAGAGGCGCATACATCTGCAACCGATGATATGTCGAAAAACCACGTGGATGGTTTGGGCAAGTCCCATCAACCCCAACCATCGGGGTCGGGCAACAAGCGAGACTTGGGGTTGGATAGCCACTCTAATATAGCGATGTGATATTGGTATCTTCATCATGATATCCGGAAGTAGGCCATATTTAAAGCTAGCGAAGTCTCGCTCTGCGAGATCTCGCGAGGCAAATTACCCATAAACCCTTCTTCATCATGGCCTCAATGTAGATAGACACGTGAGCCGGCCATTCCGTAAGTTTTGATCGTTTTCACTTGCATAGATTGGTATGAATAACTTTTCTTCCATCAAAGGGTCCATACAGGACCTAGATGGTATACCTAAGCAGAAAAATGTGCCCGTAGAGGCGCATACATCTGCAACCGATGATATGTCGAAAAACCCACGTGGATGGTTTGGGCAAGTCCCATCAACCCCAACCATCGGGGTCGGGCAACAAGCGAGACTTGGGGTTGGATAGCCACTCTAATCAGCACAAACGTGCTCGAATTTGCGCACGGGTGGCTTCTGCTTCTGACTTTGAGTCAGATTCAGGATCAGAATCTTCCCCCTCGAGCGATGTAAGCTCGGACGAATCTTACGTTGAGTCTGCTACGAATCAACGTGGGGATAAAAGGGTCGTTCCGTCTAAACCGGTAATCAATAAGACAGGAACAATAGAGACTTTCGATGATTACGTCCCCTTCTCGTTAGCTGATGCCAAAGACCCATCAGAATGGTGTCTCCCGCATACTCTCTCACGACAGACTCAGAGAAATTTCTCTGTCTTCTGCCAGGATTCCAAACTAGAAGGAAATATTCTAGAGGATCTCCCTGTCCCTTCAGAGGAATGTCTTCAGACACCTTCTCTGGATCCATATCTGGACGACCTCTTTGAGGCTAAGGGAAAGTCGTTCGAGAAAAGTTTGACCAATCCTTCAATTTATTCAAAAGCGGATTCTGAATTCCATTGGGCCTCTATGTCACCTGTGGCATAACCTTGATAAGATCCGCAGAGGTGAATCCCCGCCGATTTAGACATCTTTGAGCTGTTGGAATTGGTAGAAAACCACCTGTCTTATCGGTCAGGCTAATGTCTCCATGAATTACAACAGAAGGCTAAACATTCTGGCTAAACTTTCTAAGGATGTCAAGAAGGCTAAACGTCTCATTCTCAAGCATGACACAGCTTTGTCAGAGGCTAAGGGCAGACTCTTCGGAGATGCCTTTTATGACGTCATGCTGAAGGAGGTAAAACGTAAGACCAAAGCCAAATTGATATTTGATGCTGAGAGACGTTCAGCTTGCAGACCTACTTTCAGACACCAAGGGCCCAGTCACCGTGATAGACAGCCCTTTCAGAGAATGCCCTCAGGAGTAAGACAATCTACTGGGGGCACATTCCACATCAAGCCCTCCTTCAACAGAGGTTTCAGAGGCAACTCTTCCAGAGGCAGAGGAAGAGCCGGTCAGTCCGGTCGGAATCGCAGACTCTCACATACCAGGTGGGTCAAATGTCAGCAACGCCTGTTCCCACAATGCTCCTCCTTCCTCAATGCTACATCTACAGGTTATCCCAGCAATTCTAGAGCTAAACCTGGATCTTCTGTTTTACAGGAATCCCTCATAGGGGGTCGTCTGGTACACTTTTTAAAAAACTGGCAAAAGATCACTTCAGATCCATGGATACTTCAGACAGTTTCGGGTTTCGAGATTCCTCTGTTGTCAAAACCTATTCAGAATCGCGTGTTTCAACCAAAACTAAAGCTCACAAGACAGTTAGCCTTGAGCCAGGAGATCCAATCAATGCTTTGCAAACATGTGATAGAGGTTGTTCCCCAGTCTGCTTCGATGGACTCGGATCAGTTTCTAAGTCCTATGTTCATGGTTCCCAAGAAGGATGGAGGGCAGAGGCCAATCATAAATCTCAAGGCCCTCAATGCTCACATTCCTTACAAACACTTCAAGTTGGAAGGACTACACCTTCTAAGGGACTTGATCCGCAAAGGGGACTACCTTTGCAAGCTGGATCTGAAGGATGCTTACTTCAGCGTCCCAATGGCACCCCACATGAAAAAGCTACTCCGCTTCTCTTGGAAGGGTGTTCTGTATCAGTTCCGATGCATGCCATTTGGACTTGCCCCAGCTCCAAGAGCATTCACAAAACTTCTTCGCCCAGTGGTAAATTTGGCACGGCGAGCAGGCATCCGCTTGATTATATACCTGGACGATATCTTGTGTATAGCGGAATCGCCGACCCTGCTGAGTCAACACAGGGACACCCTCATCTTTCTCCTCCAGTCCCTAGGCTTTGTCATAAACTGGAAGAAATCAGTTCTGTCACCAACCCAGTCGATCACTTTCCTGGGGTTTCAGATAAACACGGTGGATCGTACTCTGATCTTACCAGAGGAGAAGGTAGAGAACATTGTAGCAACCTGTCGTCACATGATGAGAAAGAAACAGGTAAGGATTCGACAACTGGCAAGTTTGATAGGAAAACTGTAAGCTTCAATGAGAGCAATCTTACCCGCTCAACTGCATTGTCGTTACCTGCAGATGCATTCGAACAGGGAGCTTTTGCGTTCTCAGAGTTACGAGTCAATGATTACACTGCCTTCGGTTTGTCTGGAGGAACTGAAGTGGTGGATGACCAACCTCACCAATTTCAACGGGAAGCCAATCATGGCAGCTCATCCAGATGTAATTCTCCAGACAGATGCATCAAAAAAGGGATGGGGAGCAATACACGGCCAGAGATCAACAGGAGGCCGCTGGGCAGAGATAGAGCAGAGTATGCACATAAATGTTCTAGAGCTGAAGGCAATTCATCTGGCACTCTTGACCTTTTGCAAGGGGATCAAAGATCAATCTATTTTGGTCCAAGTGGACAATCAGACAGCCATGGCTTATGTGAACCGATTTGGGGGGCACAAAATCAGTCAGTCTGTTGCAGATCACAAAGCAGATATGGGGTTTCTGTCTCCAGAACCGTCTGTTCTTAACAGCAGTCTATCTGCCAGGGGTAGAGAACATTCATGCGGACTGGGAGTCTCGCCACTTCAACGACTCGAGCGATTGGATGCTCAATCCAATCATCTTTGCTCAATGCAACCAGATACTGGGTCCCTTCTCAATGGACCTTTTTGCATCGAGACTGACTTTCCAAATGAAGCCGTTCTGCAGCTGGAGGCCAGACCCCCTTGCACAATCAACAGATGCGTTTCTAGTGAATTGGAACCAGGGGATTCCTTATGCCTTTCCCCCGTTCTCACTGATAGGCAGGTGTCTGTGGAAGATCCGAAAGGACAAAGCGGAGCTGGTCTTAATAACTCCAGTGTGGCAAGGTCAGTCCTGGTATCCACTCCTCTTGGAGATGGCGGTCACAAAGCCAATCCTCCTCCCACAGATGAGGGATCTGTTAAACTCCCCGCAAAACCTGCCTCATCCACTGATAGAAAACAACACTCTGGTGTTAGCGGCATGGAAGGTTTCCGGCGTAGCATCAAGACCAGAGGAATTTCCGAGGCGACTACACAGCTGCTCTCCTGTCAATGGCGACCTGGCACACAAGGCGCTTACAATGCTTCCTGGAATAGGTGGAATGGCCGGTGCAATCAACAGGGTTTTGATCCCTTTTCAGCCTCTGTGGAGTCTATCTTAGACTTTCTCTCTCACTTGTACCACGAGAATAATCAGTACAGGGCCATAAATACAGCTAGATCAGCTTTGTCTGCTTTTCACCCCACTATCGAGGGCTATAATGTGGGTCAGCACCCACTGGTCAGGAAATTAATGTCAGGGATTTTTAATCAGAATCCTCCTCAGCCCAGATACTCAGTGGCCTGGGATGTAGATTTGGTGCAGCAATATTTGAAAAAATAGAAAGATAATATCTATTTGTCGGATAAAAACTTGTCTGGGAAGTTGACAATGCTTCTGATGCTAACCTCTGCTAGCAGGTCTTCAGAGTTATCTTCCCTGGATATCAGACACATGGTAGACAGGGGCACTGAAGTAGAATTTACCCTGATTAAACCAACCAAGGTGACTAAGACAGGAACAAAACTTCATCCCTTGAGGTTCAGTGCCTATGAGAAGGACCCTGCACTCTGTGTAGTTCGATGCCTTAGAGTGTACTTAGAACGCACAGAACCTTGGAGAGATGAATGTAGGTCTGGCCTTCTCTTGAGCTATGTGAAACCGCATAAACCGGTTTCATCCCCAAGTATTGCAAGATGGGTGACAAATCTTATGAGCGAGGCGGGTATTGACACTTCACACTACAAAGCTCATTCTGTCAGAGGAGCTAGTGCTTCAAAGGCATTTGCCAAAGGTGCTTCTGTCACAGACATTTTGAAGTTGGGAAACTGGACCAAGGCCTCTACTTTCAGAACCTTCTATCTGAGAAATACTATCAGCAGTGGCAACTGCTTGTCAAAGATACTTGACACTACCGGGCTTTGAACTACCAATATCACATCTACTATGTTTATGACATGAAATTGGAAATTTCACAAGCACACGTAGTGTGTAAAGTGAAATTATAATTTCATTAGTAAACATAGTAGATGTGATATTCCCTACCCTGTCTCCCACCCTGAATTGCCTAGATTGTTTGGCATTTCTCAGAGTTATTGCATTGCTAAGATTTAACTTCATTCCAGGAAACGTTTTGAATTTATGTCAGTCTTAATGGATTTTAATATTTTACAGTTTTGGATTGATCTGAGTGATTCAACCAAGTCATAGCTGATAATGCTATGCTCTTTACTTGCAGTTGAGTGCTGTGGGTCTGGACTACAGCGGAGCTGGCCAGGAAGAGGAGGGCGCTCCACTGGATGACTTGTGGCCACTGACCCCATCTAGGGTTTTTTCCGTTTGAAGTTCAAATTCAATAGATCTGTATGATCTGATTAAATGTTTTTCCTTTACTCTGTGTTCTTTTCTAATTTCGTCCCTTATGAAGAAGGGTTTATGGGTAATTTGCCTCGCGAGATCTCGCACAGCGAGACTTCGCTAGCTTTAAATATGGCCTACTTCCGGATATCATGATGAAGATACCAATATCACATCTACTATGTTTACTAATGAAATTATAATTTCACTTTACACACTACGTGTGCTTGTGAAATTTCCAATTTTGTGTTTCGCCTGACCGTTATCTTGCGAATTTCCCATTCTAAACGGAAACAAATATACCATTTACCAGGTAGGTAAATGTTTACAAACGTTTTGCCGCACAAATAGGGATAGATAGGGATGTATTGTTACATGGTTTTCTGATTTATATGTTAGATATTGTTTGTTAATGTGTGGGGCTGTGTATTGTAATTGAGTTTTAATATTTTTATAATAGAAGGTAATACTTATGATAGTGAGATCCCCTAATAATTGTGGAGGAGAAATCGTATAATTGTATTTTTCGAGTTTTAATAAATGTTTCATCAGCATTTCCATCACGTCTGTTGTGTTGATATTAGTCATGTTGGTGGCCAAGCTGAAGTAGTGCGGCATTGTTGTATACGTGCGCAGTGAAGCGCCGTGAAATCAGACGCATTTTCAATCCAAATTGATACCGTCTGATTTTATGGCTTGACCAATCAAATTCGAGCATTTCACGTAGCCATGGTAGAATCCCGGTTTGCCCTGATTATGTTTATAGCTACGTTAGGGCCATAACCAGGCTTTCACCTGTGTGGTAAACGCCAAAGACCCGACCCGTGAAGATCCGGGTTAGAATGCTTGTCGTAAGAGGCGACTAACGGGATCGGGTGACCAGACTCTGACTTGGTAGACACATGTCATCGTATCCCTTGATGAGACCCGGCACTTGAAGTTTCAACCTAAATAAATATAGATTCTCCATGTGCATTTTATTTGAAAACTCCATTGAAGCACTCCCGGCGCTTATTGGAGATCCTGCGCTTATTTTTTTAACAGCTGCTTTACCCCCGGCGCTTAAGGGGCCGTCGCTTATTAGAGGAAATATGGTTCTTACGTGTCAAATTCCGGAAAGTCGCTTACCAATAGTGATGTCATACATACGTCAACATTGTTGTGAGGTGAGGTTTATGAATGAAAATACACACGGTCAATGTATCCTGCTGCTTTCAGTTTCATTTATAATGCATCGTTCGACATATTACTTCACGCGATTAATTTCAATACTGGTATGTTTGGCATTGGGTCTAGCAGGAGACTAGTCTGAATCAACTGGCACGAAATACGTCATAGTCCAAGGGAGGTGACTCTGGCCTGCTTAATTTGGAATACAAAGGTCTCGTTTTTGGCTTAACACTTCAACACTTATAAAGAGCTTTCTACTTTCAATGTGAGAAAAATGAGAGTCTATTTTCAAACATTATTCACTAATCTTAAAATCAGTTTTGTTTCACTTACGAAAGAACTTGCTTTTTTTTCTTGTAAACTTCCCCTTTAAAACGGACATTTACTCAACCTAAATTATCAACAGCACCACGTGGCGTAAACAGCAAAAATAGAGGTGAAAACACTCAAAACAAATTATAACGAAAAGGCCGAACGAAAATCCTCACTCTCGTAGTTCAGTCTAACACCGTCGTGACGAAGTTGAAGGGTGAGTGAGTGAGTATGGTTTTACACCACTTTTAGCAATATTCCAGCAATATCACGACACCAGAAATGGGCTTCACAAATTGTACCCATGTAGGGAATCGAACCCGGGTCTTCGGCGTGACGAGCGAACGCTTTAAAGGTCACATAAACCCTAGGGGGTAAAAATACATAAATCACTAACTGGCATCGTTATAAATGAAACCCCGTCATTAAAACTACTCATTTCGACCTTTAATTGACTTAAATCGACCTTTTTGACAACAGTGCACAATTCTCAACCGCGAACGAAATTTCAACCAATCAGAGCGGCGCGACTCTGTGACGTCATATGAGGAATACCTTTGAGGGCCGATGCAGAATTCATCTACATTTTAGGGGGTAAATTATCTTGTTTACAGGCTTGTATAAACCTGAAATCGTGACAATTGTTGTGGAAACTGAAAGCTATATGTTCTCACAATCTACTGGCATTTAATTTTGTCTCCTGCTTTGCCTAGTTTCCGAGTTACAACTTGTTTTCATAGACGCTTCTGTCACAATTGATTGGTGTCGTTTGGCCCTATCTGTATAATGACTGATCCAAATTGATCCCATTTCTGTGTTTTTACCTCGATATTTAATCATGTCATGTAAAAAATCTGTTTGTATTCTCAAAACAGTGTCGGCCCATAAGTTTTCACATGCAATACAGCAATTAATACTCCCTTGTTGTAACCCGTGTTAGGTGGTATAAACCTACACATGTTATTTGTCATCATTCACTTGATGGTCAGTTAAAGAATTTATAACAGGTATAATTAGTGGTAACACACTTAGATTACCCGACAAAGGTTCCCATTTGGCATTTCTTGTGTCTGGAGTAAATATTCAACATTATAAACATCGATCAAAGGATTAACCGATAACACGCTGATTGATTAATTACTTTTATCTTACACAGCGGATTTGTCAAAAGGTAGTGTTTATGTATGTAGATTTACTAATCTATACTGAAAACACTCTGCCGTGTCGGTGTCTGCGTAAAAACAACGTCCTTCTTTCAAAGGATTAACCGGCAATACATTGATTGATTGCCCATTATTGGCTAACTAAATTACTGTTTTTAATGAAAGGCGGACATTATGCAATTAGTTGCCAGGTGTGCTATCTTGAGTGACCAATGAGACTATACACCAATACCTGAAAAGATTTATCACTTTTTCAAATATTAAACTGTTAAAAGACACATCATTTGGAACAGTTTTGTGGATATTGATGGATACATTCCTCAAACAAGGTAATGGCCTGATATTGTTCCTATAACTTTAATCTGTTTTAATTTTAATATTTGCATTTTGTTTTTTATTCATTTGTCGTAGCATTCAACAGAATCATTGTTTTCGCCGTGAAGTGTAATGAGACAGACAACATACACTAGGGTGTGTGTGCGAATTATGATTCACATTGGCAAACTATAAAATGTCTAGATATTACAGTTCTGTTATAAATTCACTATAAGTATCAGCAGATCGTCAGCTTTTTATTTAGGTTCATAATGCATAAAAGTATGATAATAAACTAATTAGGATTATAAGACCAAATATAAAGACGCACATTGACTAGTATCTACATACTGGTGAGTGGACATTAACCATGTGAATGTAGCAAGAAATGTATCGCGCAGTATTGTGACTTCGACCCCCACCTCGCTTCCGTGGAAGAAATCGTTATGTTATAAGTTGTGTCATGCAAAATCCTTTTGGTTATGATTCCAATACATATTTAATTACGAGTAGAAAGAAGTTTTGATTTGCTAACTTGACGAAAACAAACTATAATCTCATTAATTCTAACAGACTTTACGATTTTCAAAAATGGCGGCGCCCTATCGGGAACATCCGCAAGTCTGTGGATAAATGCTATTTAGGTTTGTTTTCACCGAGTTACAAAATCAAAACTACTTTCTACTGGTAGAAAAATATGTATTTTATTGATGGCCAATAGGATTTTTGCATGACATAGCGTATATAACATAACAATTTCTCCTGGCAGCGAGGTGGGTGTCAATATAATACTACTTACAATATTATTGTTACTTCGACCACAACCTCACTTCCGAGGAAGAAATCGTTATGTTACAAGTTGTGTTATGGAAAATCTTTATGGTCATCAATCATATACATATTTTACTATAACTAGTAAGTAGTTTTGATTCTTTAACTTCCGTGAAGCGATCTGAACACAAGTAAGATATCGTTTCAGGCTTCCACAACGCTCGCTTCGCACTCACAAACATAACCCATTTAGCACGAACTGCGGGGTCCTGTGGAAATCTGTGCATGGTGACACCATCACCCGACCCCTAGGGGCAATTGACGACAAAGCAACGATTCGGCATGTCGTCGTTCATGTCGAGAAATCAACAAAATGATGAGCGTGCTACACACTTTCTATACATCTAACTGAAAATCGTTCTTCATATGACGTCACTGCAGTGCTCTGGCGACAGAGTTACGTAACCTGTCTGTGGTTTCGTTCGCGGGCGAGAGGGAAGCAGGCGACTTTTTTGGCCACTTTTAATCGCTCGGTATTAATTAACCACAAGTTTTTAAAGAATAAATTTGGTGTTCCGCATAAGACTAACCACAAATCTTTCATATGTAATGGTTAAAAGAGTAACAAAAAACAAAGTTTAGTGGTTCTTTAACCACTAGGCTAATCCGCCGCCCCTAGAAGTTTAAGGGATTTACGTGAATACTTCGAGTTATTATAAGAGGTTCGACACAACCGCATAATGAAGGCTATATACGGAATAGGAATAAGCTTTTACTTCAGGTCAAACGTTTGACACATTATAGTTCGACATAACGGTGTTTGTCCGAAGGAGTATAATCACATTGCCGAAAAAGAATGTTTCCCGGATGTTAAATGTGACGTAATATCTGGCGCAATATATGCTTACTTTCGTTCACTGGTGAAGAGTGAGTGAGTGATTTAGCAATATTCCAGCAATATCTCGGCGGGGGACACCAGAAACGGGCTTCACACATTGTACCCATGTGAGGAATCGAACCCGGGTCGAAACGCTTTAACCACTAGGCTACCCCACTGCCTCTCACCGGCTTAAGAAATTGTGTTAGACCACAAACGTGTTAGACCAACAGAACCGTGGTCTCCAGCAACCCATGCTTGTTGTAAGAGGCGACTAACGGGATCGGATGGTCAGGCTCGCTGACTTGGTTGACACATGTCATCGTATCCCAGATGCGTAGATCGATGTTCATGATGATGATCATTGGATTGTCTGGTCCAGACTCGATTATTTACAGACCGCCGCCATTTAGCTGGAGTATCGCTGACAGCGACGTTAAACGATAATTACAACAGATGTTAGACAAACATATTAAAAACGCTCTCAAAACGTGACTAGGTTAAAACACGCCGAAACGTTCCTAACCCGAGGTAAAAAAACACTAACCCCGTACAATTGAATTAAAATGAGACCATAGTTCCCGCTCTCTAACAAACATATTCCCATGTCACATCGACCTTTCGCACAGTCTGATCGACCAGAGAAATGAAGTCACAGCTCCATCGATGAGCGTCTGTTGTTTGTTTCAATCGTTTACCACTATCAAACATCTGTCTATACTTTCATCTGTCAGCACAAATCCATTAAATCTAAATAAGCAACAAACTCGGAACAAATAACGACAATGGCACTACTTAACAAACCGCTTGGAAAGGTTTCTGTCGTGTGTGGAGCACGTGGTTATTGAACATATATAACTTGCATTTAGGTCAACTGGTGCCTTTATACTATTATTCTATTGCTACGATTTTCCAAGACACTTCGTGTCTCATAGGCCAGCTAGCCGAGTGGTGTATATGTTAAATTGTCTTGTCATTGTGATTATATATATTTGTATGCATACCACGTGACACGTAAATACAATATCGTCTTATCTTATCTTTATGAAGATTTGATGTGTGACGTCATATTACAAACGGAATATAACTAGACACATGTCAAATGTGATAAAACTCGAGTGAGTGAGTTTGGTTTTACGCCGCTTTTAGCAATATTCCGGGAAAATTACGGCGGGGGACACCTGAAATGGGCTTCACACATTGTACCCATGTGGGGAATCGAATTTCAATGACAGTTGATAGTGTAGACTGATCATTCCCACTTCTTTCCGTTTCTTTGTCATGATTTAGCTGTGGCGATCACCACTTGTCTCAAAGCGCCAGTAAGCAAATACTTCCAGTTTCAATATGTATTCAATTATTCCTAATCACTCCAATATCACATAAAAAATTAAGTTGATATTCGATCTGTTTCATATTTTCGAGGAACGATGGGGTAGACTAGTGGTTAAAGCGTTCGCTCATCACGCCGAAGACCTGGGTTCGATTCCCCACATGGGTACAGTGTGTGAAGCCCATTTCTGGTGTCCCCGCCGTGATATTGCTGGAATATTGCTAAAAGCGGCGTAAAACCAAACTCAGTCACGCACTCACTCACTCACTCATATTTTTGCTGTTTGTCTAAATGGAGAGCTTAATGGACCGGGTGGTCCGGTCCGGTGACTAACTTAACTCTGTGCCACCATGACCCGAAGGGGTGGATCAGTGCTCATAATATCAATCATCAGAACTGGTCCAGAATCGACCATTTACAGGTCACCATCATGCATGTAAACTGGAGTACTGTATGCTGCGTTAAACGGCAACAGACAACGCAATCTTGCTGGTCTTAAAAGTGCGCTATACTCCCCCACTCCTAATAAAATATACCCACTGAGACATTTCCTCCTTTATAGATGTTTACATCAACCAAAATATTTAAGAGTTGAGTTTTATGACATAAAAAAACTACATGCTGATAATTTCGGACGAAATAAATCCTCGAAATGACAATATGCTTCGCTGATTATTGATCCCAGATCGATCTAATTTTCTTCTCAAGCACAGATATATCAACCGGTAACACACTCGCGCAGACAGATGTGACTCGAGCAACACGCAGAATCCGTGCGACTCGCTGCAATCAAAGTTGACTGACACCATGGTTAATTTCATTTGGAGTTTACTGTTAATTTTTCTGGGACAGTATGTTAAAGGTGAAATTAAGCGCGTCGACTTCAGACGGCGAGAGGACTTAACAAATGTGATGTTTTCGGATAATCCTATATTATTCTCACAGAGGACACCAACTTATAAGTGCATTGAAAATTGTTTGTATATTGACAACTGTGTGACCTTAGTGTCTTCAGGAGATGGAGATAACGGTGAATGTTATTTATACGACAAACAGACTGCTAGCATGACCAATCAAGTTTCAGGTGCTTCAACGCATGTCTTCAACAAAGGTAACAATTTTTAATTCATTTATACATTTGCGGAATTTAAGCTAAAAAGATGGTTTGCATTTGTATCGTGACAGGTCTAAATTTTGAAATTTCAGCACTCATGCTGGAAACCAAACAAACACATGTTTATCGTAAACATTAACATGTTTAATACTTTAAATGATAACTTAACATATTACATTTAATAATGACTTTCTTTCACAACCTATCCTCAAAACATCCTTTAAAGGCGCCCATGCGCTTTTAGCTCGTCTGGGCGATGGAGAAAGCAAGTGGTTAAAGCGTTCGCTCGTCACACAAAAAAAAGACCATGGTTCGATTTCCTACATGGGTAAAATATGTGCAGCACATTTTATGCTGTCCCCGCACGCACACACACACACACACACACACACACACACACACACACACACACACACACATAGTACTGTTGTGCGGTGGTAAGCTACAAACACCTTCATTTATGTTGGCAATGTTGCTATATATTTACAACGAAGGAAGGGCTTCATTACAACCAATTCAAATGTGTCTCCGCATTTATCAGAAACTGTGACATATAGTGCATGCCCAATGTTCATTATATGATATGTGTATCAGTGATCCATTTTGCATAGTGTAGTGGTCAGAGTATCTGTGGGCTGTTCTTCTAAACGTATCCTGTTAGCTTATCCACGTTCCCAATAGTTAACCCGTCAGGCTATCTCAGTTGCCTTACACCTATCGATAGTTACCCGTTAGATTTTCCCAGTTTCCCAATAGTTAACCCGTTAGGCTATCTCAGTTCCCTTAAACTTATAAAAGATTTTCCCAGCTTCTCGATAGTTAACCAGTTATCCCTATAATTAACCCGTTAGACTTTCCTAATATCCCAATAGTTAACCTGTTCGACTTTCCTAGTTTCCCTATAGGTAACCCGTTAGACTTTCCTAATATCCCTAAAGTTAACCTGTTAGACTTTCTCAGTTTCCCTATAGTTAACCTGTTAGACTTTCCTTATATCCCTATAGTTAACCCGTTAAACTTTCCTAATATCCCTATAGTTAACCTGTTCGACTTTCCCAGTTTCCCTATAATTAACTCGTTAGACTTTCCTAGTTTCCCTATAATTAACCCGTTAGACTTTCCTAATATCCCTATAGTTAACCTGTTCGACTTTCCTAGTTTCCCTATAGGTAACCCGTTAGACTTTCCTAATATCCCTATAGTTAACCCGTTAGACTTTCCTAGTTTCCCTATAATTCACCCGTTAGACTTTCCTAGTTTCCCTATAGTTAACCCGTTAGACTTTCCTAGTTTCCCTATAATTAACTCGTTAGACTTTCCTAGTTTCCCTATAATTAACCCGTTAGACTTTCCTAATATCCCTATAGTTAACCTGTTCGACTTTCCTAGTTTCCTATAGGTAACCCGTTAGACTTTCCTAGTATCCCTATAGTTAACCCAGTTACCCGTTAGACTTTCCTAGTTCCCTATAGTTAACCCGTTAGACTTTCCTAGTTTCCCTATAATTAACTCGTTAGACTTTCCTAGTTTCCCTATAATTAACCCGTTAGACTTTCCTAATATCCCTATAGTTAACCTGTTAGACTTTCCTAGTTTCCCTATAGGTAACCCGTTAGACTTTCCTAATATCCCTATAGTTAACCTGTTAGACTTTCCTAGTTTCCCTATAGGTAATCCGTTAGACTTTCCTAATATCCCTATAGTTAACCTGTTCGACTTTCCTAGTTTCCCTATAATTAACCTGTTCGACTGTCATAGTTTCCCTATAATTAACCTGTTCGACTTTCATAGTTTCCCTATAATTAACCTGTTCGACTTTCATAGTTTCCCTATAGTTAACCTGTTCGACTTTCATAGTTTCCCTATAATTAACCTGTTCGACTTTCATAGTTTCCCTATAGTTAACCTGTTACACTTTCCCAGTTTCCCTATAGTTAGCCCGTTAGACTTTCATAGTTTCCCTATCGTTAACCCGTTAGACTTTCATAGTTTCCCTATAGTTAACCTGTTCGACTTTCCTAGTTTCCCTATCGTTAACCCGTTAGACTTTCATAGTTTCCCTATAGTTAACCTGTTCGACTTTCCTAGTTTCCCTATAGTTAACCTGTTAGACTTTCCTAGTTTCCCTATCGTTAACCCGTTAGACTTTCCTAGTTTCCCTATGATTAACCCGTTAGATTTTCCTAATTCCCCTACAGTTAGCACATTAGATTTTCCTAGTTTCTAGATAGTTAACCCGTTAGATGATACCTGTAGTTAACCCATTAGATTTGGGTTAATCTAACATATCTGCTTTCGACAAACTGGGTAAATCTGTCCCCGATCGAAGGAATGCCTAAGCATTAGTAGGTACACGAGAAACTTACAACGATCAACCTCAGAAAGGTTTGAAAAAAAATAATTTCTCAAGCACTCCGTCAGTTCGGTGTATCCGTCAGTTCGGTGTATCCGTCAGTTCGGTGTATCCGTCAGTTCGGTATATCCGTCAGTTCGGTATATCTGTCAGTTTGTTATATCCGTCAGTTCGTTATATCCGTCAGTTCGGTATATCCGTCAGTTTGTTATATCCGTCAGATCGGTATATCCGTCAGTTCTTTATATCCGTCAGTTCGTTATATCCGTCCGTTCGGTATATCCGTCAGTTCGTTATATCCGTCAGTTCGGTATATCCGTCAGTTTGGTATAAGCGTGTTCGTTATAAAAGTAGTTTGCTGTATTCAATGTCGGTACCAGGTCACCGTATTTCCACTTCTAAAGATCGAAAGATCTTGAACTAGACCAACGTATGTTGAACAAGTTCGCCCTATTGTGCTACCAAGTGCTATATCGAGGTGTGTTGGTTGACCGAGTAGCGTCCCAGGCTCTTTTTATAGGACCCCATTCATTTTATAAAATCATTAAACAATACCTCCAATATATCTTTAGTGTGAGTGAGTGAGTTTAGTTTTACGCGCACCCAGCAATATTCCAGCAATATGGCGGCGGTCTGTAATCCCGTTAGTTGCCTCTTACGACAAGCATGGGTTGCTGAAGATCAATTCTAACCTGGACCTTTACGGGTCCTTGTATATCTTTTAAACAAACAAGACAGACACGCATACAATCAGGTATAGAACATTTCTACATTGTTTTGATATACATAACTTAACATTAAGAAATTACCTTGAGTGTTCGCTGATTGTTTGAACGTTATTAACAGAAGTGCTTGCAATCACTTGAGGGAGTTGAATCAAATTTGTTTTCAAAAACAAAATTCTTAATGACAATATGGTGGACGTTCGTGTGACTGAACAATATTGTGTTGAATTGCGAAAATGAAACTGGTTGTTATAAAGGGATAGTGAATACTGTCTAAAAGAGTTACCTGCATAATTTTTTATATAACGCTTCAATTCCCTTGATTGGAATATTCAAAACCAGTTAAAATGCATTAGGTGGAATTCATTTCTGGTGTTACCGACAGACTCAAAGCAATGTTATAAAATACATCCTCTAATCAATACCTTAAGCACTTGCTGTTTGAAGTTAAAATCTTTTTCTTACTTTGTACTGAACCGGTGGTTCCTGAACGAGACGCACCATTGTTTCTAAATGAATGGTATCATTTGACCTTCACCTTCTTGTAACCATGGTTGCTGCATCCTCTTTGCGTTGCCGGAAACAGGCTCTAGATACTGACATTAGTTAGAACGTCATATATTGACATATCATCCATATAACAGTGTTATACATTGCATTCATGTCCATTGATTTCATCCAGTGATTTAATCCTGCATTATGTCTTTCATATGGATTATATACTTTCGGAAGTGAGACCCCTGAGAGGTCATGTAGAGATTTTATCAAATATATTTCGAGTTCAGCGAGGAAATGAACTAGACAGAGGCGCAAACAGACGGTTTATTTGGCTCTGGGACTAAAAGGTCAACCATACATCGTGTTTCCGAGTAGCAGGGGAGCCTTGACATTGGAATTTCATTGGAATTTCGAACTCCCTGAACAACCCCCTCCCCCTTGGCTCCACCAATGCAAAACATTAACTTCAATGTCGGCTTTAGTCATTTTCAAAGGGGGATGTGGGGTGGGGGTCCATGGGAAATATAATACCTTGTAACACGGATAACCTAAACAATATTTTCGGTTTGAAATGTACCATGCAATTATTTTCCCGAGATGGTCCATTTCTAAAATATTGTTGCAGATAGCCATTTCTTAAACTTGCATTTTCTGAACCACTGGGACTTTTAACGCCAAAACAATAGCATCAAGGTATACATGTATATTGTCGCTACTTGTTTTTTGGCACTATTTTAAAGGAAGGGGGCCTGTGTCGTGTTCCCATGGTCGACCTTCGTTGACAGCGTAAGTAAAAGTGATAATACCCCTTGTGACTTTGTTAACACAGTCATGCTATCGTATCCCAATTGCGTAGATCGATGCTCATGCTGTTGATCACTGGATTGTCTGGTCTGCACGATTATTTACAGACCGCCGCCATATAGCTGGAATATTGATGGGTCCGGCGTTAAACAACAAAAAAAAGACATAAACACAATCATACAAAGCCTAGTCAATTGTTCACAATCGTTTATCAGCTTATCCTACGTGACATTTGTCGTTAAACTACAGACACTGATGAGGTGAGGTGAAATTGGATTTAACGTCGTGCTTGAGAATATTTCGCTCATATGACGACGTGCGTGCGTATGTGTTTATGCGGCTGCTTGTACTAGCCCAGACTTAAGCTGGTTTTATAGTGCTAGCCCACTGAGATACCATGCCGCAGTGAAGCATGAATACCCCACTCAGACACATTATACTGACTCTGAGCCGACCAATCCTTGTTGTACGCATTAATGCCGAGCGCCAGGCAGGGACCAACAAGTACCATATTTTAACGTCTTTTGGTATGACGCGGTCGGGGATCGAACCCGCGACTTTCCGATCACCGGGCGGACGTTCTAACCACTACACCACGGAGGCGGTCACAGACACTGATGAACAGCGTCAACATATAACGCTTTGTGTACCGACGGTTGCCAAGTGGAGGTCGGACTGTACACTGAACGCGTGTTATACACATGTTATACCGATGTTCTTCATAGGAACAATGCATGCCACGAGACAAACACTTGAAGTTAAAAACGCTGAAAATACTTCATAATAGTCAATACAAACATATGTTGGAGGATAAAGAGATCCCGTTATTCCATCGATGCGTACTGGGCAGATCTTTGACATTCGCTGCCACAGTTCGTATTGTATGAATACTGAAGTACAGTTACACGGAGTAATGTCTACAAGCAGAACGTGATTGTCTGAGAACATAGTATACTTTATACTTATCAAGTTTTTTTTAGTCTGATAACGGTTTCTAAGCTTAGATAACTGAAGTACGTCTTTGCATCGTGTTAACGTTCAGACAGAAACAAAACTAACGAAAATCAAATCACATGAAAGCACAAGTGTTCCTTTATTTTTTCCAGGTTTCTTCACAAGTTGTGTGATACAAGCTTGTGAAGAGTGCTTGGAAAAATATAAAGTAACATTTGTGCTTTCATGTGATCCCTTATTTTTTTCCCTCAGTATATTTATCAATTGTATAAGAAACTGAACCAGGTTTATAATGTTTTGGAAATATACGGAACACAACAGTGAGTGAGTGAGTATGGTTTTACGCCGCTTTTAGCAATATTCCAGCAAAATCGCGGCGGGGGACACCAGAAATGGGCTTCACACATTGTGCCCATGTGGGGATTCGAACCCGGGTCTTCGGCGTGACGAGCGAACGCTTTAACCACTAGGCTACCCCACCGCCCACGGAACACAACAGAGTGGCAGTGAAATTTACAATGGCAGTTTAGTTACAATATATTTAGGGGGCGGTGCGTTATCCTAGTGGCTCGTCACGCCGAAGACCGGGGTTCGATTCCCCACATGGGTGCAATATGTGAAGCCCATTTCTGGTGTCCCCCGCCGTGATATTGCTGGAATATTGCTGAAAGCGTCATAAAACTAAACTCACTCACTCACTCACACTACAACATAATTAGCACTGGTCAGGAGCAACAGTGATCAAACATCCAAATAAGGAGTCGGCTGGATGTCCAGGATGAAAACATGATATTCCCCTAACCGCTGATTTGATCTAATGTAATCTGATGGAGACACGCGCCTGTCAGTAAATGCTATCTGAAAGAACTCAGACCGTGAAGGACTTGGAGATTCCAGATTCCTCTTGAAGCCCAAACCATCAAAATATATTAGCTTCCACACCACTGCTCATATTAGATAGTACCCGCGGAGATCCGGGTTAGAATTGATCTTCAGCAACACCTCTGTTGCGCGAGGCGTTCGGTTTTTAATCAAATTTAGAGCTATCATAATTTCGTCATATGCCTCCGATTTTCAAACACAGTATTATGTTTATCTCCTAATTAGGACTAATCAGGTATTAAGAAACTAATTGGCACTGTGTAGACTTTAGACTGTCAAAGGGAAAGCTTATAAATATGGAACACACCATAAATACAACATAAACACTATAATGTGTTGAGTAGCTACATTTAATTTCGACCACGTTGATGTTATATCCATATGGGCGCGGTGTTTTAGATATCGAACTTCCCTGACGCAAGTTATTTTCACATTTAATAGCGATATTAACATTAAATGGGTTTTTTAAGTGAGTGGAATGCTACCCAGGTTTAACTGTACCCAGGCAAAGATTTCTCTTCTTGTTGTTTTCATCAACGGCGAATTTCAGGTTGCAGCTGTTGAGATGAAATGTTCACTAGTAATCACTAAATTTGAAAAGTCGATATATTTTGTCAGCCGTATTGGAAAATCATTTCATTATTGAAAATAATATTTCTTACCATTTGTCAGCCATATTGAAAACAGTATTTGTAGCCATATGTCAGCCATATTGAAAACACTATTGGTTGCCATTTGTCAGCCATATTGAAAAGACTGTTTGGTGCCATTTGTCAGCCATATTGAAAACACAATTGGTTGCCATTTGTCAGCCATATTGAAAACACGATTGGTTGCCATTTGTCAGCTATATTGAAAACATTATTGGTTGCCATTTGTCAGCCATATTGAAAAACACGATTGGTTGCCATTTGTCAGCTATATTGAAAACATTATTGGTTGCCATTTGTCAGCTATATTGAAAAGACTGTTTGGTGCCATTTGTCAGCCATATTGAAAACACAATTGGTTGCCATTTGTCAGCCATATTGAAAACACAATTGGTTGCCATTTGTCAGCTATATTGAAAACATTATTGGTTGCCATTTGTCAGCCATATTGAAAACACGATTGGTTGCCATTTGTCAGCTATATTGAAAACATTATTGGTTGCCATTTGTCAGCTATATTGAAAAGACTGTTTGGTGCCATTTGTCAGCCATATTGAAAACACAATTGGTTGCCATTTGTCAGCCATATTGAAAACACAATTGGTTGCCATTTGTCAGCTATATTGAAAACATTATTGGTTGCCATTTGTCAGCCATATTGAAAACACTATTGGTTGCCATTTGTCAACTTTATTGAAAACACTATTGGTTGCCATTTGTCAGCCATATTAAAAACACTATTGGTTGTCATTTATCAGCCATATTGAAAACACTATTGGTTGTCATTTGTCAACCATATTGAAAACACTATTGGTTGCCATTTGTCAGCCATATTGAAAACACTATTGGTTGAAATTAAATTGAATAGTCAAATTCATTGAAAACTGCGCTTGTTGACATAAGGTGAGTTAAATCCCAGACGTCTTGCATGAAAAATAGATCAATTTTGAAATAGTTCTTAATTGTTTTCAAGATGACGGTAAATAGTGTACACTGTCAATTGTACCTGGAGGCAAACATAACAATTTCTCTTTTCGGATGCACTTTCAAGTTTGTTTATACATACCCATGGTTCCGCTGACTTAAGAGCAGAGCTGCCTTTGTTCCATCGACATCACAACTTCAACACGGACCTTCCAAGTAGCAAATCAATAAATAAAACCAATGTTAACTCCTTTCTAAAACATTATTGGTTGCCATTTGTCAGCCATATTGAAAACATTATTGGTTGCCATTTGTCAGCCATATTAAAAACACTATTGGTTGCCATTTGTCAGCCAAATTGAAAACACTATTTGTTGCCATTTGTCAGCCATATTGAAAACACTATTGGTTGTCATTTGTCAACCATATTGAAAACACTATTGGTTGCCATTTGTCAGCCATATTGAAAACACTATTGGTTGAGATTAATTGAATAGTCAAATTTATTGAAAACTGCGCCTGTTGGCATAAGGTGAGTTAAATCCCAGACGACTTGCATAAAAAAATAGAGCAATTTTGAAATAGTTCTTAATTGTTTTCAAGATGACGGTAAAAAGTGTACACTGTCAATTGTACCTGGAGGCAAACATAACAATTTCTCTTTTCGGATGCACTTTCAAGTTTGTTTATACATACCCATGGTTCCGCTGACTTAAGAGCAGAGCTGCCTTTGTTCCATCGACATCACAACTTCAACACGGACCTTCCAAGTAGCAAATCAATAAATAAAACCAATGTTAACTCCTTTCTAAAACATTGTTGGTTGCCATTTGTCAGCCATATTGAAAACATTATTGGTTGCCATTTGTCAGCCATATTAAAAACACTATTGGTTGCCATTTGTCAGCCATATTGAAAACACTATTTGTTGCCATTTGTCAGCTATATTGAAAACACTATTGGTTGTCATTTGTCAACCATATTGAAAACACTATTGGTTGCCATTTGTCAGCCATATTGAAAACACTATTGGTTGAGATTAATTGAATAGTCAAATTTATTGAAAACTGCGCCTGTTGGCATAAGGTGAGTTAAATCCCAGACGACTTGCATAAAAAAATAGAGCAATTTTGAAATAGTTCTTAATTGTTTTCAAGATGATTTATTCAAAGCCTTTATGAACGGATGACGGTAAATAGTGTACACTGTCAATTTTACCTGGAGGCAAACATAACAATTTCTCTTTTCGGATGCACTTTCAAGTTTGTTTATACATACCCATGGTTCCGCTGACTTAAGAGCAGAGCTGCCTTTGTTCCATCGACATCACAACTTCAACACGGACCTTCCAAGTAGCAAATCAATAAATAAAACAAATGTTAACTCCTTTCTAAATGGGATTGTTGCAGTGTGTTTATTAATTATCTTTTTAGGTTAATCCATCTGTTTTGAAATACTAGTTTAGCCGCGTGCACTGGTGGAAATTGACGCTTACTCGTGATGTACAAATCTGACTATACCAATAAAGGCCATCGAAGCCTTTAATTCAGATCGACAATGCAAAACCTAGGCTGTTTCCATGGCATACAAAAAACAGAAAATTCCCAAATATATAGATACTATTATTTAAAAATTTACGTGCCTCAAACCTGCCAGTGAGGGAGATACTGAAATCCTAAGAGGTTTTTTTTTTTTGTATTTGGTTCTTCGTCTGTGTGGGGTGAGAGGTTGGTATATTCTTAATTTGTATAATGTATGTTACAGTATATACAGTATTGTATATGAGGATTGTGCACTGTTCATTCACAAGAATAATGTTCCTAACGAAAAGCACAAAGCGCATATATAGTTCGGCATGAGTATGCATGGGTGAGTGAATAAGTATTATATTACGCCGCTTTTAACAATATTCCAGCAATATCACGTACGTACGCACGCATGCACGCACACACGCAAAAACACACACTGGAAAGTCGGCAGATAATCGGAACTCTTATTCTCTGGCGTTGACTTTGTGAATATGATAGCCAAATGATTCCATCCTTGTCAAAGTCATACCTTCGAGGGGCGGTGGGGTAGCCTAATGGTTAAAGCGTCCGCTCGTCACGCCGACCACCCGGGTTCGAATCCCCACATGGGTACAATGTGTGAAGCCCATTTCTGGTGTCCCCCGCCGTGATGTTGCTGGAATATTGCTAAAAACGGCGTAAAACCAAACTCAGTCAGTCAAACCTTCGATGATACTATGCTCATATATAAACTCATGCCAATAATGGTTGTCACCCCCTTCAATTTGTTTTATATGAGAGGGGTGTGGGATGGGGTGTGTGGGGATGGGGTGTGTGGGGTTGGGGTTGGGGTTGGGGTTGGGGTTGGGTTAGGGTTGGGTTGGGGTTGGGGTAGGGTTGGGGTAGGGTTGGGGTGGGGTCGGGAGGGGGTGACAACCATTATTGGCATGAGTATATGATCATTGTCGTAATCCATATGAATCGACCAGTTGAATTATGAACGTATACATGACCGAAAGAAAGGTTTTAAAAGTTGAACTTTTGCTTTATAGGAACGTGTGAACATTTTCATGATTTACACCATGTGCAATAAAATGTTTTCTTCGGTGGAATATTCACTAAAGATGTAAACATAACATATTGAAGAAGACTTGTGTCCAAAAGTATCAAATTCTCGAACGAAGTTGCTGTTCACTGTTGCTTCATACATACAGAATACATGTTGTTTGCTTCTGAGACAATAGGTTTGAACCTTCTATGAATTTTCAAAAGCTTCAATCATAAATAATTAATATTTTGTCAAAGATATAAAGACTTGAAAAACTCGAGAACTAAGAATCTCAGGTACAGTTACGTAATTTCGTACCGACAACAAAAGGTTTCTGATGTCAGTACGTCTTCACTGCCAAACCAGCGCTGTTCATTATTTACTTGATCTATAATACAATGATAATCGTCTTGGCATAGCATTTATGCATTAATCAAAGTCACTAAATACGATATCGATTATGTAATGGTGATCTCCAAATGTGGGTACAAGATATTATTCTTTTTTTTTTGGCAATGGGCTTATTGTTCTGGGTGCCGTTGTACCAAGCGGTCTTAGGACTAAGGTGACCTCAACATAGACTTGAGGTAATCTTAGTGCTAAGGTTGTTTTGGACAACAGCACCCAGAACTGTGCAGAGTAGATGCGTGGCTTAACACGATAGAACGTGGACGTCTCTAGAGATCTCTAAAGTGTCATAATTTATTAAGACGTCTTGGCGACAATTAGGAACACACCTGGTTCTCTGATAGCAGATATTTATAGTTTTTTTTTGTGTGTATTCTGTTATCTAACAGGATGTTTATTGAAGACCACATGGCAAGAGGCATGCCATCAAATTCCCAATAGTCGAGCAATATTCCATTATTTCAAGCTTTATAACCGGACATGCTCTTTCTATGCCGATTTCAAGGAGCGTTATGCGGACTTTGCTGTAAAGTTTGATGACGCCTACAGCATTCAAGGCCACAGTAAAGCCTTCAAAAGGTTTCAGACCAGTGAAGATCCGGGTTAGAATTGATCTTCAGTAACCCATGCTTGTCGTAAGAGGCGACTAACGGGATCGGGTGGTGATGCTCGCTGACTTGGTTGACACATGTCATCGTATCCCAATTGCATAAGTCGATGCTGATCACTGGACCAGACTCGATTATTTATAGACAGCCGCCATATAGCTGAAATATTGCTGAAATATTGCTCACTACAAAAGGTTTCATGGTGATCATGTGGGGGTATTTCCAAATTTGATGCAATTTCCTATATTGGCTTGTACCATATGTTACCGTTCTGTATCAGGTGGACAATTGACCTGCCTTTGCATGTGTTTATGATGGATGTCATCAGTGGGGCAGGATACGCTTACATTATCGCGGACATCGGACATCCCTGTCACTTAATATTGATTCAAATACACATGGGTATGACATAGTCGGAATGAATGAATGACTTTATTGCAGTAGAGGGGCCACAGGCCCATTATACAGTGCATTATACAAAGATATAAATGCTGATGGGGCGCCGCACAGTTGACAGGTGGTATAATAATAGTCATGGTTAAGTTGGTGACACAAACGATTTACGTTTTTTTCATTGCAAGGAATACGTACTTTCCTAGACATTCAATGGTATATACATTATCTGATGTTAAAAGTAAATATAACTTATGTTCTGATGATATTTGCCAATAATATCTTGGTAATAATGATTGTCTTAATTCGCTATAAAATGGGCACTGTAGGGCAAAATGTAATTCTGTTTCTACAGCTGGAACAACACATAGCGGACATAGGCGCCCCTCTCTCTTTAACCCCAGTTTCCGCCCCATTTCAATCATTAAGCAGTGATTAGAACATCTGAGAAAACAAAGTGCAGAGCGATAGATTTTCACTGATATACTATATAGATAACTTTCAAAAAACCACAGCAGATTTAACTGACCGATATAGAGATAATTTAGAGTACTGATTTAAACTTTCGAACCACCGCTGGTTATCAATATCAACGCACCTCTACTTGAACGAATGAATAAAGGAAGGAATGCTGTTAACCCGTTGATCGGTCCACACGGACCCAAATCCATATTCAGAGAGGAGAGTTTTAACTCGAAAAGCCCAACAATCAATACCCTTGTTCGCTATGCATCTTTCATACTGATAAATATGATGTAGTATAACATTATTTTCTTGATAGAGTAATCAAACCCAATACTTGATAATCTTGACATACATTAAAATAACACATATTCTACTATTAAAAACACGTGGTATGAATTATTTTGGGAATGAAATGGAACTTACATGCCTTCTCAGGGGGACAATAATTTTATTTTCAACCCCCTTTGAAGGTAATGCAGCTAACAGTCGAAGTCATTAATTCATTCCCACAAATTAAAATTCATATTTTAATTACAATACGTATCAAATTTTATCAATTAATTCAATTTCTTTTAAAAACTCAATAATTAAATGAACATGTACATTATTAAAAACATCCTTTATCGTTTTTACATTGAAATAGTTATCCTTTGTGATGGAAAAATCAATACAGTTAAGCAGGACGTGCTTGACCGTGATTCTTTCATCACAAGGGATAACGGGTATTCATGAGTATATCTAGCATGGCCAATACGACATCGTCGCATGATGACCTCCTCAAATCTGGACTGACAACCCAAGTAGGTGTAACCGATATTGGTTTTATTGCATGTAAATCATTTATACCTACTTGGGTGTCCCACTTCCCGCGCATCAGATCACAGATATAGGATCTAATGACAGCTTTGTACTCAGAGTTTGGAATAAGAAGTGGTGTCACAGATTGTTGAACGCTTCCTTAGCAATAATATCGGCCATTGTGTTACCAGAAATGCCGACGTTGCTTGGCAACCAACAGAGGACGATATCGAATTGCCCAGTAGCAAGATCATTACATAATTCAACAATTTCAATTAAAAGTGGATGTGTACAAGATATATAATAGCCTGAAGGCACGAAAGAGAGTCAGAAAAAGTGATATAGTGTTTATATTTAGAGTGTTTTTTTAAATATATTTAAGAGCCGTTAATATAGCTTTGGCTTCTGCTGTGAAAATAGATATGTTATCCGGTAATCTAGAAGATATTGTTCATCCAATGACAGTGAAACAAGATAATAAGTATCTCTTAAGAGACTATATACAGCCAACACAACGCGCTTGATTCTCCAGGGAACACAAAACGAATAATCCTGACATTTAAACAGTTCTTCATGGGTATGGTTATGCCGAACTAGATGTTTCTTTGCATTGATGTTCAATATAAACTTTGATTCAAGATTTATGATCCGAGTGTGGAATCAGAATGTTTTCAACGGCAACTCTAGGTGCAGCGCCAGCTTCTGCATTGTCCTCTATGTCTACATGGTTAGTTAACCAACAAAACATCATGTCGTATTGGCCAAAAGGAGCATCATTAAACAATTCTAAAATGCCAAGCATATATCGATGACTCAGACATATATTGTTAAGTGCTTGAAGGCATGAAAGAGAATCGGAAAATGATAATTTGTCTAATGCTTGACTGATGTTGAATAAGTCCAAAGCATTTGAAAAGCCTTTCAGCATTAAAGATTGAGCTATTATCTGGGATTAGAGCAGGCAGGGTTTGTTTTGACATAACAGTGCATCTTGAAACTGTGCAACCTTGGTGAAGATCGACCGATGGGAATAATATTTACCTCTTAACTTTAAATATTCCTGTTTGTTTTTGAGTCCTTTGTTTCAGACTTTTTATTGACGAGGAGCGGAGTCTGTGGAGTGATTAAATCTGATCATTATTCACAGACATGGTGTTTGATTCAAATCCCAGGTGGTGGAGTAAGTAAGTGAGTTCAGCTTTACGCCGCTTTTAGCGATATTCGAGCAATATCACGGCGGGGCACGTAGGCTTCACACATGGTACCCATGTGGGGAATCGAACCCGGGTCTTCGGTGTGAGGAGCGAACATATAATCATGAGCCCCCACCGCCTCAACAGGGTAACCTCCCAAAACCCCCACATCCCATAACCCCCACATCCCATAACCCCTACATCCCATAACTCCTACAACTTATAACAACAAAGTTCATGGTCCAGTGCACTGCTAATCTCCTGCCTGTTACCTATTTCATACAATGGACCAGCCCAAACACTTAGCACGTGAGAGAATGATTTTAATGAGCAATAACCAAACTAACAGTTTGAGAGAATGGTTTTAATGAATGATAACTAAAATATTTTAACAAAAATTCAATAATATTGAAGTTGAGGTTTAATTAACTTCATTAAATATAATAATTTCATAACATATAAAATGTCTTTTTATGTTTTGTTTTTCTACATGTTATCGGTCAACCTATGTTCCAGCCTCATGATCCCCATTTTGTTTGACTTTTTTATCTTGGTACCCCCCCAAAAACGCAAAATCTGCAATAAAGGCATCACCAAAAGTCCGCTAGAATCAAACTTAGATATTAAAGCGCATAAAAAAGCAATTGGAAACTACAGTCGCTTGTTAAAATGACCCCCCCCCCCCCTTCATGTTTACTTAAAGAGCTTGTTTTGGAGACACTACCCACCCCCTTTCAGATGACGTAATCATAAGGACATAACTTATTCTAATGTTTTCACTTATTCATACATGATGCCAAGAGTTCAAATTAAATACTTTTTTTAAAGAAATATTATACCCCAATGTGTTGTGATATGTGAAATTTTGGATATGGCTTTGCTAATTGACTACTGTTTTAACGCCCCTCAATATATCACCCCAAATCATCTCAAAATATTTATCTCAGTTTACTATCTCCAACACTATTACAACTGATATTATTACGATTTGCAAAATCTGTCTACTCACTATGTACATCAGGAAGCTAGAACAACAAATGGCGTCATGTTTGAACTCTGCCGACAGTGTTTCATGGGTCATTTATCACAACAAAGGATCAAACGTTTGTTTTCTTTACTATGTAGAGGGTAATGTCCGAGTAACTCTCCATTCCTTAAAAATAATGGAGAATTACGAGGATATTACCCTACTTAAATTACATTCAAAGTATTGGGAATATTTCTGTTATCAAAATTAAATGTCAAAATGACAAAATGAAGGTTTTATTTTAAAACTGGTACACATCGCTCCATTCCTGAAAAGTAATTGAGCGAACAGACAATGGAATGACGTCACAAATGTAATTTAACACTGGCTACTCGGAGTTTTGCCGATAGCTCAGTGAGTATTGGACCGGTAAGGGGTGTTTCTGGCCACTTTCTTCTAACCTCGAAATTAAAATTGTCTAAAATATTTATATATTTTAGGTACCCAAACCTCGAAATTTAAATCACCTCGAAAGGTCTGGGGGTCTCAAACCTTGAAATTTTAGTACCTTGAAAATTTCCCGGTATACGGTAGTTCAACATTTTATTCATCTCATCTTATTTAAAGTGAATTACTAAAACCCAAATAAACAACAGCACTATCTTATTCCCTTCTCATCTGTATACTCTGTGCAGCTTAATCTCGCACTGTATGCTCAACCTGTAATCTCTCCTTTGGGTCAGTTCATTATGCCAGACAGGTAAATGCAGTGTGTTGTTTTAACTAATTGTAGGGGTACTGGGATGTAGGGGTACTGGGCTGTAGGGGTTTGGGGAGATAACCCTCCACAGTGGTGGAACACGGCTGGACAATGCAAATAGTTTGGGCAGATAATCCAGACTAATCCACATATTAAGCAATTGTTTAACGGTTTACATATACAGGACAACCACTGTTTACATATACAGGACAACCATTGTTTACATATACAGGACAACCACTGTTTACATATACAGGACAACCATTGTTTACATATACAGGACAACCATTGTTTACATATACAGGACAACCATTGTTTACATATACAATGGAATCACAGTTTACATGTACAGGACAACCATTGTTTACATATACAGGACAACCATTGTTTACATATACAGGACAACCATTGTTTACATATACAGGACAACCATTGTTTACATATACAATGGAATCACTCTTTACATATACAGGACAACCATTGTTTACATATACAGGACAACCATTGTTTACATATACAGGACAACCATTGTTTACATATACAATGGAATCACTCTTTACATATACAGGACAACCATTGTTTACATATACAATGGAATCACTCTTTACATATACAGGACAAGCATTGTTTACATACACAGGACAACCATTGTTTACATATACAATGGAATCACAGTTTACATATACAGGACAACCATTGTTTACATATACAGGACAACCATTGTTTACATATACAATGGAATCACTGTTTACATATACAGGACAACCATTGTTTACATATTCAATGGAATCACTCTTTACATATACAGGACAACCATTGTTTACATATTCAATGGAATCACTCTTTACATATACAGGACAACCATTGTTTACATATACAATGGAATCACTGTTTACATATACAGTGGAATAACTCTTTACATATACAACGTAATCACATTTTACATATACAATGGACTCAGATTTTACATATACAATGGAATCACTGTTTACATATGCAAAGGAATCACTGTTTACATATACAATGGAATCACAATTTACATATGCAAAGGAATCACTGTTTACATATACAATGGAATCACTGTTTACATATACAATGGAATCACAATTTACATATGCAAAGGAATCACTGTTTACATATACAATGGAATCACAGTTTACATATACAATGGAATCACAATTTACATATACAATGGAATCACAGTTTACATATACAATGGAATCACAATTTACATATACAATGGAATCACTGTTTACATATACAACGGAAGCACTCTTTACATATACAATGGAATCACAGTTTACATATACAATGGAATCACTCTTTACATATACAATGGAATCACAATTTACATATGCAAAGGAATCACTGTTTACATATACAATGGAATCACAGTTTACATATACAATGGAATCACAATTTACATATACAATGGAATCACAATTTACATATACAATGGAATCACAGTTTACATATACAATAGAATCACAGTTTACATATACAATGGAATCACTGTTTACATATACAACGGAAGCACTCTTTACATATGCAATGGAATCACAATTTACATATGCAAAGGAATCACAGTTTACATATACAATGGAATCACAGTTTACATATACAATGGAATCACTGTTTACATATACAACGGAAGCACTCTTTACATATGCAATGGAATCACAATTTACATATGCAAAGGAATCACTGTTTACATATACAATGGAATCACAGTTTACATATACAATGGAATCACTCTTTACATATACAATGACTTCACCGGTACTTGTTTCATTTAGTTTCAGACTCGTCAAACGATGTAACATGTCTCCTCCGACACACTAGCCTGCAACCAATTACACCAACAACGTCAACAACGTCCACTTCAACAACCACCACCACTTCAACAACCACAACCACTTCAACAACGCCGACCACAACCCCCGTACCTACATACCTGCGACATTATTCGGGTTCACTGACTTGGAGTGGGGCTAGGCAGGCGTGTCAAGCACAAGGAGGGGATCTGGCCATGCTCGATACCCCCGAGGAAATCAAGACCGTGGAGGACACTGTGACAGGTAATTACAGCTCTTACTGATCTCAGAAACATTTGGCTGGTTGGTTGGTTGTTTAAGGCCGCGCTCAGCGATAATGGCGGCGGTCTGTTAATAATCGAGTCTGGACCAGACAATCCAGTGATCAACATCATGAGCATCGATCAGCGCTACTGGGATGCGATGAAGAGTATTGAGTTAATATTAGGAATATTGCAATCGCTGGTCAACCCCATTAAAATCAGATATAATCTCATCCGATACACCCCTCTCCCGGGACAAATAAACACAAATTCTAAGGCGACGTAATTGTCCAGATAATTATCTGGAACACAGTGTCACACCAGGTCTGTGGTGCTTGCAAAAAGCAGCATCAAGAAAATGGTCGCTGGCATTTCCATTACAGAATAGTTTGTTTGCTTGTTTGACATGTGTCAACAGTGTGCGGCATAGTTTTCAAATTTTGCTAGCCAGTCGGGCTAGCTTTGCCTGAAAGTTACTAGCCCACAAAATAATTCACTACTCCGAAATTTGAATGTAGACACGGGTTTCATCATTAAGCTGCTAATGTGATGAACATTTTAATCAGGGCATAATCTTGCATGGTTTAAGAGTGTATTATAACTGAACAAATCTGAGAGAGTGATATATTTGAAAATTCACTAGCCAGTCGGGCCAGTGACTGTGGGGATTTACTGGCCCGACTGGATTTTTACTAGTCAGTGGCTATTTCGCACACTGTGTGTCAACCAAGTCGAACCTGACCATCTGATCCCGTTAGTCGCCTCTTACGACAAGCATGGGTTACTGAAGACCAATTCTAACCCGGACCTTCACGGGTCAGAAACATAGGGAATAAGCAGCTTGCTACAACAACTACGTGTTATCCATCTTGAGTGGAATGTTAAGGAATACAATCGGAATAAAAAGAATTAAGTACAGACAAACACCGCTGTGTCGAAACTGAAGGACTTATGTAAATAGTTCGAGTTATACGAGGTTCTGCAGAACCGGGTTAGAATTCAGCAACCCATGCTTGTCGTAAGAGGCGACTAACGGGATCGGGTGGCTTGGTTGACCAATGGAATGGTTAGCAGATGGCCCATATTGTCCCTTCATGACCCGTGAAGATCCGGGTTAGAATTGATCTTCAGTGAGTGAGTGAGTTTAGTTTTACGCCGCACTCAGCAATGTTCCAGTTATATGGCGGCGGTCTGTAAATAATGGAGTGTGGACCAGATAATCCAGTGATCAACAACATGAGCCTCGATCTGCGCAATTGGGAACCGATGACATGTGTCAACCAAGTCAGCGAGCCTGACCACCCGATCCCGTTAGTCGCCTCTTACGACAAGCATGGGTTACTGGAGACCAATATTCTAACCCGGACCGTCACGGGTTGATCTTCAGTAACCCATGCTTGTTATAATGATTTAAACATATTTTATTCACAAATGTGAAAGGGATTGGGGACAAGTAATCCAACTTAAAATACCCGCTCCCGCTTGTTATAAGAGGCGGCTAACTAAACGCGATCGGGTGGCCGCGCTTTTTGACTTGGTTGATCGTATCCCAGTTGAGTAGTTTTAATTAAAAATATTGATATAAAACCATACTCACTCACTCACTAGTGCTATCATGTCCAAGACCAAGGTTACTTCCCCAGCTGGTTACAATGCACCTTGATTCGCCGAGGCTATGGGGTAGCCTAGTGGGTAATGCGTTAGCATCCTCATACCAGAATCCGGGTTCGAATCCCCACTTGCGTACAATGTGTGAAGCCCATTCTGGTGTCCCCCGCTGTGATTTTGCTGGAATATTGCTAAAAACGAAACTCACTCACTCTTGTACACGTTTACCATTCCTCTGCTTGTACAAATGAGCATCTAATCAGGGTTCGATTATGAATCTCAAGCTGTCATATTTCAGGCTGGGGGTAGGGTGGTCCCATATGGATAGTTTGTTAAACAATTTACCCAAAACGCCGTCTTCATTGATACTCCAGCTTTCATAATTCAATCTGACGATGACATGACACCGAGGGCATTTTAACGTTGTGGGAAATATATGGCTAAAATGTACCTGTAGATGTGGGGTTAGACCACCGTGAGTCAAAGTACAGTATTCCCCATGGAAACTCCGCATAATGAGGGGAGTGGAGGAGGCTGGTTAGGGGGAGAGGGAGCTAAATCTTGCATCAAACGAAAATCCCAACACCATTTCTCGAATAAATTGATATATAAATATTTAATTGAATGTTTCTAAGCTTTGAACAACTCCGAACGTCATATGATAAATATGGCAGGCTCAAGGTAAAATCCATATGTAGGTTATTGAATGCCACCTGTGTTGAGCCACCTATGCACCTTCAGTAACGGTTCTTGGACTTCCTGGTTGTTACGCCTCGTCAGTGCGTCATGACTTCTATTGATGAAGATGTAGATGAAAATCAATGTAAGACAAAAACGTAGGGTTTTTTTGAAAATCAATATGTTTCTGATTAATTTTTCACAAGCCAGAGAAAACACTTTTGAACGCATTGAAATTCTAAGGCGACGTAATTGTAAAGATAATTATCTGGAAAACAAATGTCAGTTTTTAAAAGGATCATGTAAGTATTCGCAGAGGAGTGCAAAAGTATCATTTTCCCTTAAGTGTCATCTTTTTCCAGCCTCCCTCTTAAAGAATAGTTAGTTTCAGATAGTTTATTGATGACAATGCATTGTTTTGGTCGTAACAGGCGAATTGGTTTGGGCTGAACTTGATTTGCAATCTCAGAGAAGAACGACTGACTGACTGACTGGGTTTGGTTTTACGCCGCTTTTAGCAATATTCCAGCAACATCACGGCGGGGGACACCAGAAATGGGCTTCACACATTGTACCCATGTGGGGATTCGAACCCGGGTCTTCGGCGTGACGAGCCAACGCTTTAACCTTTAGGCTACCCCACCGCCCCAGAGAAGAATGAAATTAAGTTTCTCTTTTGCCACACGACAATGTTTAGAAAGGGGCTCGAGGGTAACCTAGTGGTTAAAGCGCTTGCTCGTCACGCCGAAGACCCGGGTTCGATTCCCCACATGGGTACAATGTGTGAAGCCCATTACTGGTGTGCCCTGCCGTAGTATTGCGGGAATATTGCTAAAAGCAGCGTAAAACTAAACTCACTCACTTAACTTTCATCGGTCAACTGTGTTTGTTCGCTTGTCTGTGTCGAGTACTATTTCAGTAGTTCCAGCCTTTTGTGTCTCCATTTCACAATTTTTTGAGGAAGCATGATCTTTCTATGGAGATGATAAAGATGGTCTTTCTTCTCTTGTTCGTCAATTGGGCACCTGGTAACTAAATGATGGTGATTAAACACATACCTACAATATGGTCCAACTCGTTCAATATAGACGGTGCAAATGATGTTCGTGCGTGTATATGACGTCTCGTGCGTGTGTATGACGTCTCGTACGTGTGTATGACGTCTCGTGCTTGTCCAGACTATTCCAAGATGGCCGTTCTATTTTCGGCTTTCTATCTAACGCCGCACTCAGCAATATTCGAGCTAACTGGTGATCTGTAAAGACTGGACCAGACCATCCAGTGATCAACATCATGAGCATCGATCTAAACAGTTGATATACGATGACAGGTATAAACCGTGTCGGCAAACAATGTAATACTCCCAAAACAACCCAGCCATCCCACATTATGACTCTATGTGAAGAGTTGCCTCCCTTTGGTTCACCAGAAGCCTATGAAAATAGGTTTTATTTTTGTCCCATAGTATCCGGACAGGCCGTGCTATAAGTAAAATACTGTTCAAATTGCAAAACAGTTAAGCCCATCTCACTTACCCCCGTAGCATAGCACACACATGGTCTATAAATATACTGATATGAAATGTAAATTACTTTTTGGATAACAAATTCTTTACTACATCATGATGCAACGTTTCGTATAGATTCTTATACCGTTGTCAAGCAATACTCTATATTATTATTCTAAAATGTCAATTAAACAGAAAATATAGAAACTGTTTAGTCAGTAACTGTTGCGATATTATCGAATAGAAGTAAAAATCACATTGAAGAGAATTTCATATTGATCTACCGAGTGCCCATAAACACGTAAGACTTTTTTTTCTGCTGACTTAGCTAAAAAATACAGTATTTTCCTGCTTTCACTAATGGAAAGCACGTGTCCCTGTATTGATGAACGAGGTGATCAAACGCGACATTCGTGGATGTCAATATGTATTGATTGATATTTTTACGAACAAATGTACCAAATTGTTGCTATTACATGTCGCAATTGATCCAGTTCATTGGAATCTGTAGGCCACTCCGACCTTTTGCTGTTACTAGTCAGGGGCGGTGGGGTGAGTTAAAAATTGGATAAAGAGCTATAAAAAAATAGAAGCGGCGCAAAACCATACTCACTCACTCACTTACTAGGCACTACAAGCCATATGGTCACTTCCCGTTTAATAAATACACATAAACCATAGATAATTACGTCAGTCGTCCATTAGCAGTCTATTGTTTTCTGATTGGCCAATAACATACTGGGCGTTGTCCGTGGAATAATTTCTGACAAATATAATTAATTTCGTACATATTTTGTTGTTGGTGATGCTTGTGATTTTTTTATATGTGTGGGTTATTCATTTATAAGAAATGAAATATCATTTTAAAGAACATATTTCACTTTTTGTGAGTGGATTTACTCACTGTGCTCGCCAGTTTTTACCTCCTAACCCGGGTTAGAATTTAATAATATTATTTGATTATTACAATTGGCCTTCAGCAACCCCTGCTTGTAATTAAGAGGCGACTAACGGGATCGGGTGGTCAGGCTCGCTGATTTGGTTGATACGTGTCATCGTATCCCGATTGCGTAGATCGATGCTCATGATGTTGATCACTGCATTGTCTGGTCCAGACTCGATTATATTCAAACTGCCGACAAATAGCTGGAATATTGCTGAGTGTGGCGTTAAACAACAAACAAACAAAACTAAATACTAAGTACCATATTTATTTTACAAACATTCTTATTTTTTCATTGGTAATGTAGAATAATGTTTTAGTGAAATCGTACAATGGGTTGTAGGCAATGTGTTCCTATCCCCACTGAAAGACGTTCGTGGCGTTTATTGATGAATTTCGCTTTAATTTTGTCGCTTTAATTCACCGATCTTGTCAACATGCCCTTTTGTTTAGTTATATCATTTCACTATTGAATGATATTTTGCTCAATGTGCACGAATTCAAAATCACTAGTTAAAAAGGAGAATAGAAAAGTAGGCGTGGTCGATATTTGATGCAATTGGAATTTGAAAGAACTGTGGTTAAATATGATTATATCTATTTATCCACCAATGGTGGATCCTGCGACAGTTTGCAAGCAATAATTACGTGTCACCTTAACCACTACCTATAATACAGGGAGTGAGTGAGTGAGTTTAGTTTTACGCCGCACTCAGCAATATTCAAGCTCTATGGCGGCGGTCTGTAAATAATCGAGTCTGGACCAGACAATACAGTGATCAACAGAATGAGCCTCGATCTGCGCAATTGGGAACCGATGACATGTCTCAACCAACTCAGCGAGACTAACCACCCGATCCCGTTAGTCGCCTCTTACGACAAGCAGGGGTTAATGAAGATCAATATTCTAACCCGGACCTTCACGGGTCCCTATACAGGGAAACTAGAGGAAAATAACTAGAAATGGACAGGAATGTGGTTAACTCAATTTTATTAAGACAACACATGAGATATTCAATCAAATGGAACAAAAGTGACCACAAGGACACCTCTACTTGGTGAGTGAGTGAGTGAGTATGGTCTTACGACGCTTTTAGCAATACTAAAGCAACATCACGGCGGGGGGACACCAGAAATGGGCTTCACACATTGTACCCATTTTGGGAATCGAACCCGGGTCTTCGGTGTGAGGGGTGGTGGGGTAGCCTAATGGTTAAAGCGTTAACTCGTCACGCCGAAGACCCGGGTTCGAATCCCAACATGGTTACAATGTGTGAAGCCCATTTCTGGTGTCCCCCGCCGTGATGTTGCTGGAATATTGCTAAAAGCGGCGTAAAACCAAACTCAGTCAGTCTTCGGTGTGACGAACTAACGCTTTAACCACTAGGCTACCCCACCGCCACCTCTACTTGATGAACCAATTAGGATAATTGGTCTAATCACTCAAACAGAACATTAGACATTATGCAAGTAGCTGAATCGCCCGCTCCACAACAATACCAAGAGAGGCAATAATCAAGCCCATGACACTTAATTGTATGGGTAATTAGGGCCTAATTACAAATCACTCACGGTAAGTGAACAAGTCCAACAAACTATCACCACTCGGGTGAGTAAAAGTACACTTGGCAATCCGTTAATTGAATACACAATGCCATTAGAAAGTAGTCAAAATCACCATCTGTTACATATGGGATTACACATTCTCAGTAATTAAAGTAGCGATTCTAGTTCTTTTGTTAGGATGAGTCCCATCCGGGATTTGTATCCACGCTTTTAGAGGTGAGGTGAAGTGAGGTGAGGTGAAATTGAGTTTTACGTCGTGCTTGAGAATATTTCGCTCATATGACGACGTGCATGAGTGTGTATGTGTATGTGCGGCTGCTTGTACTAGCCCAGACTTAAGATGGTTTTATAGTGCTAGCCCACTGAAATGCCATGCCGCAGTGAAGCATGAATACCCCACTCAGACACATTATACTGACTCCGAGCCGACCAGTCCTTGTTGTACCCATTAATGCCGAGCGCAAGACAGGGACCAACAAGTAATATATTTTAACGTCTTTGGGTATGACGCGGTCGGGGATCGAGCCCGCGACCTTCCGCTCTCCGGGCGGACGCTCTAACCACTACACCACGGAGGCGGTCACGCTCTTAGAGTCAGACACCTAATCCGATAATTGCTTACAGAATTAAGGGACTCTGAATATCACTCTTTGAATGGTTAAAGGATTCAAGTAAGACTACGTTGGGAAGCCATAATAACAAGGATATACCTTGGATAAGTATTTTCACAAACTACCAAAATGTGCCAAGGACCCAAAGCTCTGGACTTTCAGAATATATTCATTTCTAACTGTATTGTTACAAACACAAAAAGAATTGCTAAGAATGAAGGTAGTAGACGACAATGTTTGCTCTTTTTGTAAGTCTGAACCTGATATTATAATGCATGTCTTCGTTACCTGTACATGTGTGAAAGAGTTTGGAATAACTTAAAACTGTACACACATAGAACATGTAATATTGATGTAAACCTATCAGTTTTTCAGACACTGTTGGGTATTGATACTGGACACAAGTTTCTTAATCATATTCTAGCAGATAAAACATACATTTATATTACTAATATAAAAAAACAATGTATTGAACATTGCAAGTTTTGTGAAAATTCTAAATGACATTATATCTATTGAAGAATTCATCTCCAAACAAACCAATAGTGTCCAAAAATTCGAAAGCAAATGGCTAAAAACTCTTGTTACAATAATCTGTCATGGTTATTATGGAAAATTAATGTACCATTATTTTCACGAAAAGCTGTGGAATTTATGTAAACTGTAAAGTGGCTGAAATAAATACCTCGTCAAAAGTATCGCACCACCCATTTGAAAGTCAAAGTAGAAATAATTTTTTTGTTTTTTTACACTACACGTACATATGTAATATACGACACCATCTGTGAACATAATATCACATAATATCACCCTGTTCCGAGCTGCACGTGCATGCTTGCCTTAAGCATGCATGTTTCGGGGGTCGGTTTGCTATAAATGCAGCATGCACATAGCCCCTTTGGGCGTATGTTATGTTGGCAGACACAGCTAAAATTTGATTGTAGGCATCAATTAGGCTTATTTTGACCAACCAGTGAAATGCCCAAGCGTCCAGTGCCTCTGAACAAAACTATTGTTATGCACCAGACTCGTATGTCATGTCGTGCTATTGGAGCACAACTGTACATTAATCACACTGTCATCAGCAGGCTAATATGTAAGCATACTGCTTCCGGTGAAGTGAAGGATGATGCACCGAGGTCTGGACGTCCCAGAAAAACTAATAACTGGAAGATCGTGCTCTCGTACGCCATGTCAGACGAAGCCCAATGTCTACTTGTACAGCTGCGACATGGATGGCATCCATACAGCAGAGTGTCCATCAGTACCATCAGACGACGACTACATTCTGCAGGATTGAGAGCAAGACGACCAATGAGACTTCCACTCCTCACAAATCAGCACCGCTATGCCCGTTTAGCCTGGTGCCAAGCAAGTGCTCACTGAAACCTGAGGACATTGAGAAGGATATACTGGTCCGATGAAAGCCGATTTTTGCTGCATCATACAGACGGGAGGGTACGAGTTTGGAGGCAGAGAGGCACAGCATATGATCAGAGGAACATTCAAGCTGAAGTTCCATTTGGGGGTGGATCCGTCATGGTGTGGGGGTAGGGTCTGTCAGGGTGTGGGGGTGTTGTTCCCATGACTGTAAACTTGACCTCATCACAGTTCCCGGGGCATTGAATGGACAGAGATAACCGAACTTGATCCTGGACGGTGCTGTAGTGCTTCATTTCGATAACCATGCTCTCGTCACACGTCCAGTCTTCATGGACGATAATGCCAGACCACATCGTGCTCGAGCTGTTCAGCATCTCCAACACAATGCCACTGACACTCTACCATGACCAGCCAGAAGTCCAGACATGAGTCCTATTGAGTATTTGTGGTACATGTTGGGACGTAGCGTGAGAGCAAGGGATCCTCCAGTTCCTAACCTTCAGGAATTGACCCATACATTGCATGATGAGTGGCAGCAGATCCCCTAACAGAGAATCAGACGTCTGGTGGCCAGCATGAGGTGAGGTGAAATTGGGTTTAACGTCGCGCTGGAGAATGAGACTTCGTGTAGAAACTGCTATCCAAGTGGGTGGCGGTTACACCAGATACTGAGTTAGCCAGTCATTGTGGACCTTACTAGTGTGTTCAACATTAATGAAATGTGGACTGTGTTGTGTGTCAGTTGTAACGACCCCGGCAGCCATACTTATTTCACCTATTTTACGGTAATTGTAGTGAACTTTAGTTTGTTACAATTAAACCTTCAATTAGTGCTCATATTCCGGTCTTGTGAACGCTCACATGAGTCCATTTAAACAGCTTAATGTGCTTTTCTAAGCACCATTTTTATGCGGTTGTAGATCCAGTGTTACTTAGTGAAAACAATGTGTCATATTCGTGACGAGGCGCATATATTTTTAAAAAGATAAAAAGACTACGTTAGTCTACTATATAGACACACAGGTACTTGTCCAGAGGTTACCCCTTGTTATATAGACACACAGGCACTTGTCCAGAGGTTACCTCCTGCTATATAGACACACAGGCACTTGTCCAGAGGTTTCCCCTTGCTATATAGACACACAGGCACTTGTCCAGAGGTCACCCCTTGTTATATAGACACACAGGCACTTGTCCAGAGGTCACCCCTTGTTATATAGACACACAGGCACTTGTCCAGAGGTTACCTCCTGCTATATAGACACACGGGCACTTGTCCAGAGGTTACCTCCTGCTATATAGACACACAGGCACTTGTCCAGAGGTTACCCCTGGCTATATATACAAACAGGCACTTGTCCAGAGGTTACCCCTTGTTATATAGACACACAGGCACTTGTCCAGAGGTTACCCCTTGTTATATAGACACACAGGCACTTGTCCAGAGGTTACCCCTTGTTATATAGACACACAGGCACTTGTCCAGAGGTTACCCCTTGCTATATAGACACACAGGCACTTGTCCAGAGGTTACCCCTTGTTATATAGACACACAGGCACTCGTCCAGAGGTTACCCCTTGTTATATAGACACACAGGCACTCGTCCAGAGGTTACCCCTTGTTATATAGACACACAGGCACTTGTCCAGAGGTTACCCCTTGTTATATAGACACACAGGCACTTGTCCAGAGGTTACCGCCTACTATATAGACACACAGGCACTTGTCCAGAGGTTACCCCTTGTTATATAGACACACAGGCACTTGTCCAGAGGTCACCCCTTGTTATATAGACACACAGGCACTTGTCCAGAGGTCGCCCCTTGTTATATAGACACACAGGCACTTGTCCAGAGGTTACCCCTTGTTATATAGACACACAGGCACTTATCCAGAGGTTACCCTTTGTTATATAGACACACAGGCACTTGTCCAGAGGTTACCCCTTGCTATATAGACACACAGGCACTTGTCCAGAGGTCACCCCTTGCTATATAGACACACAGGCACTTGTCCAGAGGTTACCCCTTGCTATATAGACACACAGGCACTTGTCCAGAGGTTACCCCTTGTTATATAGACACAGGCACTTGTCCAGAGGTTACCCCTTGTTATATAGACACACAGGCACTTGTCCAGAGGTCACCCCTTGCTCAATAAATAAAAACACGACGAAATTAGTCCACTTTGCAAAGAATGGAAAACACATGCACTGGCCCGGTCAAGTTAAGAAGAGCGTTTAAAGGGTAATGACAAAAACAATATGAAGTTTTATGGGGAAGGGGTGTGATGCACAGGCCCTCGTGTTTTTGCGAGGATTAAAGATTTAAAAAGATATAAAAATAAATTGAGATGACCCCCGACTCGAAATGCACAGTTCAATAAATCATGACAAGGTCCAAACTCGAAATGCTTCGCAGTTCAATAAATCATGACAAGGTCCAAACTCGAAATGCTTCACAGTTCAATAAATCATGACAAGGTCCAAACTCGAAATGCTTCACAGTTCAATAAATCATGACAAAGTCCAAACTCGAAATGCTTCACAGTTCAATAAATCATGACAAGGTCATGATGTATTGTACTGTGAAGCATTTCAAGTCGGGGGTCATCTAAAAAAAGAATAGGTTTTTAACCTTTATTCCTCGCAAAGACACGAAGTCCTGTGGTGGGATGTGGTAGTGGGCTAATGTGTTGGGGCTGCTTTGAGGTACAGAACAGAACATTTATTACTTTCAGGCCACTATCAGTGGCATATGAAGTTTAATGTACAATATTATTTTAAAAAACAAAACAATTGGCTATATTTTTGCACACACTAACTCAAAAACATTTAAAAATGGATATAGGAGTGTATTTGCTAATCTAGAGGACTTATAGCTCAGCACGAGGAGACAGCAGAATTTACTTAACTTTCTAAGTACATATGTATTCTTACTTTTGACTAGAGTACTAAGTTTTTGGGTGAACATAAAAGTATGGCGATAACGGTTATTTGTATATATTCGTTTAAGTAATCGCAACACAAAAGTGCATGGTATTCATCACCAACGCAGTTATTCTGACAGAGGTCATAGGTTCGTTCCATTAAGGGTAAATTATTCCGATTGCGTTTGAAATGTGTGTTAGTCATTTTGATCATTTTTATAAGCGTTGATCCGTAGGCCTACACAACCCGTCTTTATAAAAACAACAAAGCACGGACCTCGGAGAAGACACCTGTATCAGCATCGCCAACTAAACCCAGTCCAAGTAAACTTAGGCTGAGTATTATTGAGCCGAAGTTTACTTAGACTGAACTAAAGCTGTCCGGCTGATTAACAGAATATGTACTAGTTTCGCCCAAACATATCTACAGCAACCTTATAAGAATACATACAGTCAGTAAAGTGCGATATATGTATAGAAAGAGCACGAACTATAGTTCAAAAATGTACATTTAGATGTAGTGAGTTTTGTACAATTAGGTATTAGCATAGAAAATGCGAAGTTGAGGCAAAAACACAAAGATTGAGTAGAGCTGCGCAGAAAACATGCGCACTACTAAGGGTAGTAAATTGGTACACGCGAACTGTGTGACACTGGATAATCTTGTGCTCAGATAAATCGATTTATTGAACAAAAAGGATAAGAAATGAAAATTTAGCGAACACATGCCATCTTCCTCGGTAGAAATGTTGTAAGTTTGTGTCGTGAAAAGGACATTGCTTCTCAACGATAACATGTCTAAGATGCCTATTAGCGAGTGAGTGAGTGAGTTCAGTTTAACGCCGCACTCAGCAATACTCCAGCAATATGGCGGCGGTCTGTAAATAATCGAATAATCCAGTGATCAACAGCATGAGCATCGATCTACGCAACTGGGATATGATGACCTGTATCAACCAAGTCAGCGAGCCTGATGACCCGATCCCGCTATTCGCCTCCTACGACAAGCATGGGTTACTGAAGATCAATTCTAACCCGGATCTTCACGGGTAGCCTATTAGCAGTTGTATAATGTGAGAAAAAATGTTAATTGTCCTCAATTAAATTGTTTTTAAGAAGGAAAACCGTGTATATCAATCAATGTTTTATTATCGTCTCACTTGTGTACGTGCTACAGTTCATAAAATATGTACAAAGTTATAAAAAAACACAACCAATCGCCCAGCGATTTATGAGAGACATATAAATACAAAAATACTAAAACATTATAAGAGTATGACATAAACGTATTTAAAAGACAAAAAGGAGATAAGACATTAAAATATACACATAATAAAAGGGGTACCAATAAGAATAACAGTTTAGGTATATAAAACACTGTATTCGTCTTTCGGTGAGTTGAGCTCTAGTACAGCTCGTGTTTTATGATATCGCTATCATCAGATATTTCCAGCTGAAAATCAACCATATGATAAACTTGATCTCTTACTCTTGAGTTGTGCTTTTCATGTCATCAGTCCAAAATATTGTTCTAAATTTATGGTTTTGTTTTCCCTGTGTTTAATTCGTAATATTTTACCTACTTCTTCAAAGGCAGTCTAGAATTGGCCTTTAGCAACCCATGCTTGTCGTAAGAGACCACTAACGGGATCGGAAGGTCAGGCTCGCTGACCCGACTGATACATAATATCGAATCCCAGTCGTGTAGATCGATGTTCAGGATGTCAATCAATTGAATTAATTGTCTGGTCCTGGCTCGATTATATACAGACCTCCGTCATATACCTAGAACACTGAGTGCAGCATTAAACAGCAAACAATAAGCTCTTCTTGGATATTAGATTTAGCACGATGTTTTCCTTCAAACAATTAGGATCCGTGAAGATCCGGGTTAGAATTGGTCTACCGCAACCCATGTTTGTAGCAGTAGCGACTAACGGGATCGAGTGGGCTGGCTTGGTTGACACATGTCATCGTATCCCAAATACGTAGATCGATGCTCATGCTGTTGATCACTGGATTTTCTGGTCCAGACTCGTTTATTTACAGACCGCCGCCATTGAGCTGGAATATTGCTGAGTGCATCGTAAAACTGAACTCACTCACTCACTCACTCACTGTGCGGCGGTAAACAACAAACAAACATAAACCAATAATTTCACCATCTTGAAACGAGTACAGATGTTTGAAGGACTAATGTTGTATTTTGTTCGCCACTATTTTTCAGGGTACTACGTCTGGACGGGATTCTACCAATCAGCTGCGAATGCCGCATTCACTTGGGTGGATGGACGGGTCCTGTCGGGTGTCAACTGGAAGCCTGGACACCCGGTCTCTGGGGACATGTGCGGGGTGGTGGCCATTTCTGGAGCCGTGTACTTTAAAACAGCTCACTGCACAGGCCTTTCTGACTACATCTGCGAATTACCGGTTGTGTAGACAGTGTTCGCCTCGCTACTGGAAACCCTGTCACGAAATGTAGTGATTATTAATTAAGGAATGTAGCCGTTTGTGTGCTAATCACGAAAATAAGCCATTTCAAAGTTTACTTATCAAGAAAGAAGAAATCAGCCTGGTTCCCGGGGTCTGCTGCGCTAACGCTCAGTGCCAGAGCGTTTGCGCAGGCGCAACAGACCCCGGGAACCAAGCTGAGAAGAAACATGCTAGCCATAAAACGTCATCACTGTGTGTTGATTACGTGGTTACAATCCGGGTTAAGATCGGCAGACATGCAGTTATTTTTAGAAGTGCGCGTGTCAGCATATATGTTACTGGCAAACAAGGATAAGTTGGACCGGTGCAGAGAACGCCTTTACGGGAAGTAGGCGGTGCACGGCAATGAGCAAACCCATTTGGTTTATGAAAGGTAGAGCAGATGTAGGCTAGTGCACCTGCATTGCATGACGATGAAATTGATTCTATCGTGGTCAAATTTCCGTTTCTTCTGTTTCAAGTTATCTACAAAGCAACGATGAGCGCATACTTTAAACCCAAACACGTTGACTCCAAGGAACAAGCACGGGTGTATACATCATTACTGGCAAACAAGGATAAGTTGAGCACCGACTTGACAATTGACCCGTATTAGCATGTACGGAAAAGTCAATATCGTCGAAATTGTCAAGGGTTAAATAAAACTGTCCTAATGTTGCATTTTGGTACTTGGTACTTAAATGGCACCTGAATTGGATATTTCCATGTCACTGTCTTTCAAGAATGCAATATGTACTTGCATATTTGTTATTCATTCAACCATATACAAGTTAGTAATGAATGTTTCTCCTTCATTTCATTAAGGGGGCGGTGGGGTAGCCTAATGGTTAAAGCGTTGGCTCGTCACGCCGAAGACCCGGGTTCGAATCCCCACATGGGCACAATGTGTGAAGCCCATTTCTGGTGTCCCCCGCCGTGATGTTGCTGGAATATTGCTAAAAGCGGCGTAAAACCAAACTCAGTCGGTCAGTCATTTCATTAAGCTAAGGCTAAGTTCCTCAGACATCTCTCTCATTAAGCCTGGAGTTGTATGTCAGCCTCGGTGTGATAATTAGTTTTTCATGAACTTTCTTTTTTTTCAAATATTTACAGCTAGATTTGTCTGTTCAAACTGTTGAAAATCATCTGACAAGATTAGCAGGAATTTATGGATAGTATCAACCGTTTTAATGGTGTCAAAACGTCCAATTTTGGATTAGTATGAATTATGACTGTCATTCCACCTCTTTACCTCTGTATGTCTGCACTGTACATCTTTCAACTTTCTGTCTTCGTTTCTTAATTATTTTTTTAAAAAGATTTCTTGTCATGGGTTGTCGGCTTTTTGTATATATTGAAAAAGGAAACTGTACATACTGGACATTACTTATGGAATTTTGAAGGGACATTGTCGCGCTTTGGTTAATTTTACCTTTTTTGCTTGTTTTTGAGAGGGCGACAACGCGACAATGCGACAACGTGACAATGTTCCTTATCGGATTCTATAATTACCCCTTCGTCTTTGTTTGGATTGTGGTCCCTAAAGGCCACCAGGCGTCCAACTCTGATCCATGAACATCGAGGGTAACGTCTGCAATAATGTTCTGCTCGATGACGCTTAATCTTCGGACCTGGAGATGGACCCACTTACTGGTGGGATGTGTTTCAAATACTATTTACCTACAGATATATTTATATTGCCTTTTTTGTCCAGTTATGAGGAAGTGTAGAATAATGAGTGTTTACATCGACCATAGATTTTATGGGCAGTTTCATCCACTCTGTGTTAGAGAATGTTGATCGACATGGTTGATACAATATGATACATGATACAATACTCGATATACACTAAATGACATATATTTCATTCACGACAATATATGATACATTATTGTGATATATGTGATACATGATGCATAAAATGCACGCATACTCCCACACAAAGGCACTCACGCACACATGCACCAACCATGCACACATACTTTGCACACAGAAACATGCTTACACACATGCGAATGCACACACGTGCACACACATGCTTGCATACCTGAATTCATGTATATATCTAATGTGAACATAGTTCATATGAGGGTTTGGTGTCTCATATATTTATTGTAGATGTGTTAATGACAAAATGAAAATGCAATAATTGTAACTTTGTGCCCCGTCTCTCTTGAGTCTGCCCTCCATCACAGCCTTGAACATTGCCAATAGTGATATCGGTGTCTTGGTGCTTTGTACACAGTCATCCAGGGGTCCGATCTACAAAGTGTTCATTGCAATACAATATTCGTAAGCCTATGAAAAACTACAGAACTACGACAAGTCGTAACGTTACGAAGTCTCTGTGGGTCGGGACCCTGAAAACTACACTAGACATAGTACTTACCCAGTCATCTGCAAGTAAGATTTCATATTAACTAATGTCTTTAAGATTTCTATTGGTTTACTCCAGTGTGTAAGTGTGTATAGTTACAAATACCATACATGTATATGCAACCTGTTTGCAGCAGGGGTTGATGGGAGTGAGGTTATGCTGTGTAATATATACTGAGGGAAGAAAATAGGGATCACATGAAAGCACAAGTGTTCCTTTATTTTTTTCCATATTTCTTCACAAGCTATCCGATACAAAGTTTGTGAAGAAACCTGGAAAAAAATAAAGGAACACTGGTGCTTTCATGTGATCCCTTATATGTTTCCTCAGTATATAAAAGAACTGTCTGTTTATATACACATGTATCTTTCTGTCAGAGTATCAGAGTTACATAATACAAAGTAAGATAATATTTACATCAGGTGCATAGATACCTTCTAGTGCAGCTACCTCAAAATATGTTAGAAGTGTCCATCACATCCAATATTTCCATTCTCCGCTCAGTACCGGAGACCGACTTGTAAGATGTTATAGTAGTGGTAAATTTGAAGGTGGACAGTCCTTATATCTGAAAAGATTTGCATTTAAAATGAATATCAGATGAGGGTCTGTTGTTACATGGTGGTGATCAATCTGCACTTGTATGAATAAATTAAATCAGCTGCTTTTGTATTAAAGCATGCAAAGATGGTGTTACCTATAGGCTAATACAGGTTTGTACAGAAATAGTTGGAGACAGATTAACTATGGTAACATGGAACAATCAGGGTTCCTTAACTTATTTTGAGTGGTGTATACAGGCTTGTACTGGAGGAGCTGATGCTCAAGCTCTTGGTGCAGATTGTTGGGATTTAGGGATCACACAGGTTTGACTTCACATGTGATATTCATGTTTTGCAGCAAGTGCCTGTGGATATTGTTTTTAAGGTTTTAATTGATGGCGAATAAAACATTTTGAATGAAGGTTGTTTGTTTGTTGCTTAATGCCTCAATCAGCAATATTTCAGCAATATAACAGCAGTCTGTAAACAATCAAGTCTGGACCAGACAATCCAGTGATTGACATCATGAGCATGAATCTACTCAGGTGAGGTAGGACATGTGTCAACCAAGTCAGCAGCCTGATCCAGTCAGTTGCATCTTACGACAAACCCGATCTTAAGGGAATCATCATTGTTTTATCCCGTAATGGCAGTTAAGGCAACACCTGATAGATATTGATGCCTTTTGGTATGTCAACACGTGACTAAACGACTTACTTTCCTAGATCTGGGCGATGCTTCATTCAATAGGTACCAGTGTAGGTCCGGGTAAGAATATTGGCCTTCAGTAACCCATGCTTGTCATAAGAGGCGACAAACGCGATCGGGTGGTCAGGCTCGCTAACTTGGTTGACACATGTCATCGGTTCACAATTGCGCAGATCGATGCTCATGCTGTTGATCACTGGATTACCAGGTCCAGACTTGATTATTTACAGTCCGCCTCTCTATGGCTGGAATATTGCTGAGTGCGGCGTAAAACTAAACTCACTCACTCACTCATTCAGTAGGCGACCACGGTGATCACAGGGAATGTGGGAAATCGAACGGGTCTTCTGCGTGACGAGCGAACACTTTAACCACAAGGCTACCCCACCGCCCCTACCCTATACAGACATGCTACAGACACTATACAGAGGTACAACTAAAGTACTGTCGGAAATAGAAAAAATACTGTTTTTAGTCTGTTACTCTGTATCCCTAAAATTTACACAACTGCAAATAGCATATGTCGAAATAACCCACTTCGGCCTAACTTGGCATTCAGTGGGATGCGTAATAGGATATCCGGAAAAGCATGTTTACTCGTAAAATCGGGCAAAACTTAGAAAAAATAATAATAGTTGCTGAAAACAATAGATCAGACTATAGATGGCAATTAGGTTGCTCAGCCAGGTATGACGACGGACCGTCAACTCACTTGGCATGTAATGCACGTGCTGCCCACAGACACAAGGGGTCATCTCAAATATCTTTTATGCTTTTTCATGTGTATTGAATATGTCTCTACTGATTTTCTAATCTTAGCTAATATCTCTATCCCCAAGCCCGACCCCAACTACCGTCAGCAACACGCGTCTTGGTTTTGCTTTTGAGACGACCCCTCCTACCTGTTTCTTTTAATAGTGATAGTGAGACTCAATGGTATCTATATCCTTAATAGTTTCAGTATTAAAGTTGTTATTTTTTGCGTCCGATATCGTTTATTATGAAGCTTAGTCTAATTTCAAAATGGACATTCACAAAGTGTCATTTGTTATACAATATCATCGCACACTAATTTGCATAAAGCCATGGTCTGCTCCAAATAAGTCTCTTCGGACTTTGAAAAAAACCGCATTGCTCATTTCTGCACTAATCTCTCCTCTGTAAAATCCTTTTTTAACGTTTCCTATCTCCCTACCACTGAGACTGTAGTTAGGCCGAACTTAGTTCAACAGATATTTCACACTTTCACATATTAACTACCTAGCTTGTAAATATAAATGTGAAAAAAAAGATTTTTTTTTCTATTTCCGACAGTTCTTTAGGGTTAAATTAAACTCTTAAACTCATACTTTGTATGCTGGGAATTACTTATGTTGTAGATAAAATACAGGGCCTACACAATCTGATCAGGACCCACAACTTTTGATGGTTCTGGGTCCTTAGAGCCTGCAGCTTTTCACGGTTTCACGGTATTTTTGTTTTCCATTAATTATCGAAATCGCCTCTGATATAGAGTTCGAACCAACATTCTACTGACGCAGAGTATTCAAAGTCAAAGTCAAAGATATTTATTGTACTTAAGGCCTCCGGCCCATATACAAGTAATACAAGTATATATACAGCACATGTTACAGACATTTCACAAAGAAATTACGAGTTACGTCCCTTTCTGGTGACACCATGTTTTCCATCGAGGGAAGTTTTTTCTATAAAATATGGATTAAGAGAGCTTCCCAAGGATCTATCGTTGGACGGTGAAGTGATATATGGTATAGTTTACACATTTGGAGGACGCAGAGTATTCTGAATACGATGAACTCGTATTTTCCAAAGCCTGGAAACAGACACTCTGGGAACATCCTTCATTCAGAGCGCCGTCAACAATGAGTCCAATATACCAGTCTCAATGGTCAATTAGACTGTCATTTCCCTCCTATCGACCCCTGCTGGCGTCTTCAAAAGACCAATCAAGTTGTTTTGACTTGTCACAACCAAACAGATGGTGTAAGGCACATTAGTTGGGTTTGCTTTATGACGACGAACCCGGCAATATCCCAGCTCTATGACTGTAGTCGAGCACATTCCGAACGTAGACAAAGGCGATGTCGTTGTTCATTGTGAACATCATTGATTTTTCACTCAGTAGTGTTACATAAACGAAGGTCTCTTTGAGAGTAAAGGTGTGATATAATGTTGATCTTGCTGTCTCTATAGTTACCGAATGTGTGCTATGAGGTAAACACAAAACTACAACATCTGTATATATACACATCTCTGACATTTTGTTGACCTTACTGTCGCCATACTTACTAAATGTTTGCTGTGAGGAAAACACAAAACTACATTATCTGTGCAACTCACACGTCTTTCTCCATCTTCCCTGAGAGGGTTGTCATGGTTTAATTCATCCCGTGTTTAGCCAAAACGTCTTACGTAATTTCATATGTCAGCGTGATCTGAATTCAAAACCAAATCTTGGTCTTCTGTTTGCAGTGGTGATGATAAACTGGAAATTTGCGCTGCTCATTTTGAATTCTCAAAATGTGATGGATGCCCCAATAAAACCTGTGTACAGGTGCGGAAGCTGAACTTAAAGTCAGGATGGACAAGTAAACGCAGTCCTGTTCAGCTGTTGCAAATCCACAGGGTGATTCCAGATCCCCGGTTTCTAACGCTACCCTCAAAGTGTTCGTGTCATTGCCACCCGTGAAGATCCGGGTTAGAATTGATCTTCAATAACCCATGCTTGTCGTAAGAGGCGATTGGGTGGTCAGGCTCGCTGACTTGGTTGACACATGTCATCGTATCCCAATTACGTAGGTAGAGGCTCATGATGTTAACCACTGGATTGTCTGGTCCAGACCCGATTATTTACAGACTGCCGTCACGTAGCTGGAATATTCCGCGATAAACAGCACACAAACAAACCATTGCCTACTGCATGTCATTCAAATCTCGCCCCAACAACTTGAACATTGCTCTGAAGTCTCTGAAGACTTTGAAGTCATGCCTGGTTGTTACAAAAACCCTTATTTCATCAGGAACAGATCAAATGACTTTTGTCTTCAACTGAAGAACATCCTCGCAGCTATATTCTAAGTGGAAAGTCTTTGAACGTCAATTAGAAGTGATGCACATAAAAGAAAATGTTAAAATATGTGGATATCAACTTCTTTATAATGAGGAACACCGCGTTTTGACGTGTACTCTTACTCCTTCATCAAGGGAACTAAACATCGTGTTGACATTCATAAATAGAGGATATTATATGAGTGCCAATGTCATACTATGTTTACGGCACGAGTGTCGTGAACATAGTATGATATGGGCACGAATATAATATTCTGTTTATTACCGAAGTCGTGAAATTGAGGAAAATAACCCAAATCTACTTCAAACATAGGCTGTCTACCCGCCGTCGCCGCGTATAGAACGCAACGTCACAGAAGAAACGTGACGTCATAGCATTGTTCATGACATCACGACACCATGACAAAGTGATATTTTGCCCTAGGGCATCGTATGAAAAATATGAACCCCGATATGTTCGCCCTTGTAGGTAATATAAATTTTTATATGTAACCTTCCAAAAACATCTAATGGTCAGTCAGCTCTTTTGTCAGTTTCCTCGATGAAACTATAAGCCGAAGGTTTGGATAATGAAATTGATGCTGTCAGTGTTGACGGGTGTCCTCCCATAAGAACTACAGCTTAAAACAACACATGTTATGGTCCAGTGCACAGATTACCTTTACAACAACATAATTACTGGTCAATAGGATTTTAAGCATGTAGTTCTTCTGGGAGAGCTGATGGGCTGTGCTCATTACATGCCATGGGGTGCCTCTACTCAGATAATTAATCCCTAATTAATCCCTGTAGTTAATCTGGGATGTAGTTCTTATGGGAGTAAACCTCACCAACATATATTTTGTCTCAGAGCTAACGTCAGCAGGTATACTTCTTCAGATGACTTTTGTAAGCTGGTTCCCGGGGCCCAGCTGTATGACTTTTGTTGATACCGTGCAGAATTTCAGCGGATTACGGCAAAGCGTAATGACTGGGGCTGTTATTTTTCAGAACGATATCAGTGTAGGTTCACACGCTAATTATCAGTTTGAAAGGAATTAAAAAAAAGAAACGGGTCGTGTAACAATAGTAACAAAGGGTTAAAGATGAGAAACCCTTTCGGGATCTTTAATGAATCAAGACAATACGTTAAGTACGTAATCGAGCATCACGTATCACTGGAACAGAAGTAAGCAAAATCTAAGTGACAACATTCCTCGGTGAGAAGACAAATTATTTTATGATCAAACATCACATCAGACATTAGACAATGTCCAGGATCCGTGCAAATTGACTAGGTGTTCTGGTATAGCTGCAAGCTTATCACACGATTATGGAATACTACTGACTGTTTTAGAATGAATTTCTAATATTATGTAAATTTGTTTTGTGACCATTTACTTCAAAAGTTAACGTTTCCCTTGTTTTGAGGGTTTTTGGTGAATGGGAACACTCACGTGCAAAAGAAACGTCCCCAAGTATTTTTTTCAATTCAATTCTTTATTTCAGTACAGATGTGGGCCAACGGACCCTGGTACAACATTGATTGGTCCATTACATATAACTGTATACATACATGTATATGTATTCCAGAGATGTACATGAGGTATGAGGTAGTGAGTTCGCTTAACTCTACTGTGTCTCGGTTGCGAGGCATGGTAAATATAACAGGCTAAGTTTCTATCAACAGATGTTTGGTTAGAAGACATGAGTATATTACATTCTGTCACATAAGGATATTTCGTAGTATTTTTTCAACTACCTAACAACACAAGCACAAACACGAATAGATATGAACGTTTAATATGCGAACGTGTATGTAAAGCATGTCTGACATAAAGAAAGAGAACGTGGTAAACCTGACAGTGGTACAGGGAATGTTGTCACATGGGGGTCGATTGTCCAGTATTCGAGCGCAAGCCCAAACAACAAATGACAAACAGAGGTTGAAATGGGAAGGCAGATCGTCAATACCGCGCATGTCCACCCCTTACATCGGTGCACGTCAGAACACGTCGTCGGGCCGAGTGTGTAAGTCTCTTGAATGTTGTCACATGGGGGTCGATTGTCCAGTATTCGAGCGCAAGCCCAAACAACAAATGACAAACAGAGGTTGAAATGGGAAGGCAGATCGTCAATACCGCGCATGTCCACCCCTTACATCGGTGCACGTCAGAACACGTCGTCGGGCCGAGTGTGTACGTCTCTTGATCACGTGACTGGGGATCCGACGCAATTCTGTATGTAATGCCTGAGCCAGCTGTAGATTCCGACGTCCAAGATGGCCCCACAAGTGCTCTGTCGGAGACATGTCAGGGGATCTTCGTGGCCAAGGCTGGACGGGCAAGTTGTTGACGTTGAGAAAGGCCGTTGTGACAAAAGCGGTGTGAGGTGTTATATTGCCTTCTTGAAACAAGATTCCTGGATATTGCTGGAGGAAAGGCAGGATATGGGGCCGCAGAACTTAATCAATATACCGGCGGGCTGCCAGGCTGTCACTGATGATAACAAGATCGATGTTCCCACATGCCACCCCAAACCGTCACACTCCCTCTACCATATGGTTCCGTTTCCTGAACGCAACAACGTGTCGTCCGTTCCCCACGCCGGTGGTAGACACGTCTTCGGTCGTCAGTTCTGTTCAAATGGAACCTACTCTCGACGCTGAAAAGGACCCGTTGCCGGTTCCGTTGCTGCCACTGACGAACATTCCTGGCCAAAACCAATCTTCGACGTCGATATTCCGGCGGTAACGTCATGCCCCTCAACTATCTATAGGCTCTGATTTTCATGTTGACGTTGTCGTCTGGACACTGTCAACCTGCTGACGCGATGACCGAGGCTAAGCACTGATGATGACGTCGCGGCGAGGAATCTGATGTTTAAATGAAGCGTCCGTATATAACGGTCCTCTTGTAGGGTAGTGACTTCCGGTCGACCGCTCCTCGGCTGTCCGGCCAGCTTGTCTGTAACGTGTGACTAATGTCCCAATCGTTCTTTTTTGCACAACCCTGGATTCTTCCAACATGGTCGTGCGTTGCCCCCAGCTACAGCATGCCAATCGGTCTTTCTCTCTTTTCTGCTGTTAATCGAGGCATGTTCTGTTGGTTTTTCAGAAGATTGTAATTGCAAAGAACAGTTTTCAACGTGTTTTATAACCGATCTCCATACGGTTGATTTCCTGCACGTGCAGGACATTTCACTGAACAAAGTCATTTTTCCCGCTTCGGGCATGCATCACGTGCATTTCCCTGGTGTGTCATACAATTGTGTGTTTTGGCAATGTGTTCCGAACTGTTTTTCATATTCAGCAAATATAATATAATTTAAACTTTGGGGACGTTTCTTTTGCACGTGAGTGTATTTCGTTAAGAGATGACAGGGTGTATGAGTATGATTTTACGCCGCTTTTAACAATATTCCAGCAATATCACGGCGGCGCACACCAGATATGGGCTCCACACATTGTATTCCATTTGGGGAATCGAACCCGGGTCTTCGGCGTTACGAGTGAACGTTTTAACCACTAGGCTACCCCACCGCCCCTGTTAAGAAATGAACTCGGGGTGGCACTTGGTCCTGTGCATAGAGCTCAGGTCACAAATGAGGTGAAGTTAAGCAACTTTGGGCGCGGAGAGTCTTTGGATGGGTGACCATGTTTGGTCACTTGACTCCTGTGAGTTTCTAGGGCTTCAGTCCTGTCCCACAACAAGAGCGCATCTGATACATGTGGTCTAACCCTAGGGAGGCAAGTGAGTTTGTTCAATATTGCCTCTGTTCGCCCAGCAGAAAATGGGTACCAGGTGGGAAAAGATTATGTGACTATAACCCTCTAGCATCTAACAGGCAGCTCGGGTATCCGGGGTAATGATATTCAGATTATTTGGGCGCTTCAAGCATGCATTGTGCATGGAGAGATGCGCATGATAAATGGACTATGATTATTATTTAATATCAACTAGCTGTAAATCATCGCGTATCCCTTACACGGGAGATGGGGTAGCACAGTGGTTAAAGCGGTCGTTCATTGCGCTGTAATTCGGTTTCAATTCCCCACATGAGTACAATTATTGGTCCATTTCATCAAAATACACGAGTGCTTCTTGTCAATATTGTGTCCGAAGCGCCATGAAAATAACATCTAAGATATATGTTCCTTATTTTGGTTTGCCTCAGTTTACTGTTACTTTGGTGTCAGCGTTCCTCACGCTCAACTGAATATAATGTATTGTGTGACTAGGTTGTGTTTTACTTCGCTTTTATGAATAGCAATTCTCCAATTTCGGTTCCTCTTTTTCCATTTAAGAGTGAGTGAGTGAGTTTGGTTTACGCCTCTTTTAGCATAATTTCCAGCAATATCACGACGGGAGACACCACAAATGGGCGTCACATATTGTACCCATGTGGAGAATCGAACCCGGGTCTTCGGCGTGAGTTTGTTGAGACCCTTACTCAAGTACAGTTGGGATATATGACACAAGGTAAATAAATGAGGACTCAGGACACATATTTACGATTTTTGCATTTTACAGTTTTACTGACTCGGGCAGATTAAATATATTTGTAGAATGGTTGGCACATAGAACAGTTCCTGGTGAACTGATACACATCAGGAAGAAAGATATACTTCTGTTGTCCGTTTGTTATACTGTAAACATACTCCCTCCCTTCCTTACAATGTCTGAGGCCCATTTCTGATGTCCCTAGCGTAATGTATTTTAAAGTGCCAAAAGCAATCACTGTAGAGAGTCTGTCGTACATGAAGCAAATTCTGACGTTCACAAGAAAGTACACACCTGATGCGTTGGTACAATTTTTTTCTTGAAAACAGTGTAATATTTAGAAAAGTGTTTTGATTGCGACTCACAAGTCATAACACCATAGATATCGTACCCAATTGGAACATTGCTAGCAAAATATTTACGTTGTTTTGATAGTCTCAAAGCACGAAGTGTGTACTTTATTTTGTACATCAGTATATATCCACGAAAGCCCACGCAAGTCTAGAAAATGTGGCAAGTCTAGATTTCCTCAGCTTCAGAAATGAAGAAAGTCTCAGGGCTCCTTTTCAATATATTTCTTTTTTTTTACCATGAACTCTTTTCAGTAAAATATGTTCATTTCAAAGAATCGTTGTTAATCTATGGACAACCCCGTGCACTGCTTTGCCCGTGGCCCTATACTGCAGTAGTGTTGTTAAGAGACATGCACCCTGTATGGATACACACAACGTCATTTAGAAAGCGCTCAGATGTATCATATTCTATATAATTTTAGTTACACTTTCTCCATAAAGTACAGATGCTAGACCCTTAAAACACACTCTCAAATTCAGGCACCAGATCCAGTGTTTGCAATACCTTAATTTGTCAGTTGGCCTGCAGGCCTTGCTGCCGTCTGTAGACTTTAAAATCTACAGGCCCTGAAAGTAATCTGCAGGCCCACTTTCTTAAAGTCAAACCAATAAAACAAAATAGACTAGACTACACTGTTTAATTCTGTCATTATAACTAGAACAACACTGATTCAAGTTTAAAAAATGACAGATAATTTACTGAAGGCCACAAGGTTGCCGGCCCGATGCAATAACAACCAGTGCTGGGCCTCCGGGCCGGCGACTATTTCGACGCTGACCAGATCGCCAGTACACAGTCAGCTAGCCACCACGGCTTCCAGGAAAATGGAAGTCTGACAAATGGCAGCCAAGATCACGTACTTCATGTACCTCTGTGATAAGTGAAAGCTATGAATATACACAATGTCATTTAGAAAGTGGTCACGTGCTCCCCAGTACATGTGTAATGTGTACACTGTAACTCTAACCTATTTTGGATGTGACATGCTGCATTATACATGACACAATATATATATTGTGATGGGAGAACTGAACCTGCCATCTTGCCCCAGCCCACAGTGAATAAAGGGCTTCGATTCTATTGGACGAAAGAGATCGTTGTTTGTCAGCCATGTTGCCTGAGATTGGCGTATCGCTGTGAATATAATGATGCAATGTCATTGGATGAAATTGATGCACTGTCCTACGTCCATGGAAGCATTATTTAAAATTTGTTTGGGGATTTCTTCAGCCAGTGTTGCAAGTATATGATTGTTGTTTAACGCCGCACTCAGTAATATTCCAGCTATATTTTGGCGATATGTAAATCATCGCGTCTGGACCAGATAATATAATGATCCAACAGCATGAGCATCGATCTACACAAGTAGTATACGATGACATGAGTCAACCAAGTCAGATCACTTTAGTCGCATCTCACGACAATCAAAGATTACTGAAGACCAATTCTAACCCGAATGTGTTTGTGTTTTGTAATTCAATCGGTTTATTTTAGCCATAGGTCATGATACTGACAAGTTGAAGTTCTTGCTTGAAACATTCAAGCCTATAGTCTGTTTGCAGTGAAAACGTACCGATTAACTGAGAGCATAGTGCTTCTCTGTTTTTACCAATAATATCGCAAACGCTTCTTGTCATTATTGTGTCCGAAGCGCCGTTAAAATATCGTCTTGTATACATGTTGGTTGTGTTATTTCCCCAGTATACACAGTAACCTTCCTGTCACTGGTCTCTATAATGCATTGTGTGAGTGAGTTGAGTTTTACGTCGCACTCAGAAACATTCCAGCTATGTGGCGGCGGTCTGTAAATAATCAGGTCTGGACCAGCCAATCCAGTGATCAACATCATGAGCATCGATTTACGCAACTGGGATACGATGACATGTGTCAACCAAGTCAGCGAGTCTGACCACCCGATCCCGTTAGTCGTCTCTTACGACAATCAAAGGTTATTGAAGATCAATTCTAACCCGGATCTTCACGGGTCAGTCTCAGTGAGTGAGACCAGAAGCTGGCTTCCCACAGCGTACCGATGTTGCTATCGAAGTCGGGTCGTCGGTCGTCTTCACCACGGCCCCAACTGTGTCACAGGAAAGAAGACTGTAATTGAAATTATAACATGACGTTCGCAATAAAGTATGCTTGTAGTGTTTATTGTAGAGGCAGTATGTCCAGCATGTGATAAATGACATTTCACAGTTCACTCTACCATTTATAAAATCTGTTTACAATCTATACAATATATAGGTATATATACAAATAATATCAATTGAGTGTCTTGTGATATGAAACACACCAACACCGGTTGGTAACAGTTTATACTTCCGAGGCCTTCATTAAGTAATATGCGTAAATCTTACATCTAACAGTGTCACTTACAGGTACCCTTTGATTGTGACGTCATGGTAAATGATGACGTCATAATGGTCTGAGGCTTGTGAAAAGTACAACAGGAAGTGTTAAAGTTGTTTTACACAATATACCAGCGGAAGCCCCGCGTACGCGCTGTTAGTCCATGCCATCGAACCCAATAATAGCAAATCCCGGGAGATTCTATACACAAAGAACTTAGTTAGGCACCCCCTGACATATCTCACGATTGAATGAGCCCCGATCTTAACCCTTTGGAGCATATCTGGGACACGATTGGTCGTCGTGTGCAACAAAGGGATCCTCCTGTACAGAACCTGGCCTAAATGGAAGCTGCTTTACACGATGAGTGGCGTTGACTGCCCCTTCAGAGGATTAGAAGGCTGACAGGGGGTATGACGGGAGTGTTGTCATACAGTCATATGGAGGTTACACTCAGTATTGACCTTGAATCGCGTAAGACACGCAATAATGATATTTTGAATGTTCACATTTACCAATAAATTAAACATTAAACTGTCTAGGGCCGTTACTTGTACATACATGGTTTTGTATGAAAGTGAGTGTTTGTTGTTTTTAAATGAGCAATTATCATCATTGAATCAACATGGAGTCCAATCAGTTTGTCAAATTATCATACGGGTCAGAAAAACTCATGTTTTTCCATCGTGGTCACCACGAGAAGCTTTATGTACGTTGAAAACCTATCATTGCAAAAATACAGGGGGTGTTTAATTCAGTTTTTGTGTATATTGAAAATGTGCGTTTGAATGGTACACAGGAATTCCTTTCCGCTGGTATATAAAACACATGCTTGTGTGTGGTGTACGGTGCTGTATGTGTTGTGCCTGTGTCTGCAAGTGAAACTCATAATGACTAGACATCAAATCTCAGGTACTGGATATGATTCATTTCGATGATTCAATTAAGGATACGTATACGTGCTGGCCGCCTTAACACGTCACAAATGCATAAATACACACATTCTTCAAAATTCAAATAATAGTTGCAGGGTTTTTGCGCATGAAGAAACCAAAAGATATTAAAATATCATACATATAGCACGATGAGTGAAAGCCAATGCTACTTATCTTGTCTCACACATAAATGTCGTTTTCTGATTGGCTGAGCGCTCTTCTGTTATTTTCAATGTACCCCGCTTACAAGCGAGTAACATTTTCTATGTACCCCGCTGGGAATGCCGAACTCATTTGGTACTTCGTAGTAATAATTCTTTAGCTAAAAAACAACAACATTGAAGCGTGTATGATGTACGAAAATTACCGATGTTTTGCGAATGCAAATCGAGGGAAGGGACATAACTCTAAATATGTTTTTCTTGTCGTCTTGTCGTCTGGTACTCCATACTATGATCCGATACCCGTGCTTCAAACAGCTTTAAAATTCGGGGCCCATGGGTTGATGTACCTTCGATGTTTCTTTACATTTCCCTCGCCCGTCGGACTCAGGGAACATAAACAAATATCGAGGGGAAATCAGCCCATGTCCCCCTCGAGACCAGTGAACAACTTATAATATACCACGACACATGTATGACTGTGTTACGTATACCACGTCACGTGTTTCACAATACTCATACAAATATGCTACATATACCACGTCACGTGTATGACAGTGTTACATATACCACGTCACGTGTATGACAGTGTTACATATACCACGTCACGTGTATAACAGTGTTACATATACCACGTCACGTGTCTGACAGTGTTACATATACCACGTCACGTGTATAACAGTGTTACATATACCACGTCACGTGTCTGACAGTGTTACATATACCACGTCACGTGTCTGACAGTGTTACATATACCACGTCACGTGTATGACAGTGTTACATATACCACGTCACGTGTCTGACAGTGTTACATATACCACGTCACGTGTATGACAGTGTTACATATACCACGTCACGTGTACGACAGTGTTACATATACCACGTCACGTGTACGACAGTGTTACATATACCACGTCACGTGTATGACAGTGTTACATATACCACGTCACGTGTATGACAGTGTTACGTACGTATGTGTATGGCTGTTACGGATACCACGACACGTGTATAACAATGCATCATGTACGACGTCACGTGTATGACAATGCTGCTTATACCATAGTGGGTGTATATGAATGAGACATATACCATCCCACGTTATGGCAATGCTACATGCTGCGCATGTTTGCGGTTCGTCATAGATCGGTTAGTTTCGGTACAGTAAGAGATGAATTCAAAATGTATTTATCTTGCCAAGGAGTCACCTCAGTCATATCTTTCATTTCTTCTGCAGGTAAGCGTAGCCAGAGGTGTACCATCAGGGTCCCGATCCACAAAGCGTTCGTAACGTTACGACCTGTCGTAACTCTATATCTTATCATAGGCTTACGAATGTCGTAGCTACAACGTTTGTGGATCGGGGTCCTGAACCAATAGATGCAGTAGAAGAACTGATGACACAGTAGGCGTAGTCGTGGCAGTAGACATTGTAGTAGTAGGCGCAGTTTTAGTGGCAGTAGCGGCGGCAGCATCACCAGCAGATGTAGTAGTAGTAGCTGCAGTTGTAGTAGTAGTAGCAGTTGCAGTAGTAGTAGGAAGAGGTAAGCAGTAGTAGTAGTACTTGTAGCAGACATACAAATAGTGATCGTAGTAGTGGTAGTAGTAGTTGTTGTTGTTGTTGCTACTGCTGTTTTAATAGAGGTTGCAGTAACAACACCAGCCCCAATAGTAGTAGTGGTAACAATAGTAGTAGTAGTAGTAGTAGTAGTAGTAGTAGTAGTAGTAATAGTTGAGTAGCAGTTGTTGTTTTAATAGAAGTCGCAGTAGCAGTAGCAGCAGTAGTAGATGTAGTAGCTGTGGTAAACAGTAGAAGCAGTAGAAATAGTTGTTGCTATTTCAGTAGAGGTCGCAGCTGCAGTAACAGCAGTAGCAGCAGCAGGAGTAGTAATAATAGAAGTAGTAGTAGTAGTAGTAGTAGTAGTAGTAGTAGTAGTAGTAGTAGTAGTAGTAGTAGTAGACTCCTGTTATCCCCGTGAGAAGACAGAGTCACCCAGCGCCATGACATCCTGGTGTTTACGAAACCGGCAACTCGCAGATGAAAGGATCATCCCCGGTACAATCTTCTGTTTTATGGAAGGTTGTGGAGGAGATGCCGATAGAACCACAGAGTTCCCCAGGTGCGTCAAAGAAACCAGGATACCAGGTCACCTCCGTCATGCTTCGTCCATCAATCCACAGCGGAATGCCATCCGGGGTGGAGCGGTTGAATCCCACCCATATCTTGAACCCTACAATGGCGAGAAAATATATTATTTACCAACTTAACCATATTTATGTTTTGTTTGTTTGCTTTTAGTGTTTACAAAATGCAATGAAATAATGCAGGAAATATAGTGACTGACATAATCAACCATAATGGTGTGATAACAGAATTCATAGCTGTCATGTTTTAAGGATTTATATTTATGTTCATTAAAGTCCGTGATAAAATCCCTATAATCCTAATAAGACCCGGGTTTGAATTGATCTTCAGTGCTTGTCGTAATAAGCGGCTAACGGGGTTGTGTGGTCAGGCTTTCTGACTTGGTTGTCATCGCATCACAATTGAGTAAATGATGCTCGTGCTGTTGATCACTGGATTGTCTGGTCCAGACTCGAATATTTACTAAGACAGCCGCCATACAGCATGGAAGTAAATGATGCGGCGTCAAACATTGTCTGGTCCAGACTCGAATATTTAAAGAAGCCGCCATCCAGCTGGGGCGGCGTTCCTCAAAAGCTAGATCCAGGGGCCCGTTCCTCAAAGCGATCGTAGCGCTAAGGTGATCGTGACTCCCATACTTTAACATAGACTTACGACAGTCGTAGCGCTACGATCGTTTTGAGGAACGGGGCCCTGATTATTTAAGAACTTGCAAGGACAAAGTAGGCAGGGCTTACATTTGAAACGAAACAAACGATCTACCGCTTAGATGAGGATGTTTCTAATACGAAAACTCTTGGAAAGACCATTTACTTGGTTTTTCATCCGGCATTGCCAAAAAACAAAACACCTGCGGTAAAATGGATCCACACGAATTAAAAGTCAGCAAAATATTATGCACTTCCGGTTCCGGTCAGTTTTTTTAAACAAGAAAAGAACCAAAAAGAAGAGTAGCAATCCATTCGCCTGCACCCTTCTGAACCTCTAGGGTCGGCGGGGTAGCGAAGTGGTTAAAGCCTTCACTCGTGACGGGTTTGATTCCCCACATGGATACAATGTGAGAAGCCCATGTCTGGTGTCCCCCGACGTGATGTTGCTGGAATATTGCTAAAAACGGGGTGAAACTAAACTCAATCACTACATGTCATCGTGCCCCATATGCGTAGATCGATGCTTATGATGCCACGAAATCGATCAATTTGGTTATGTCTAACTGGAATATTTTTGAGAGCCGAGTTAAACCACAAACAAATGCTATGATATTGCAATGCAATGATATTGTTTGTTTGTTTGTTTGCTGTCTAAAGCTGCATTAGGCAATATTCCAACTTCGTAAATAATCGAATCTATGCCAGACCATCCAGTGGTCAACATCATGAGCAAGCAAAACGCGACTGTAGAAAAGAAATTAAAAAAACAACATGTTTTCATCATTACTGAGGTGATAAAAACGTCTCTGAAACGTAGATCAAAGGGAATTGCGGTTGCAATCTAAATTCAGGAAAACAAACATTTTTAATTATTATATCTATTGAAGAATACATCTCCAAACATACTAATAGTGTCCAAAATTTGAAAACGAATGGCCGAAACACTTGTTACAATAATCTGTCATGGTTATTATGTAAAATGAATGTACCCTTATTGTCACGAAATACTGTGGAATTTGTGTAAATGGATGAAATGAATAAAATATACTGAACAACATAAGAAACGCACCACACTAAAATGCACCGACGACGCTCAGATACCATGGGTACATTTCAGTCTGACGGGGATATTTCGTATTATATAGATGATGCGTTTCTAATGTTGTTCAGTATATATTGATTTTTTTTTTTAAATTATGTTTCTTTCGGAAGCAGAAAATAAACGAAGCGTTTAATCTTAGATGTTTGTAGCCCACACAGTATACCTTGCCAGGACGTACCAGAAAAGAAATTCCAGAACAAACACCTCATGACAGTTTCAAAACGAGGAAGCCTGTTAAAGGTGAGAAGTGTGAACGTAATGCCGCAGAACAGCTTTGAAGTTTGTCAAGCCTGGATAGGTAAAGATCAATGACCTACTGTAACATTCTACTTTGTTGTCATGGTTACACACAATCACCTGGTATCATCACAATCTGACTGAGGGTCATAAACATATGCTGGGTCGATATTTTGCTGGTGGACGAAATCCCGATGTTTCGTCAGAGGATTTATCGATTAAACTGTGACAACTTCAATATATAATGGGAGTTTGGTAGCCTAGAAGCGTTCGCTCGTCACGCTGAGGACCCGGGTTCGATCCCCGACGTTCAACTTGGGATGCCCATTTCTAAAGTTGCTGAAACATTGCTAAAAGTGGCGTAAAACTATACGTACGCACTTATTCAAAATATTTTAATATATTATTATACGATTATTATCATTATACGATATTTATATGGACCGCCTCCGCGGTGTAGTGGTTAGAGCGTCCGCCCGGAGAGCGGAAGGTCGCGGGTTCGATCCCCGACCGCGTCAAACCAAAAGACGTTAAAATATGGTACTTGTTGGTCCCTGCCTGGCGCTCGGCATTAATGGGTACAACAAGGACTGGTCGGCTCGGAGTCAGTATAATGTGTCTGAGTGGGGTATTCATGCTTCACTGCGGCATGGTATCTCAGTGGGCTAGCACTATAAAACCAGCTTAAGTCTGGTCTAGTACAAGCAGCCGCACATACACATACACACGCATGCACGTCGTCATATGAGCGAAATATTCTCAAGCACGACGTAAAACCCAATTTCACCTCACCTCACCGATATTTATATAGCGCACATATCCAGGCAACTAGTGCTTGCTCAAGGCGCTGGTATTTTTTCCCTCGATCATTGGATGTCAATCCCAACGGCACATTGTGTTATCAATCTCAACTCCCTGGGGAGTATGCAACTCTTGCAGCCACTAGGCGCACCGAGTTATTTCTTACGCGAATTTTCTTTGCTTTCAAGTAGGTGAATCCTGCTCTTCTACAGAATAAATTAACAATTCTCATTTAGTTTTTAGTTTTGGATTTCAACGAAATCTGTAAAGATGCTGCTGTCATAAATGTAATGTCAAAACTCAGTTTAAGTTTTATTTCTCTAATTGGTATTTAGGACAAGCAGTATAACAATTCTATCATTTGGACTATTCGCTGTATATTGACTTTGTACGAAAAAAGTGAAATAAAAAAATAAGATTCTATAAATACTGAGATTTTTGTGAGAGTTACTTTTAAGTTTGGGAACATTTTTAAGACCTAGTTATAAAGCCTCTTTACTCTTAAGATTGTTCCTTGCTCAACGCCGCACAGCAGCACTGCGGCCACACGACTACATCGACAGTGATAAAACAGACATATGGCGATCGATTTACCAGAAAACCCAGTGACACAATAGCGTTTTCGATGATTTTGTTGAATCTACAAACGATTCGATGTTAATTTTGCATTACGAACTAGAAATTACTTCCAGAAATTAATCAATGAATGGTCATAGGTAATATGAACGAAAGCTCTGGGCGTTAAGGAATTGCAGAAAATCAACGATGTGAAACTATTGAATAACGGTATCTTGGCCTAAATTGTAAAGTATCACACAATGGCAGAATCTGTTTACATAAAACCAAAGCGATATTTTAGTTGGACTGGCATGACTGTTATTGAACAAATGGGGTAACAAAGAATCAGTAAAACCGATCACGCGGTAAGAAAAGCATTCGTCCATGGCGGAATCAAAACATTGTTCCCGAATCTTCCTGCGGTTTTTGGAAAATACCATAGTTGGACAGCTATCCAAGACCCACAATATAAAATGGATACACGGATGCAAAGAAATAATTAAACGCCGAATGAATTTGGTTTAACGCGACTTTCAACAGTGTTCCTGTTACATCACTGCGTGTCTGTTTAATGTGGGAGGGAAACCCGAAGCAATGCAGGTCTTTACCACTTAGGTGAAACCCACAGGTATGGGCGTTATGCTGGCAAACCTAGAAATATCATCATCTTATATGCGAACCCATGGTCATAGGTTCCTGTCACTTCCAAGAGACGCAACTCGTGGATGGATGATGGAGTGTCAAGATGTAATAACGGGGGACTCTCAGCCGTCCTAATCTCTATTTTATAATGGTATCTGTAACTTCGCGTTTTTTCGTTACTAGCTAAGCACCAAGCAGATAGCAGAGTGAATGAGTGAGTGAGTGAGTTTAGATTTTACGCATTCTCTTCCCGCCGAGGTTACTCAAGTCACATCTTCCCAAGAACCTCTAGATCTGTTCTAATACGGCCATATTTCCCGGTTCTCGTAAAATCCCCTAGCGGCAAAAAATCGCAACACGAATTATGTGCCTTTTTTCTATCCAATCAGAACACGTGTCACATCGACTTAGATCCAATATGGCGGCCGCCATCATGCCAAGGATAGATTCGCAGGCGCGTAGCTAGCCAGTTGTTTCGTGTAAGCCCGAAAAGTTGCAAATCTTTATATTTAGAAAGTATTGGGGGCTTGCCCAACCATTTTAGCAACATTCATGTGTAAGCCCGGGCTTTTTTTTCATAACGGTAGCTACGCCTCAGATTCGGTATTTCATGTTCAACTGAAATCAGAAACTAGCAATAGAGAGTGCAGGAATCGACAAGATGTTTTTGTTGATGTGACACACAAGACATTTAATGGCTAGCTTGTCCGTTGTCAACGAGGGCGATGGAGACGCCATTGATCCGCCATTACATGACTTTTTGTCCAGAAGAAACGTTTGCGCATCGCGCAGGGGAACAGGTTGTAGTTTTCCCGAAGCATACGGAAATTACCGAGGCTTTGCGAATGATCACTTTTGAAACAACGTCGCTGATTGCATAACTAATCTGATTGCAACCAATCACGAATCCTGAACACTCGCACCATAAAAGGGCCGTATTAAAACAGCGGTACGTGGGAAGTTATGACTTGAGTAACCTCTGTAGGAAGAGAATGAGTTTTACGGCACTTTCAGCAATACTGCAGCAATATCACGGCGGGGCGACACTAGAAATGGACTTGCCAGGGTGACTTAAAATAAGAACTCACTACCTGTTGGACATACGCGAGCTAGGAGGTGGGTTTAAGTAGATCTGAAACTATTCCAGAAATATTGACATGTTTGAACAAATCCCAAAGTGGCATTGTGGCCTCAACTGCATGCTGAAATAAATAGGCGAGTTTCTAGACAATGGACCGTGTGAACCAAAATATACTTGTATTTTGATGCATTGTTGGATTTGAGATAGGTTCCTGCTATCCCTTTTAACCCAGCCACACCCACAAGGGTTTGGCATTTACGTCCACGGTGTCTTCTTTGTATCAAGTACTGATTTCTCATCTATCTATAGATCTGCTAGATATAGTTTTGCGTGAATGATCACACCTATTGACTTCCACTGTGTGGACGGCTGAGGTAACCCTGACATAGAAACACAACATTCTGGTTCATTATCCAGGACGAGACACGTTTCTCGAGCATTTACCGGCAGGGTAAATAGGTCACGGCACTTCACGAGATCTCAGTACCCCCTTTGACAAACAACGTACACTTGGTCCGGTCTAGTAAAGACATATTTGGCGGTCGCGCAATTAGGAGCCAGAACTGGTTCTTGAATATACACTTGACGCCGTAATCTTGTACCGGAAGAAAGCTGGGCCACATTTCGCGCACAAAGGGAGCCGGGGACCAGCTTAGTACCGGAAGTAGCGCCTCGCAAGACTTACAGGCCCTAGTCTTTAATCAACACAGCGATTCTTGGCTTGTTAAAATACAACGACATGTAGGCGTATTGACGAAAAGCATTCAATTGCCACGTGGGCATTTGTCGACAAATTAAGTAGTCTTTGGGTAAGGTTAATGGTGATATTCTTTAGTCGGGGGTATTTCTTCTGTATAGGTTTGGGGCGGTGGGTAGTCTAGTGGCTAAAGCGTTCGCTCGTCACGCCGAAGACCCGGGTTCGATTCCCCACATGGTGTGAAGCCCACTTCTAGTGTACCCCGCCTTAATATTGCTGGTATATTGCTAAAAGTGGCGTAAAAATAAACTCACTCACTGTATATGTTTGGGGCGGTGGGTTAGCTTAGTGAGACTAACGCTTAGTCACTTATTATATATTCAATTTTGGTAAAAACAAATAATTAAAAATGAGCCCTAGTGAAATTGAGGAAATATAGACTTGCTTCATTTAGGGCTTTAGCATTGCAGAAAGGGCTGGGCGGAAAGGGAAATAATGTGGTTCAGGGACTGTGAGACAGACTAGACTGTCATCGTCCCAAGTATCACAAAAATGTTCCGGCGGCTGACTCCATCGAAAATATGAGTGAGTGAGTGAGTATGGTTTTACGCAACTTTTAGCAATATTCCAGCAATATCACGGCGGGGAACACCAGAAATGGGCTTCATACATTGTACCCATGTGGGGAATCGAACCCGGGTCTTCAGCGTGACGAGCAGACGCTTAAACCATACCCAACCGCCCCACAACATGTTCGAAAGATTAAGTAGAACAACATTCTAATATTTAGACAAGACGACATGATGTCATCAAGTCTACAGGGCAAGTGTTTTCAGTGTCAATATTTTCCCTTCTTTCTCACTGAGTATGGTAAAACGTTCCTTTTCGGTCACGGGGAGTGAGTGAGTATGGTTTTACACCGTTTCTAGCAATATTACAGCAATATCACCTGAAATGGGCTTCACACATTGTACCCATGTCAGGAATAGAACCCTGAATAGGTTACCCCAGCGCCCCCAATCTCGGAGAGAATACTGATCCAAGTAATAAGTGGGGCGGTGAGGTAGCCTAGTGGTTAACACGTTCGCTCGTCACGCCGAAGGCCCAGGTTCAATTCCCAAAGTGTGAAGCCCGTTTCTGGTGTCCTCCGCCGTGATGTTGCTGGAATATTGCTAAAAGCGGCGTAAACTCACTCACTCACTCACTCAAAATATTAAGTAATTCCTCTCATTTCCAAGCATCTTTCCTAAAATGTCATTTCTTATTTCGGCGAAAAGAGTTGGTTATCCTGTGAGCAGTTGTGTTAGAAAGGCCTCTAATAGTTAAAAATAGCTGATGCTGCGTAAAGGAATATCCATTCATTCCAGAAAGGAAATACTTTTTTCCTGGTGGCTCTCTGTAAGTTTTCTAACATTTCACACCCAATTTTCTGTGAATATTTACTCGGGACAGATATTACTTAATTCCAGGGGGTCGTTCCTTGTTCTCAACCGTTTCACTCAAAACAAAAATACTCATTTTAGCAACTGCCCACGTTATGCTGATTCTACTTGAATGGAAATAAGTATTTAATGCTTGCTCTGGTATTCCCTAACACCCCATTCATTAATTCTGTTTATAGCGTGTCCTGTTCACGCAAGACAGATAATACGCAAGAAAGGTAACCCTTTAAGTCAATGGACCCGTCCCACACATTCGTAACTACTCGCCTCTTTCCGTAACCTACAAGAAGACTCGTACCCCTATCGCATTCGTAACTTCCCGCCTCTTTCCGTGACCTAGAAAAATACTCGTACCCCTATCGTACGCCATTATTGCCAAGAATCGTGGCAAACCAATCAAATCGCGCGTAGTAAAACGCATTTCGAAGCATGAAAATGGCGGCACCGTTGAAGTTTGAAACTTCGTTAAACTATGCAAAGCACAATTTAAACAGAAACTTTGAGCTAAAGGATCAGAAACTTTAAACACTGAAACATATTTACAAAGGGAATGACTGTATTGCTGTTTTGCCCACGGATATAGGATATTCTAGGAGCCATGTTTGGAAATTCAGAGTTATCTTTCCTTGGACAATAGTACTAGACTATTTTCATCTCCATGCCCGTTTGCGCTTAGACAGGGCCCAGTCGTAAACATGGCCACGAGAGGGGTACGAGACGCCATCCGGCTTGCCGGAATGACACGAGTAGTTACGAATGCCGTCCCACAAAGCGATCTTAGCGCTGAAGTCATCTTGTCTGTGGTACTAAACACAGGCTTACGATCATTTTCTGCTACGGTCGCTTTTGTTGAACGTCCCTGGTAGCTCTGCCGATTCTGTAACATTTCACTCAAGACATACTATTGTTTATTTACGCGTTGCGTAGGTTACTCTATTAATACTAATTGCATAATTTCTAGTTGTTCGTATCGCAGCTGCGTCGATCGGTGATCATGACTTCTATCACTGGATTGTCTGGTCCAGACTCGAATATTTACAAACCTCTGTTATACAACTGTATTGAATATTGTTGAGTTACATTAAACAATAAACTTATCCCTGACGGAATCGGGTGGTCAGACACGCTTGACACATGTCATCGTATCCCAATTTCGTAGATCGATGCTCATGCTATTAATCACTGGAATGTCTGGTCCAGAATCGATTATTACAGACAGCCCTCATATAACAGGAATATTGCCGAGTGCGGCGTTAAACAACGCATGTGCGAGTATGGTTTTACGCCGCTTTTAGCAATATTCCTTCAATATCACACACCAGAAATGGGCTTCACACATTGTACCCATGTGAGGAATCGAACCCGGGTGTTCGGCGTGACGAGCGAACACTTTAACCGCTAGGCTACCCCACCGACCCCATTAAACAACAAACAAACAATCAAAACCTCCGAGTAGTTTCATCACCTGACATATTGTCGATCACGTTCTGTACTTCCGCGGGTGTGTCCAGCATCGCCAGGTCGCCACCCAGACCTTGACACGCCCCTCTTGCCGCCTCCCAATTCTGACCCACCGACTCAAACTGCAAGTATGTAGGCACAGGGGTTGTTGTTGACGTTGTTGTTGACGTTGTTGTCGAGACGGGGCAGATACTGTTGCTTGAGGAAACTGAAATAAAACCAAAAAATACAATTAACTCCGCTTTCTATTTCGGTAGCACTGCATTAATTGTATCTAGGCTTTAGAGCGTAAAAAACACCCATGTCTATACATGTTACAGTCAGTCTGTGTAATAAGTCATTTCGTGTAATGACTAAATGAATCAGTCATTTCGTGAAGTGCCTGTGAGCACTCATCCTCGATAATCTCCAGGGTATACGTTACGATCACTCTCCACTATACCCTGGATGCATCCACGGCTTGGCCCGATGATTTTATTATCTCCCTCTGCTGGCTTTTTATCCAATCAGGTGTCTACGCTGGGAAGTTGAGCGAACCAATCACAACTCACTTTCGCTTCTTAAATTATCTAACCGTTTAAACTCGGCAACACAATTGATGCAGAGGTACTCTGAAAGAGGTAGAAGGAGTTCTTTCATATATATTTTGAAAGTTTCAGATCTGTCAATTTGTCTGTATGATTTCCCCAAAATCAAAGTGTCACTGCGAACAAACCTTTGCAACTGCGACCGCTATCTTTGTTGACACTGGCAAGCTCGGATGTAACGGCGGCTTAGCTTATTGGCTACTGTGAGAATGCGGATCCAGCAAAGGAAGGTAATATAATTATCGGGCCAAGCCGTGGATGCATCCAGGGTATAGTGGAGAGTGATCGTAACGTATACCCTGGAGATTATCAAGGATGGTGAGCACTAGGCAATACGTGTAATGACTGAAAGCCATTCTCACACAGGAATTTGCCTCGCGTGCACAAATTGATCTTATTGATATGCAGTCCATGGCCCAAAATTCGTTCAAGAGGATCATGGTCTATCAAGACCACCTGATCAAGTTTGTTATTCTACGAGCATTAACCTCAAAGCCTGCTGCTGAAGTTGCCCATCATCTACTGGATATTTTTCGTGTTGGCGCTCCATCTATCTTCCAGAGTGACAATGGAAGTGAATTTACTGCCGAGGTTATCTCTGAACTGAAACTGGTGTGGCCCCGACTTGTCATGGTTCATGGTAAACCTCGACACCCTCAATGTCAAGGGTCTGTGGAAAGGGCAAATGGTGATACCAAGGATATGCTTGTTGCGTGGATGGGAGATAATAACACAAATGATTGGTTTGTGGGCATAAAATTTGTAGAATTCCAGAAAAATTCCAGTCTGCATTCTGGGATCCAACGATCACCATACGCCGCTATGGATGTGAAGCAAAAGTTGGCTTTACATCATCATCCAGGATCCGATACCAACCACCAGCCAGGATCCGATACCAACCACCAGCCAGGTGCCGATACCAACCACCAGCCAAGATTCGACACCAACCACCAGCCAGGATCCGACACCAACCACCAGCCAGGATCCAACACCAACCACCAGCCAGGATCCGATACCAACCACCAGCCAGGATCCAACACCAACCACCAGCCAGGATCCGACACCAACCACCAGCCAGGATCCGATACCAACCACCAGCCAGGATCCGATACCAACCACCAGCCAGGATCCGATACCAACCACCAGCCAGGATCCAACACCAACCACCAGCCAGGATCAAACACCAACCACCTAACCAGGATCCGATACCAACCATCAGCCAGGATCCGATACCAACCACCAGCCAGGATCCGATACCAACCACCAGCCAGGATCCAACACCAACCACCAGCCAGGATCCGATACCGACCACCAGCCAGGATCCGATACCAACCACCAGCCAGGATCCGATACCAACCACCAGTCAAGAACTGACACCAACTCTCAGTCTGGATTTTGACTCTGCACCTCCAGCTATCCCAGTTGATCAGGGGAACAGTGACATTGACATGCCAGAGCTCACAGTGATTGCCATAGTTTCACAGTCCACACCAGAGTACAGAGATCCACCACCAATGAGTCCTGCTGCAGTTGCTGTCACCGCGGATATACTCAATGCCCGTTTGCAAAATGTCATAAGTGAGAGAAAAGGCACCAGCTCTGCCAAGATGGCACAAGCTCAGCGTATGATCAAGAGGAGTCGAGTTGAAGTAGCCAGTGGCCAGGTGGGAGCTCGAGACAATGTAGCTGTACCTATCCCTCTGGTGGATAGGGGACATGGTGATCCACGTAATATTCTGGGAATAATCATGGACCGTGATAAGAATGACATGTACACTATTTGTGTTAAAGCGGGGATTCTGAAAGGGAGTTTTCACGCAGTCAGTTTGATTTGTGTCCCCAGCACTTGCTTACTGACACTGATGTAGACCGTACAAAGACAGTAACGCTACGTCAGGCTGTACATATAGAATCCAACTGTGGTGGACAGGGATATGTCGGGTGCAACTGTGCAGGTTCCAAGAGACCAATAGATGCAAGTGTTTCAAAAACAAAATCAAATGCTCCAGCCGTTGTCACAGCAGCCGTGACTTGTGAAATGAACTAGTCATTCTGTGACAAGTAATTTGACAGTTCAACTGAATGAGGTGATGTGAAATTGGGTTTAACGTCGTGCTTCAGAATATTTCGCTCATATGACGACGTGCATGCGTGTGTATGTGTATGTGCGGCTGCTTGTACTAGCCCAGACTGAAGCTGGTTTTATAGTGCTAGTCCACTGAGATACCATGCCGCAGTGAAGCATGAATACCCCACTCAGACACATTATACTGACTCCGAGCCGACCAGTCCTTGTTGTACCCATTAATGCCGAGCGCCAGGCAGGAACCAACAAGTGCCATATATTTTAACGTCTTTTGGTATGACGCGGTCGGGGATCGAACCCGCGACCTTCCGCTCTCCGGGCTGACGCTCTAACCACTACACCACGGAGGCGGTCCAACTGAATGACTTCTGTCATATATGATCTAAATTTTGTGATGAAAGACGCAACTTTATTACGTTTTTGATGCATGATTTAGCTCTTGATTTGAATATAGGACTTTGTGTTGATTGAGTTGGCACAGTATACTTTAATAGTTAAATAAAAACTCTACTTTATCTTGATGTGCGAGTTGTTATAGCGTCAATAAATGCTTTACACTGTGGTCTTGACAGCATTTCAGTCATTACACGTATTGCCTAGTGCTCACAGGCACTTCACGAAATGACTGATTACACATATTGACTGCAACATATATACTTAAAAAAAGTAGGGGAACTTCATTTTTTATTTAATATTGAAAAAATTGGGAGATATATCGGAGTTAATCAATGTTGATATGATACTAATGAATGTTTTGAGAGTGCATCACCTTTTGCACTTCCTTATGACCATAGTTGTTTGTACAGGAATCGCTCTTGAAAGATGATTGGTGTATGACGTGAGATTTGCATATGTACGATTTTCATTTTCAAACCAAAAAAGCAGCAACTAGAAACAAACACTAACAACTGTGTGATGCAAGATGATTGTGAAAATTAATGGTCTACAATGATTTTTCGACCTTCTTGAAAAATCAAGATTGACACCCCATGCACTTGTATGGGGATACTGCGTTGTGCACGTGCATCCCGTGCGTTGTGTTTAGGGGTTGTGATAAAGTGTGGTGCGTTCATAAGGTGTCTGTCTTTGAAAAGTTTGTTAACGCTTATACTTCTTATCCAAATTGAAAGTTCCAATTCCCCTACTTTTTGTTAAGAGTATAAATGGATTAAAACCGCTCGTCAAGGCTGCTGCGGTTTGTAAACAATTGATTGAAACAACATTTACATAAATGATATACAGAAATTTCACGCCCGGCAGCCAGCAAGTATTCACATAATAGTTTATCGTAGTTTTCTGAATAGAAACCCAGTAAATGAATAATTAATTAATAAATATATATACGTATATTTACTTATATTTTATCATAATTAGGATCATTTGACCACATCTTTTTTTCATTATGATAAGGCTGTTTTTCCATGAAGACACAAAAGTCAACCGAAGTCTTTGAATAACGAAACTTCCAGGAAGTCTGCGTTCCTAAACTATCGGGCTAAAGAAAACAAACACATACGTTTAAGCATACACTCGATAAATTGACCAAATAATTACAAGCATGATCAATACATTAATAGGCTGAAAAAAATTAATCAGATGCTCCTGATGTTGGTTCTGGATTGACTGGTCCAGACGCGATTATTTACAGACCGCCACCATATTGCTGGAATATTGCTGAGAGCGGCGTTAAACAATACATAAAGACAAAACAAACATTGTATATATAGATGTATTATATACACATATTTAGTTCCATGTTCATTTGAACTGGGGGCGGTGGGGTAGCCTAATGGTTAAAGCGTTGGCTCGTCACGCCGAAGACCCGGGTTCGAATCCCCGCATGGGTACAATGTGTGAAGCCCATTTCTATGGTGGCTGATTAGGGCCATCGCTTTCTCGCCTTAAAATTCGGAGGCGAGAAAGCGAGAAAGCGATATCACGAGACGAGAAAGCGATAACACGAGACGAGAAAGCGATAGCACGAGACGAGAAAGCGATAGCACGAGACGAGAAAGCGATAGCGCGAGACGAGAAAGCGATAACGCGAGACGAGAAAGCGATAACACGAGACGAGAAAGCGATAGCACGAGACGAGAAAGCGATACCATTACGCGAGAAAGCGATAAAGCGAGAAAGCGATAGAGCGATAAAGCGAGAAAGCGATAGGAGCGAGAAAGCGATAGAGGCGAGAAAGCGTTGATAGACGAGAAAGCGATATTACCTACAATTCAGTGCTGTCTGCGCATGATCGACTGCAAACGGGAGCTCAGTCGCCATCGTAGTTTCTGGATAGTATTAAATGGTTTCAGTAATGTTCTTGCCCACGAATGGCCGTGTATGACTAGACTTTAGAAAATATCTTATAGAGATGTAGACTTTCCTTTGACATGCAATTTGCACGTATGCAATAGTCATATCGTGAAATAACGGAAACGTTCATTTTGTGATGTGACTTAAGGAATTACATATTTTTTGACATAACTGGATTCGAATTGTCTTAACTAACCAGCAATCGACACCAACCAATTGAATTGTTTCTTTGATGGGCATTTTAGATTTTGAGTTGATGAAGAATAATGACAATTATATTGGATATACAACTTCTTTTATTCTGTGGAGGCGACGTTTCGACATAGATTCTAATGTCGTTGTCAAGCAAGTGATACAGCGAGTAACAAATTGAGAGAATATATACATAGGTTGTTATTACGGTAGATAGGGGATGAGTTGTTTTATACATTAAATGAGGTTGATGTACAACGCTTGTAGAAGAGATTGAGTAAGTTGATTGGAAGCTAGAAGGGTGATATACAAGGACTGAATTAGAATTTATAGAGGCCAGGTGGATGTATATACAAAAAGATGGGTTTGATGTACATAGTTGAATTGAAACAGATAATGTACACAAGAAATATTATTGATTACTTTATCAAGTAATAATAGGCATTGGGAATGTAAGTATCCTTCATCTCTGTTGAGAGCGGATCATATCTTCTTGATGTGTACTGCTCCCAAAAGTTTCGAATTTTCTAGTCTGACTGGTTCTTTTATGGTTTTCTTTGAATTATGATGTTGTGTGAGAAATGTGTCGGAAGTGCCAGATGAACAGGAGGGACCTATGACAAATAAGGCATTGTGACGAGTATATTTTCATGTCAATTTCCACCATGAGTGGCCAGCACTAAGACAATCAACCACATCCAAACCAGCATCCTAAAATAAAATCACCGGTGAGTGTGTGAATTGAAATACATGTATATGTCGCCTAAGAGCAATATTCATGTCTTAGGTTCATTGTTGATGGTTTTGTGACGCCATATTGTACGCCATCAGTTCAATTCCAACTTAATGGAATGGTGAGTTACACTTACATTTCAAACAAATTAGAGCTTGCGTTTCTTTTGCAGCTCAGTTTATTACATATACATCACATTCAGAGAGTTTTGAAGTATGTGACACTATAAATGAGCTGTATGTAGACGATTCAAAAAAATAATTATCAGTTCTCGCTGTTTGGTTATAGGTGGAGGAATTAGAAATGAGGCATGGGAACTTAACCGTTTATGTTTATGTCACTTTATTGTATTTCAGGGTGATCCAAATACAGCTGTAGTTTCTTTGAATTAATAAAACGATGAAATTTATTAACTGAAGAACTTCACCTACATGAACCCAATTCCGCTCCTACCCAAAGATAGAGGAGACGCACGTGACAGTAAAAGCACCTTGGTACCTCAATGTAGTAACAGAACCATTCCACAGTCAATGGTGTAATCTAAGCAAATAAAGGATACAGTCAAACGTTCGTCTAATCAAAGCTGAAAATAGTACGCAGTTAAACGCTGGTCTAGCCATATATAGTGAACTTCTTTGGATGGCATTTAGAAGTTGGTGTGCTTAACAACGGGAAAGTTATATGGATATACAACGCCCTTTTTTATTATAATGTAAGAGACATTTTGGTCCGCCAATTTCAAACCTGTTCTGCCATCAAAATATCTATCAAAACCCATCTTTTCCGCCATGTTTTCTTCTGACAAAAGTTAGATAATAGACATGTTATACCAACAACTGGTTTTCTACAATATATTATTACCCTCCGCCGCTATTTTGACTGTATGTAATAATTGATGTGTGTGATATGTACTCTTTATACCACCATTGGTGGTCTATTGAGAATAAAAGTAAAGTAAAGGCTACAGCTGGATGTGGTCGCATAGGTTTTGAAAAGCTGATTAGTGTATCCAGTTAATCCTTCGTAACATTTTCGTTTCCAGAGGAGGACTTGAAACTCGTTCAATATATGGAACTATCTACCTGTATCATCTTGTTTATAACCTGGTCAACTCATGTCAAAACGATTCAAATCAAATAGAGCAATAGGTGGCATTCACTGGGATGCAGACAAATAAACCCTCCTACACATCTACAAAACATTTATCTTGTACACACAGGAGTGAGTCGCTCCTGTCCTTCTCTATCCCCAACGAAACTCCTTACAATATATTAAAAGCCACAGGTGCAAAGACTAGTACCTACTACCTATTACTTACTAGAAGAAACCAAATGACTCAATAACTACCAGACTGGGTCAGAAAATAAAATATCAGAATATATACAGAATAAACCCTTTAAAACATCCCTATCCAGCCACACATTACAGTGTAAACTCGATTATCCAGACTAACTCACAATGTCAAGGCCACGCACCACACGTTTCACAACCAAAACATAAACACCGTACCCTGGCTCCCAGCCCTACTTTTAACATTTAACCCCAATTCATCTATTTAGTAGACTCCTTATGAGCTTATCAGCAACAGTTTAACTGTTCTGCACAATAAGTCACAATATACTTTACACCACTTACTTAGTTGAACTTATAGGCAGTCAACTTCCCACCTTCTTCCGTCCAACTTCTCAGCTCCCCATCTAAACTAACTTATTTTCAATATACAGGTGTTTATCATATAGTGCTTTATTCCCCAAGCAATAATTTTATTACGTTTTGGTTAAACACACCTACCACGTCGGTCGATGAATTGTGGCACTGTCTCAAGTCGATAGTTGGGAGTTCGGGGACAGACAAACATATACGTATGTACAGAAGCCATTCTTGTAGAAGTATGAGAGGTTATGGCACATACATTTAGAACAATACCTTTTCACATAATAGTAGATATATGTATGTGTGAAATATGCACACATTAAACGACCAGATGAAAGGCACATGGTGCATAAAATTCCACCACTGATACAATACAGCCCGACGGGGAGTTGGTTTGGTTGGTCTGTTGTTTAACACCGCACTAGGCAATATTACAGCTATATGGCGGCGATCTGTAAATATTCGAGTATGGACCAGACAATACAGTGATCAACATTATGAGCAAAAAACGCCACGGAGTTGGGTTACGATGACATTGTCAACCAACCAAGTCAGCGAGCCTGACCACCCGATTCCGTTAGTCACCTTTTAGGACAAGCATGTGTTGCTGAAGACCAATCTAACCCGGATCTTCACGGGTAACATGGGAGTAGGCAAATGTGTAGCTTAGCCCAGTGAAAACAGAGCTCATAAAACAGGACTCATAAAATACCTAAAGGTATTAAGAGCAGTTATGGGCGTAAACTTCTGTATTTGTATAACACGATGCAACGGAGTACATTCTTATTCTCCATCGAGTGAATGAAAGCTGAAAACGTACAGTGATAAACAAACAGTGATAAGATAACAAGGGAAGCCAGTACTTAATTAGCGCTAAATTGGTAGGGTTGATGGACAAATGGAAGCCAGGGATTGTTAATCCCGGCATGAATAATGAGATAACAATGGTGGCATTTAACAAGGGAAATGACAATAAAGAAATGCAAGCCGGGAATTAATCCAGACCTCATTTCAACGAAAACACACTCGGTTTCTGGTGTTATTGTTGGATTATTGTTTGGACAAGTCAAAGGATTAATTACAAAAATGCCACAGAATTCGAAAGCATGTTCATTTTGTTTCTATACGATTAAACCAAATGACAATAAAGCCTCCTGTTGGATTAAATCATACGCAGGTTAGACGTCATGTGCAGACAGGGCAGAATTATGTGAAATATCGCTTTCTCGCTCTATCGCTTTCTCGCTCTATCGCTTTCTCGCTCTATCGCTTTCTCGCTTTATCGCTTTATCGCTCTATCGCTTTCTCGCTTTATCGCTTTCTCGCTCTATCGCTTTCTCGCTCTATCGCTTTCTCGCTCTATCGCTTTCTCGCTCTATCGCTTTCTCGCTTTCTCGCTCTATCGCTTTCTCGCTCTATGGCTCTATCGCTCTATCGCTTTCTCGCTTTCTCGCTTTCTCGCTTTCTCGCTTTCTCGCTCTATCGCTTTCTCGCTTATCACATATCACACACATCAATTATTACATACAGTCAAAATAGCGGCGGAAGGTAATAATATATTGTAGAAAACCAGTTGTTGGTATAACATGTCTATTATCTAACTTTTGTCAGAAGAAAACATGGCGGAAAAGATGGGTTTTGATAGATATTTTGATGGCAGAACAGGTTTGAAATTGGCGGACCAAAATGTCTCTTACATTATAATAAAGGCGTTGTATATCTTGTTTGAGTGGCATTTTAGAAGTTGAGACGTACAATATATGGCAATTATGTTGTTTCCTTTGTCTATTATGTTGTTTCATTGTTATATACAGTATATATATGCAGCTCCTACACTTCATGTATCACTCTTGCTTGACAACGGTACAAGAATCTGTATCGAAACGTCGCACTCACGAAAATAAAGAAGTTGTTATCCATAAAACTTGTTATATATTGTGCGTTGTATATCCATATAACTTTCCCCGTTGTTAAGCACACCAACTTCTAAATGCCATCCAAAGAAGTTCACTATATATGGCTAGACCAGCGTTTAACTGCGTACTATTTTCAGCTTTGATTAGACGAACGTTTGACTGTATCCTTTTATTTGCTTAGATTACACCATTGACTGTGGAATGGTTCTGTTACTACATTGAGGTACCAAGGTGCTTTACTGTCACGTGCGTCTCCTCTATCTTTGGGTAGGAGCGAATTGGGTTCATGTAGGTGAAGTTCTTCAGTTAATAAATTTCATCGTTTTTATTAATTCAAAGAAACTACAGCTGTATTTGGATCACCCTGAAATACAATAAAGTGACATAAACATAAACGGTTAAGTTCCCATGCCTCATTTCTAATTCCTCCACCTATAACCAAACAGCGAGAACTGATAATTATTTTTGAATTGTCTACATACAGCTCATTTATAGTGTCACATACTTCAAAACTCTCTGAATGTGATGTATATGTAATAAACTGAGCTGCAAAAGAAACGCAAGCTCCAATTTGTTTGAAATGTAAGTGTAACTCACCATTCCATTAAGTTGGAATTGAACTGATGGCGTACAATATGGCGTCACAAAACTATCAACAATGAACCTAAGACATGAATATTGCTCTTAGGCGACATATATTTCAATTCACACACTCACTCGGTGATTTTATTTTAGGATGCTGGTTTGATGTGGTTGATTGTCTTAGTGCTGGCCACTCATGGTGGAAATCGACATGAAAATATACTCGTCAAAATGCCTTATTTGTCATAGGTCCCTCCCGTTCATCTGGCACTTCCGACACATTTCTCACACAACATCATAATTCAAAGAAAACCATAAAAAAGAACCAGTCAGACTAGAAAATTCGGAAACTTTTTGAAGCAGTACACATCAAGAAGATATGATCCGCTCTCAACAGAGATGAAGGATACTACATTCCCAATGCCTATTATTACTTGATAAAGTAATCAATAATATTTCTTGTGTACATTATCTGTTTCAATTCAACTATGTACATCAAACCCATCTTTTGTATATACATCCACCTGGCCTCCTATAAATTCTAATTCAGTCCTTGTATATCACCCTTCTGGCTTCCAATCAACTTACTCAATCTCTTCTACAAGCGTTGTACATCAACCTCATTTAATGTATAAACAACTCATCCCCTATCTACCGTAATAACAACTCATGTATATATTCTCTCAATTTGTTACTCATGTATCACTTGCTTGACAACGACATTAGAATCTATGTCGAAACGTCGCCTCCACAGAATAAAAGAAGTTGTATATCCAATATAATTGTCATTATTCTTCATCAACTCAAAATCTAAAATGCCCATCAAAGAAACAATTCAATTGGTTGGTGTGATTAAGTTGGTTAAGACAATTCGAAGCCAGTTATGTCAAAAATATAATTCCTTAAGTCACATCACAAAATGAACGTTTCCGTTATTTCACGATATGACTATTGCATACGTGCAAATTGCATGTCAAAAGAAAGTCTACATCTCTATAAGATATTTTCTAAATGTCTAGTCATACACCGCCATTCGTGGGCAAGAACATTACTGAAAACCATTTAATACTATCCAGAAACTACGATGGCGACTGAGCTCCCGTTTGCAGTCGATCATGCGCAGACAGCACTGAATTGTGGGTAATATCGCTTTCTCGCTCTATCGCTTTCTCGCTCTATCGCTTTCTCGCTCTATCGCTTTCTCGCTTTATCGCTTTCTCGCTCTATCGCTTTCTCGCTCTATCGCTTTCTCGCTTTATCGCTTTATCGCTTTCTCGCTCTATCGCTTTCTCGCTTTCTCGCGTAATGGTATCGCTTTCTCGTCTCGTGTTATCGCTTTCTCGTCTCGCGTTATCGCTTTCTCGTCTCGCGCTATCGCTTTCTCGTCTCGTGATATCGCTTTCTCGCTTTCTCGCCTCTGAATTCTAAGGCGAGAAAGCGATGGCCCTAATCAGCCACCATACATTTCTGGTGTCCCCCGCCGTGATGTTGCTGGAATATTGCTAAAAGCGGCGTAAAACCAAACTCAGTCAGTCAGTCAGTCAGTCATTTGAACTGTTATTATATTTTGAGGAGGTTATCTTCGATGATTGCCATGACATCATAAAAAAGTCAACGAAGAGATATTCCTGGAAGTCAAGTATTTTAGTATGGTAAATATTCAATATTTCAGCTCAAGGTCTAAATACCGGATCGAAACTGCTACGGCTCGTCAATAATTACACAGCTTACATAAAGTTTTAAATGAAGCGAAAAGAATAACGATCCATACTTCCGGCACCAGACTTCCGTTTCCTCGGGTACCATTGATTCTTGATTAACCCACGACTAGAAACCTGCTACCAACAATTGCCTTTGCTTGTATTTGCTTCTTATTCCAAACAAGTTCTTCCTCGTAGAAGAACTAGAAGGTTAAACCGAAATGTTTATGAAAATAAACTGTTTTTATATTGCCGCAATAAAAATTCAAATTACAAAAAAAAAACAAAAAAATGTTCTTCCTCGTATGTACACCGGTTTGAAGTGAAACCATTTTATCCCTAGACTTTATTCCGGTAAGTAATGTAATACTATCAATAGTTCCCAAGTGGTTTAGTGAGTGAATATAGTTTTACGCCACTTCCAGCAATATTCCAGCAATATCACGGCGGGGGACACCAGAAATGGGCTTCACACATTGTACCCATGGGGAATCGAACCCGGGTCTTCGGCGTGACGGGCGAACGCTATAACCATATTAATACAGTCTAATCTCGTTGTGTCGAGCGTTTGGGGACCTGGGAAAGTGTTCGGGTTATCAGGGGTCCGAGACTGCCAGCAAACTGAATTGTCGGTTAGGGTTCCGCTCCCAGGCATGCTTGATAATATACCATATTCACCCGGCAGAAAATGGGTACCCGGCGGGATTAGTCATGTGACTATTAATCTCTAGCGCCTCACAGGCAGCTTGGGACATCCGGGGTAATAATAATGATGATAATCAGATTATATTTGTGCGCTTTGAGCAGGATATGAAGCCTGGAATGGCGCGTTATAAATATTCTACATCATTATTGAACACGTCACAATTTAATTCTGGACACTCAAAATTCCTGAAACTCTCCGCACTGTGGCCATTTTCTGACAAAGGATTTGACAAAATTAAACATGCAGTTGTCATGAATATATGATAAGGATGAAAAAATGTTTTTACGCATTTTTTAAAAAACTCGTTCGCCTCTATGAGTAACCTCTGTTACTAGCTGGGTGTGGCGGAATTAACTGCGGCTGAGCGCGCACTCCACGGGACCTAAGGTCGGGCGTTCAGAACGAATGCTCGGCTAGCTAGTGACATTTTATTGGTTTTATATACAAATAAAGAGACATATTTTCAGAGACGAACACTAGCCACAAAAAGAAACTGTGCACAGTTTAAAAAATGATCTTTGAAAATATAACAACAAAGAAATGTGTCCATGTAAACTTTAAGAGGAGGTGAGTTTATTGAGGCCGCACGGCAAGATTCCAATATTTACGTGGGTGACCATTTACGCCGCAGTCAGATCCAATGATGCCTGAAGATGACTGCGGATGGCGGCAGATCTGTAAATAATTGGGACAATGGACTACGCAACCTCTTCAGACAATCCAGTGATCATACACTGAGCATATAGAGTCAAAAAAGAATCTTCACAAAATGTAATTTGATACAATGAATAATGTTTCTCTGAGTCAGCATCTATGTATCCAAATGGGATCCCTATCTTTCGACTCTAGTCGCCTGTTTTGGACAAGCATGGTGTTGCTGAAGATTCAATATCTAACATCACACAGATCTTCACGCAATGGACAATTTAACCATCTTACCACCTTCTTTGATAGGCCTTTTAGAAGTTGGAGTTTCTTTTTGACTCGGTATATTTCGAGTGTCGGTTGAGAATTTGACAATATTTCACGAATAAAAGAAGTTTTTATCCATAACGTTTGGGTCCCCACCGTTAGCAACTTGCTATATGCAAGACGGGGCCCAGCACTTTCGGTACCAGATTATCAGCGTATATTCAAGAACCAGTTCTGGTTCAAAAGCGCCAAATATAACCATGACTGGACCAAGTGTACAACCATGCCTGGCGGTCACAGCTGTTTACAGTCGAAATAGTTGGCTAATTTTGGGATGGTAAGATTGGAAATTTGTTATTCCTGCAAGGATTATCGGTTCCTTACTGTCAACTGACAACCATGAGGCCATTCGAAAAGGTATGAATCAGTGTTTGTGACCGGAAGTACTAAACAATGTAAGGTCTCTCGAAGTGCCGTGACCTACTTACGGGCCCTGTACATTATGAGGGGCGGTGGGGTAGCCTAGTGGTTAAAGCGTTGGCTCGTCACGCCGAAGACCCGGGTTCGAATCCCCACATGGGTACATTGTGTGAAGCCCATTTCTGGTGTCCCCCGCCGTGATGTTGCTGGAATATTGCTAAAAGCGTCGTAAAACCAAACTCAGTCAGTCAGTCAGTATGTTATGACAGAAGACTTTATCTTGACCGTTGAAGCTAAGTTTCATTATTTAGTTCATTTTAAATTTAGATATACTGTCTTTAGTCTGCATTGAGGGAAACTAAGCTAAAAAGATAACATCCTGACACATTACAACGTTATGACATTGGAAGGAAGTTATCCCATGACGTCATAGTCAGCTGATTGGAGCCCATATCTGAAGCCATGTTATTTGGTAATGACCACATATCTGAAACATTGGTGAAAAACAACATGGGTACAGTGGTGTTTATTCTGATATATACTATCCCAAAAAGAAACGCATAGGCGTTTTGTATTTTTTAAAATCTATTAATTACCTATTGTGTTCAAACAATCGTCAAAATATGTAACAAAAGTGTCGATAACATGATTTTACACAATTGCACAAGTAAAGAATCGACTTTATCTGAAAATGTTGGTTTTGATGAGATTTCTTACAAGGATTAAAACGCATCGCCACAACACAACAAAAATCACCTTCCAGTTGAAATTGTGCAGCAAAAGCATGCACTGTCTGGCTATAAAAATCCAGATTACTTTCGGAAATCGGCATTCGTTTTCAAGGAGTTTCAAGGTCAAATCACTACGCCACGTCTTGACGCTGCGACACGGAACATCGCCATTGAAAGAGTGCACGCTGGAGATTACCAATCTTCTGTTGCCAGGCGTCTGAATGTTAGTCTGAGCACGATATCACGGCTTGCAGCTCGTTACAACCAAACAGGTATAACAAATGACCGTCCCCGTACAGACAGACCTCGAGTCACCACTGCAGCTCAAGATCGGTACATCCGGGTACTACATTTGCGTGATCGTACTGCCACGGGTAAGAGCACAGCAGCCAGGGTGCCTGGACTTCGGAGGATATCCGGTCACAAACTGTACGGAACAGGTTGAAAGAGATTGGTCTGAGAGCCAGGAGACCCGACGTCGGGAATGTGCTACGTCGTCGCCATGGCGTTCAACGTCTCCGTTAGGAAATAGCAGAATTTTTTTTTATATACCCAACATGCCTACCATGAAACCTGTTGAAAGCTTTACTGTGTTCCTGAATGTTGTAGGGTGGTAGGGTAGCCTAATGGTTAAAGCGTCCGTTGGTCTCGCTGAAGATCCGGTTTCGATTCCACGGGTACAACGCGTGAAGCCCATTTCTGGTGTCCCCGTCGTGATATTGCTGGAATATTGCTAAAAGTGGCTTAAAACCATAGTCACTACCCACATGCCTACCACTGAAAGCTTGAATGTTGTAGGCGGCATCAAACATTAGAGACCCGGAGTGAGGCTAATTTCTTACGCCGCGATATTTTTAGCAATATTCCAGCAATATAATGGCGGGCGACACCAGAAATGGGCTTCACACATGGTATACCCATGTAAGTAATCAGACCCGGGGTTCGGCGTGACGAGCGAACGCTTTAACCACTAAGCTACCCCACCGCCCCGTCAAACATTAGAGCAAGATTCGTATGTCATGCTTGGAAATTGTCGTATAGGGAACATGTTTGATTGCACCGCAAGGATAGAAGTCATGGAATATTGCTCGACAGAAAAAGAACTTTGACTATTGGAAATTTGAAGGCATCCTCCTGTCATGTGGTCTCAATAAAATATAGTATTATTAAACAGAATTCAAACAAAGAATTAACAACAATCCAATATCAGAGACCCAACTGTGTTTCTGATTGTCGTCAAGGCGTTTAAATGAATTATGACACTGTGAAGATGTCTTGGGAAGTGCATGTTCAACAATGTAAATGCAAATTTTTATATATTTTATATAGTTCAAATAGAATAATAATATCTTTGACCACTTCTCTCGATTCTGAACAGAATGCAGGCCCTTCTATTGTTGAGGACAATATATCGTTACTTTGATTCATGCATGAAACAGTTTGGGCAATGAAGTGTTGATATGAGACATGTCTTGCTGTCGGTAGCTTTTGATGATTAATACGTAACTGTTTCTGAGATTCCTCAGTTCTCGAGTTTATCAAGTCTTTATATCTTTGACAAAATATTAATTATTTATGATTGAAGCTTTTGAAAATAAACAGCATGTTAAGAACTATTATGTCTGTCTCATGGAGCAGCAGACCATGGTTTTGTATGAAGAAGGCAGCAGCAACAACATCCTCCCTTGACAGTTTGAAACATTTAGATACAAGTCTTCTTCAACATATACTACCCATCAAAAGTTTAGACTCCCTTAAAGCACTCACTATATGTTATGTGTGTGTGTGTGTGTGTGTGTGTGTGTGTGTGTATATATATATATATATATATATATGCATTGTCAAAATAGTATATATATATATATGCATATATTCTATATTTATATATATATATATATATATGTTACATCGAAAATGAACTTCTCCTCTAACGTGGGGGAACCAACTGCAAACCAGATGTATTGCATGAGGATCATGCATCAAATTGCTGAAAAGCATGTGCAAATATCGTGCATGTGAACAGCTGCGTTTTGGTGTAAAGTTTTTTTAAAGAAATCGCCAATTTTCACTGAGTTTCATCATTTATTGAACTCATGACAATAATCTTTTCAACGTTACGAATTTGTTTTACAATACATCAGTTCATGTGTAAACAGTGCCCTTAAACTGTACAGAATATTTTGCAAAATCTAATTTAGATCAGTTGACTGAAGTGAGTGGCTACATTTACACTGGTGAGTCTAAACTTTTGATGTGGAGTATATGTACCCGTGAATGTCCGGGTTAGAATATTGATCTTCAGTAACCCATGTTTGTCGTAAGAGGCGACTAACGGGATCGGATGGTCAGGCTCGCAGACACATGTCATCGTATCCCAATTGTGTAGATCGATGCTCATGCTGTTGATCACTGAATTGTGTGGCCCAGACTCGATTATTTACAGACCGCCGTCATATAGCTGGAATATTGCTGAGTGCGGCGTAAACCTAAACTCACTCACTCACTCTTCAACATATGTTATGTTTACATTCTAATTCCCACCATAGAAAACATTATATTGCACATTGTGTAAATAATGAAAACGTTTAAACGTTCTCAACAAAACAAAAGCTCAACTTTCAAAACCCGTACTTCAGACATTTATACGTTCATAATTCAACTGGTCGATTCATATGGATAACGATTATCATATGATCACATGCGAGCATAGCATCATACGATCGTATGACGTTGACATGGAATCAATTGTTTATCATATAGTCAACGCCAGAGAATACGAGTTGCGACTATCTCCAATGGCGAAAAATATAAAACAGGAATGAGTAAGGAGTGTAGTTTTACGCCGCTTTTAGCAATATCCCGTCAATATCACGGCGGGGGACACCAGAAAAAGGGTTCAGACACCAATGCGGGGATTGAACCCGGGTCTAAGGCGTGACAGGCGAACGCTTTAATCACTAGGCTACACCACCGCCCGGACACTACACGAACCATGTCCTTAAGGTAATAGTCGGTCTTGCAGTCCCTAAGGAGTGGTGGGGTAGCCTAGTGGTTAAATCGTTGGCTCATCACGCTGAAGACCCGGATTCGTTTCCCACATGGGTACAATGTGTGAAACCCATTTCTGGTGTGTCCCGCTGTGATATTGCGGGGATATTGCTAAAAGGGTCTAAAACCATACTCACTCACTCGCAGTACCTGAAACGCATTATGTTCTGCAATGCTAAATGAAGCAAGTCTTGAATTTCTCTGGTTCCGAATCTCCCTTCGCACCGGGGCTCATTGTCAATTTCAATGATTTTTTGTTTCCATCAAAATTATGTATATATTCAGAGACTAAAAGTTAGTGAAGGTGATACGGTTTGGTGGTTTCACCTTTCTCCCCATTAGTACTACAAAGTATTTCACCAGAGTGAAGCATTACTTCCCGTTGTATATTTAGACGAATCACCAGATCGATACCGAAGTCAATGTGCCATTTACCAATATTGCGTCAATGACAACTGACAGCTTTTAACGATCATGTCTGCTTCGACGATTTCAGTGATGTCATCTACGGACACTTCATTCTGTCCACTGTTCCGTTGTATCTTATCACACTGAGTTTTCCCAGACGCACCACTTCATGCTGAGCTGTACTGTATTCTTCAGGTGAAGGGGTTTTATCTCAGTCAAGATATTAGTCGATAGAAATCATTGTTTTGTTGTCAACATTTGAGTAAATTCATTAGAGTCAACATTTATATTTTTACAATAATTTTCATAGGTTCAACAAAGCATCTATGATCATGTTTCGTATTCTACTCTAAACTTATGAAGGAACATTCGATAATCCATATTACTATGATGTTTTAGCCATAACAGATTAACTGGATATATGAGTATCTTAACTGCTCTATTTATTTGCGACAGAGTAACAAACGTAAATTGAGTGAGTAAGTGAGTTTATTTTTACGCCGCTTTAAGCAATATTCCAGCAATATCACGACGGGGGACACCAGAAATGGGCTCACACATTGTACCCATGTGAGGAATCGAACAGGGTCTTCAGTGTGACGAGCGAACGCTTTAAACACTAGGCTACAAAACCGCCCCAAACACGTGAATTTAAAGAACGTGATGGGGGTAGTACACATACATAAAGTTCGGGTTTCGTTGTTTTACGCCGTATTCTACAATACGCCAGCTATATGGCGGCGGTCTGTACAAGTCAAAACATTGATTACACAACTGTCTCGTGTCCTGCTGACTGGGTTCCGTCCTATTGTGCAACTTATTACAATAACCAGTCCAGAAATTTGAGACCAACTCATTCAACTGGATATATAGATATTAATCAGTATTATTTGATACATCCAATCACTTGTATATTGCAACAATACGCTCCTTCTAATCCTTGCAAATAAGTCGTGCAGCGTGCCCTGCCGTACAACGTGCTCTGACAAACGGAAATCTTGAAATCGTGGAAATCTCAAAACGAGGCTCGGCCGCTAGAAAAGTTTGGCGGTCTTTTACGGCTTTGATATTATATCAATCACATTGTGCGCTATAAAATACGTTTAATAAGCGCAAAGAACACATAACAGGTGTAACCAATGAGCCAGATGAATTGTTAATCATTGTATGACCTCTTCTAACAGGCGCAGTCTGCGACGTCTTCGTTAACGACATGCTGCCTACGACATAAAATATAGAATTACGATTTTATTAAACTTTAAAATTAAGATTAACTGGTAAATACCATTTTGTTATTAAGCAAGGAATTCGAATTCAGTGTAACCATAGTTGTTTGTAGTGTCTCATTTCACTTTCACACGAGAAAATTCGGATCGGCTGAAAAGTAGGTCATTGTCTGAATTGGTTAATGAGACTTATGTTTCGGTATGAATAATCGGGTCAGTCTAGTGATCGTCATCATGAGCGTCGATCTACACAGTTGGGATGCGATGACATGTGTCAACCAAGTCAACCACCCGATCCCGTTAGTCGTCTCCTACGACAAACATGACTTGCTAAAGGCCTATTCTTACACAGATCTTCACAGGCTCACTTTCAGTACGCAAGTTGGCATGATATAGTTAGGTCAACAAATGTGATCACAATTTTATATGGAAGGCATGCGGACACGTTACCAATTATTCAAAACTATGGTCAAATCTTCAAATGAAATCTTTCATTAATGAGCTGTTATACATTTGTCCAAGAGCTTTCGATTTGGAGCTCTCCGAATGTAGTTCAGGATGGTGGACAACGGACGGACAGGCAGTGGTGAAGTATGATAAGAGGGATACACTGAATGTTTGCTGAACAGACAAAGGAACTTTGGACATATATTGAACCAATTAGGTCGTTTGAATAAATAATGTTTTAAAGAAACCTACTGAAATGATTTGCACCATAACCACTAGGCTACACAACCGCCCCAAACACGTGAATTTAAAGAACGTGATGGGGGTCAATTACACATACATAAAGTTCGGGTTTCGTTGTTTTACGCCGTATTCTACAATACGCCAGCTATATGGCGGCGGTCTGTACAAAGTCAAAACATTGATTACACAACTGTCTCGTGTCCTGCTGACTGGGTTCCGTCTATTGTGCAACTTATTACAATAACCAGTCCAGAAATTTGAGACCAACTCATTCAACTGGATATATAGATATTAATCAGTATTATTTGATACATCCAATCACTTGTATATTGCAACAATACGCTCCTTCTAATCCTTGCAAATAAGTCGTGCAGCGTGCCCTGCCGTACAACGTGCTCTGACAAACGGAAATCTTGAAATCGTGGAAATCTCAAAACGAGGCTCGGCCGCTAGAAAAGTTTGGCGGTCTTTTACGGCTTTGATATTATATCAATCACATTGTGCGCTATAAAAATACGTTTAATAAGCGCAAAGAACACATAACAGGTGTAACCAATGAGCCAGATGAATTGTTAATCATTGTATGACCTCTTCTAACAGGCGCAGTCTGCGACGTCTTCGTTAACGACATGCTGCCTACGACATAAAATATAGAATTACGATTTTATTAAACTTTAAAATTAAGATTAACTGGTAAATACCATTTTGTTATTAAGCAAGGAATTCGAATTCAGTGTAACCATAGTTGTTTGTAGTGTCTCATTTCACTTTCACACGAGAAAATTCGGATCGGCTGAAAAGTAGGTCATTGTCTGAATTGGTTAATGAGACTTATGTTTCGGTATGAATAATCAGGTCAGTCTAGTGATCGTCATCATGAGCGTCGATCTACAGTTGGGATGCGATGACATGTGTCAACCAAGTCAACCACCCGATCCCGTTAGTCGTCTCCTACGACAAACATGACTTGCTAAAGGCCTATTCTTACACAGATCTTCACAGGCTCACTTTCAGTACGCAAGTTGGCATGATATAGTTAGGTCAACAAATGTGATCACAATTTTATATGGAAGGCATGCGGACACGTTACCAATTATTCAAAACTATGGTCAAATCTTCAAATGAAATCTTTCATTAATGAGCTGTTATACATTTGTCCAAGAGCTTTCGATTTGGAGCTCTCCGAATGTAGTTCAGGATGGTGGACAACGGACGGACAGGCAGTGGTGAAGTATGATAAGAGGGGATACACTGAATGTTTGCTGAATGCCTTAAACAGACAAAGGAACTTTGGACATATATTGAACCAATTAGGTCGTTTGAATAAATAATGTTTTAAAGAAACCTACTGAAATGATTTGCACCACTAACCACTAGGCTACACAACAATCCCTGCCAATATTTGAAGTTATTGTCAAGCAGTAACTGCAGTAAAATTGGATACTAAACATATTTCATAAAGGTTATTTTCGAGTATAGGGCCCGTAAATCTCGCGACGCACTACTTCCGATACCCGATTTCCCGTGACAGGCATAATTCAAGAACTAGTTCTGGTTCCAAATTGCGCGACCGCAATATATGACTACAATGTTCTACAATGCTTGACTGTCGCAAACTGCTGACAGTCGTAACAGTCGGCTTATGTGTGGATGGTTTCATCGGAAGTTTGTTATTCCTGCAAGGATGATCGGTTCCTTACTATCCACTGACAACCATGAAGGCCATTCGAAAGACATGAAACGTTATTTGTCACCGGAAGTACTAAACAACGTAAGGTCTCGCGAAGTGCCGTGACCTACTAACGTGCCCTATTTAGGCGTACAGCAGTTTTTGTTTGTATGAATGCGGTTGGGTTGCACTCGGTCCCAGTTTGTCTCCTTGCTGTTGATGGTTCTGTGGCGAATGCTCTGCTCTCCAGATGATCCCACAGGTTTCCAACGGCGTCTTTCCTTCGGAACGAGGTGGTCGTGAATGAACGACAACGTTACGTCTGTCTCACAGCCTCTGAACTACATTATTTCTGATCCAGCAGTCCTACTGTAATGTTAAATCCTTAAATGAACCAAGACTACAGTCCGTTTGGCTCAAAAGCGGACCGATGAATTGCAATCTAACTCGAAAACTAATAAACATAAAATACTCAATGAAACGCTGATCATAATCAAAACAAATATTGACACAGTTCACCATTTGTTACGAGGGAGGAGTGCAGAGAAAGGGACAGCCAGGTGTTCGAGAACGGATGGAGACGGCACAGCACAGGTTAATGAATAAATAACTTTGTCTGTGAACGTGCTTCTCGAACACCTGGCTGTCCCTTTCTCTGCACTCCTCCCTCGTAACAAAAAATGAACTGTCTCAATATTTTAATGATAGTTTGTTAAACAACTTTATTATTTTTAGGACAAAAATGCTGCAAAAACCTCACAGAGTGGGTATGATGTTTTGATTATGATCAGCGTTTCAGTGAGTATGTTATGCTTATTAGTTTTCGAGTTAGATTGCAATTCATCGGTCCGCTTTTGAGACAAACGGACTGTAGATTTGTTCACGTTTGTTCTGAATCTCCCACCTCACTTGGGCCCCTTTTCAGATTAAATGGAGATATTTCAAACGTATGTCGTCTAGGCAACGTTGTGCCCAGTCAAGAAATCTTGGACGATCCTAGCAGTGTGCGGTCTACCGTTGTGTTGTAAGTGTGTTTGCTGTTGCTGTTGGAGAATGAATGGTAACAGCGCGGGCGTCATCCTTGTGATCATGACGTTGATGTTACTACAGATGATGAAACGTTGCCACAAATTCCTTTCGTCGCTATCAGCACTCTACCCTCAACGTTCCAGTATCCCTCTCCATTCCTCACCGGTGAACATCCGGGTTAGAATTAGTCTTTAGCAACCCATGCCTGTCGTAAGAAGCGACTAACGGAATCGGGTGGTCAGGCTCGCTGACTTGGTTGACACATGTCATTGTATCCCAACTGTGTAGATCGATGTTCATGATGACGATCACTAGATTGTCTGGTCCAGGCTCGATTATTTACAGACCACCGCCATATAGCTGGAATATTGCTGAGTGCGGCGTTAAACTACAACCAAACCAAACCTCCGCCATTCCTCACTGAATGTCTGGGTCAACGAATAGATCTCTGGCTCGAACTTTGCGTCCAAAATAGACCAAAGGTGTTGCCAACCTTGCTCCTTGCCAACCATGGTAACGTTTCAGTGGCGTTATTCGCTAAATGGGCGAGAGGTGGCATGCCTCGTTACGACGTCTCCACCCGCAGCATACGCGTAACGCGTAGAAGAAGGCGATCTTCATCAGACCAATAAATCCTACGCCATTTCCTCAATTGCGGGTTTATTTGAGTCTACACCATGTCAGATGTTCCTGCCTCTGCCTGTCTGAGAGGAAGGGACGTCTGAGAGGTCGACGTTTCCTCAGACCGACAGTCTCCTTCTGATGGTACTGGGCGGTGGGGTAGCCAAGTGGTTAAAACGTTCGCTCGTCACGCCGAAGACCGACGTTCGATTCCTCACAAGGGTACAATGTGTGAAGCCTATTTCTGGTGTCCCCCGCCGTGATGTTGCTGGGATATTGCTAAAAGCGCCATAAAACTAAACTCACTCACTCACTCTGATTGTACTGGGGATTCGGGCTCACATGCTCTATTGCAAGCGCAGTTCTTCGGCATAGTTCATGGAATTGCGTCTTGCCAGACGAGTTAGCGTCTTCCTGGTCTTGAACGATGCTCTACTTTACCGTTGAACACATGCTTCTTCTCAACTGGACTAATAGCCTATGGTTAATGTTCAAGTCTTGATCTTTTAGTAGCCCATGCTTGTCGTAAAGAGGCGACTAACAGGATCGGGTGGTCAGGCTCGCTGACTTGGTTGATACATGTCATCGGTTCCCAATTGCGCAGATCGATGCTCATGCTGTTGATCACTAGATTGTCTGCGCCATGCAAACGAATAACTTGCCGTCGGATATTTTTCTCAAAGTCTACGTGTTGCCATGTCAAGGAAAGTAGTTTTAGCACTGTCGTCTTTTAAGTCATTTAAAATAATTATTGTGCAAATATTGCAATTATGAAACATATACCCCAGTATGCTTGGCGCTTTCGTAGCACGTGGCCATGCGACCTGTAGCTTTTGAGATAGTGTGTGAAGCTTAATTAGTTTTCATGTGTATATAATCCTCAAATCCATTCCCTTGAATAATACAATTTTGTTTTATTAAATATAATTGTAGCTATCAATGATTGCTTTTCATCCTAAAAAAACTATCACCGAAATTCAAACAAAAATTTAAACATGTTACATACCACTGAAAAGTGTTAGAATGTTTACAGCTCGGTTAAAAAAAGGAAAAACTGAATTTTGTCCAGGGTATCAACACATTATCTTTAGATTTTAAATAGCCACTTAGATTCTCATAGCACAAATTACAATTTCATATCTTTATAAAGGATACAAAACTTTTTAATAAAAAGCGCGTGTTACTGGAAATATGTTTCATTGTAAAATTTTGTTTGTAAATCATAAATAAAGTTTATTACCTCTTTCGTAGATATGTGTAGTATTGGTTGAAACTTGATTCGTCATGTCAACAGCCAGCTTGTCGTATAAAAAACAATCCGCACCACCGCCATCTTCTGAAGCCAATACGACCACACAGTTGTTGACATAAAAACAATTTTCAACACACTTCAGAGTTGTTGTGGTTTGACTGAAATGAATATGTGCATCAGAAAAAACTCTATTTGCCAAGTCCTCACGCTTTCTGTATGCCACACGTGTTGTTTCGCCATGTACATATTGTCCCAGTAGAATAAACAGTAGATGCCAAGTGAAATTGACCATGATGTTACTGTTAGGTAAACTTTGATTAAGTCCGTCAGCACTTGCACGGGCGTCACGGGGAAGTATCGTGCTGCGCGTGCTGAGACTGTCTGCGCGCAGCTGAACAGAGCTCATATATCTATACCTGAGCTGGTGGTGAAATCGATTATGCCGAGAGAATACAAGTGATTTTTGGATCGATAAGCAACGAGGCATTTACTTTTGTGATGAGGTAGAAATGTTAGAAATATTGAAAATATAGATTTGTTTATGTGCTAAAAATTTATGGAAGAGAACATGGAGGTGAGCACGATTTTATGAGTCATTATGGCAGCGGAGAACCAAGTGAAAGGTTATTTATTATTCTTTTAATTATTGATTTATTGATTGATTTATTATCATTGAATAATTTATTTATTGAATCATTTTTTTATTTTTTTATCTATCTATCTATCTATCTATCTATCTATCTATCTATCTATCTATCTATCTATTATTCATTCATTTATTTATGTATTTATTTATGTATTTATTTATTTCATCACACTCTTAAAATGTGTGAGTGTGTGGGTCAGTGCATGAGAGTACAGATGTGTGAGTGCATGGATGACTATGTGAGTTATTTATTGAGTGTGTGAAACTTATATCAATTTCAGAAGTGTCATACACGCGATGGAATATTTTAAAAATAGGCATCATACATTGATCAATTTTTAACTCAAACCGGGTAACATGGGTAAAGAACATTCAACCGTTGAAATTCCCCGTGCAGTGAGTGAGTGAAACTGGTTTGCCCTTCCTTTAGCGCCATTATCACACATCACGGCACAGAACTTATATAACCCTCACCAGACTCGAGTATTGAATAGGGCTGCGCAATATAACCGGCTCACCGGTATTTACCGGTTCAGACATGAAAACGATACGTATTGCGATACGCTGATCGAAAACCGGTATTTTGACTTGCATTCGGAAAACTTCGTAACACTCGGAAATCTTCGGGTATTTCCTTGTTTCATTTGAGCGAAATATCATTCACATTATTATTTTATCATGATTAAAATTTATTATTAAAGCTTAATCAAGCATAGTGATTTTGTTGTGTTTTTGCTCTATAAATCAATCATTTACCCTATTATAGTAGGTTTTTTGTTTAGAAATACTTCATGCAATATATTGCAATACATATCGCAATACATGCTTTCACATCGCAATATAAATATTCTCTGCAATACCCACCCCTAGTATTTACAGACCGCCGCCATATGGCTGGAATATTGCTGAGTGCGGCGTAAAATGAAACTCACTCACTAACTCAAACTGTAACCTCCAGCCTACCCCGCAGTGGCTTGAAATTGGCGCCCCGGACATTTCATAATATATATAGTCACTAAATGTATAGAAATAAAAAACACAAATTTTACAGTTTTGTCTGATACTCCATATTTTAAATATTCGAATCTATTTAACCTATATTTACCTAACAATAACTAACGGTAAACCAGAACTATGAAGTAGAGGAGGTAGACGACCCCATGCTGGCGCATAGGTACAGCACAACGCCATTAGGACCGTATGCAAGAAGAGGCACTTTACTGTTACTGACAAAAGCATTCCACGGTTATTCTGTCTGCATCGTACATTTCAGATATTTGACATCAATTCACTTGATGAAGAGGTACAAAAAGCATCAGAACGTCGTTTCTACGATGATTTCACTGAAGTTGCTGAAGCAGCTCTACAACTCTTAAGGTTTTGTAAAGCTGTCCTCAAAATACGGCTGGCAAGTGAAGGGCATTTCCAAATTTAACGCGTCAGTGATCATAATCACCCACCATGGCTTATACACAGCGTAGATAGTAGATAGGACATGAACATTACTGTATCACGCACAGTGTTACGAGTGAGTGAGTTTTACGCCGCACTCAGCAATATTCCAGCTATGTGGCGGCGGTCTGTAAATAATCGAATCTGGACCAGACAATCCAGTGGTCAACAGCATGAGCATTGATCTACGCAATTGGGTGCAATACGATGACATATGTCAGCGAGCCTGACTATCCGATCCCGTTAGTCGCCTCTTACGACAAGCATGGGTTGGTGAAGACAGATTATAACCCGGATCTTCACGGGTATATTTACTAGTGATAACATGTGTTGAAAGGGTACCTTTTAACATTTAACTCTTTCTATGATGTAGTTGGTTCTGAACAAGTCTGTGCTGTTGTATTCTCTGAAATACAAAGGTAATGTCACTATGACACAGTCTTCAGAGGACTATAAGATCTTGTCGGTCAATGTAGAGAAATCAAGACAGGGCAATCTCTAGTAACTAAGTGCGTCTAGACAAGCCTTGAATCTTTTCACAGAAATAACGCTAGATAATTTCAAACATTCCTTTGATGACAGGGGGCAGTGGGGTAGCCTAGTTGTTAAAGCGTTCGCGCGCCACGCCGAAGACCCGGGATCGATTCTCTATATTTCTGGTGTCGACCGCCGGGATATTGCTAAAAGAGGCGTAAAACCCAACTCACTCACTCACTTTGATGACAGTTTACACCATGCATTGGGAGCATATAATTCACATGGTTATTAAACCCTTTCCCATACACGAACAGCCGAGACACGATTTAGCCAGTCAAAATATGGACCATGATTGTAATTCATATTGACTAACATAAGCTTTACACATACATCTATTAAATGGGTATGTTCTAAGGTTGTGGGATCGGGTGGTCAGGCTCGCTGACTTGGTTGATACATGTCATCGGTTCCAATTGCGCAGATCAATGCTCATGCTGTTGATCACTGGATTGTCAGGTCCAGACTCGATTATTTACTGACCGTCGCCATATAGCTGGAATATTGCTGAGTGCGGCGTAAAACTGAACTCACTCACTCACTTCTTAGGTTGTTCTATTTTGGATATGCTTAAAGACAGTCCATCAGAAGTCACACTGACTATTTTAGGAATATACATGAATGTGCATCTGTATGTACATGTTGACAAACAGGTTTGCGGATATTAAAAAAAACATTAGAATGACACTTTCACTGAAAGTCTATTTCAAATGTCATCAGTTAGCATATGTGTAACCCGATAATATCCGAGTTAGTCGAGAGAAGTAGACCGGAGCAAGAAGACTGAAGTCAGTGAGGCCAACTTCTACTTCTTTGTAGAAGCTATAATTGCCTTGTTTGTGTCCTTCATTATCAACCTGTTTGTGGTGTCAGTGTTTGCTGAAGGACTTTACAACAAGACCACAGAAGAGATTGTAAGCATGATCAATCTTTCTTGATTCTAACTTATTCTTTATTCAGAAATATACATGCTGTGACATGTCAATCTGTAAATAACCCGTGAAGATCAATGTCAGAATTAATCTTCAGTAACCCATGCTTGTCGTAAAAGCAATTAACGGGATCGGGTTCAGACTCGCTGACTGGGTTGACACATGTCACCATGTCACAATTGCGTAGATGGATGCTCATGCTGTTGATCATTGGATTGTCTGGTCCAGACTCCATTATGTACAGACGGCCGCCATATAGCTGGAATATTGCTGAATGCGGCGTAAAACTAAACTCACTCACTCTGTAAATAACCCGTGAAGATCCAGAACCTCTTTTCAGCAACCTATGGTTGTCATGGTGATGGGGTGGTAATGTTCTGTTGTGACTAGAAAGATCAGACTAACAAGATCGGGTGATCAGACTCAGATCCGGGTTTGAAATGATCTTCAGTAACCCATGCTTGTCGTTACTGGACTAACGGGATCAGGTGGTCAGGATCAGATCCGGGTTAGAAATGATCTTCAGCAACCCATGCTTGTCGTTACTGGACTAACGGGATCGGGTGATCAGGCTCGCTAACTTGATTGACACATGTCATCGTATCCCAATTGCATAGATCGATGCTCATGCTGTTGGTCACTGGATTGTCTGGCCCAGACTGAGTGCGGCGTTAAACAACAGATCATACAACCAACCAGTATATGTGTATGTAAAACTGTGCAGACATTGCAATCTTGTGAGGCGAACTGTAATGCTGAAGCCCGATATGAAGCAGGTTTATATTTCCTCGGGTTCAGGTTCGGAATCTCACAACTCAAAAGGAAGTATTTGTTTCTATCAATATTATAAATATTTAGAGACTAAGCGTTAGCCTGGTAATATACTAACAGTTCGGGCGACACACCAGGGGGGATGCTACAGATCATACATATCACCCAATACATCTGCTTGGTTCATTAAGGGCAGCTTGGTGTCAGTTCGAGACTGTTCGTGACTAAAACGAAAATGTTTTGTGAGGTAACAACTGGGTGCTTTCAGTTAGTTAAACAACACCGTGATCTCACACAAAAAGCGGGATTTAACACGTAATTGTGTTCCGTATCTCAAAAATCAGCATCGACCAATAGATGAGAAGCTTACAAAAGGGGAATCCCCTAAAATTTTGCTGGCATGGTTGATCTTTTGTGAACAGACAACAATTCTTTCTATTTTTGACTATGTTCATGTGCATTCGCTCATCTTTGCTTTGACTTTTTAAAGTGATCCTGAACATCTGTTAGAGCTAAACATGGGATTCGTCATAAATATAAATAGCTTTTCTTCAATATGTTAGTGTTTAATATGTATATTCGATTAAGAGTGCTTTCATCGCAGGCCAAAATCACCGATAGGCATCTAAGTTTAAAATTCAGGCAATTTCGCTCAAAAACAAATACAGAAGTTGTTATAAAAAACGAGTCCTGTATTCATGATCTTACAATTTCTAAGTACCCATCGCATACTTCCAACATAATTAATTAGAAAACGCAACACCCAATTTAAAAATTACCATACACACACATAGTTTCAATTCATGATAAAGACCAATTTTCTCTTAAGTCGTTAATAATGTGATTCCCTCTCACGCGGGTGAACATATCTTTCCGATTTACTGCTTGATACCATGATTTGAACTTGACAAGTTCACACAGTCAAGCAGAATATACATGCTGGTGAACGCTTCACCACAAGAGATACATCTAGGAGGGGGATGGCCTAAAAGTCGGGCCGGGCCGGGACAAGGCGGGCCAAATCTATTATTGGCTAATAAACCCATTAACAAAAACCAGGCCTACAATTAATCAATGCAACATCCACTCATGATAATAATGATCAATCGGAAGCCACAAACGCGTACCATAATAACTTTATTACGAGTAAATCGGCTAAACCCCAGGAAGACGAGAAGCCTGTGAACTGGCTGACCGAGGTTACGTATAAAAGTGGAATCGTTAAACGAAACGGGATTTAATACGTATAAATACTTCAGCCAATTCCGATACACATTTCCGTCGGCCCGAAAATGATTTTACATCTATATCCAATCACATACCACCCCATAAATTCACTATTCATCGTATTTAAAGCATGCCCACATTTAAATAATACGATCTCTTCCCCACACTCTCAACATTATCTCGGCCACAATTTTCCGCCCGGCTTGGCTCGAGCCGTCAAAAGCAACTTAAACGTAACACACGTATCTTGAAATGTGTTTAATTCCATAGACTGGTATGATATCTACCTAAATATCGCTTTGTAATGTTATAAAATGCAACATGTAAAGAAAACTGCTCCGTTAAAGTGAAGCCCTTGTCTCACATTTTTCAACATAGCCTCAATCAAAAGTGTTTGGTCTCTGTTCAGCACGCCTTGGCCCGTGCTGTCAAAAACAACTTAAACCCCACACATGTATTCTGATTTATGTTTAATTCCATAGATTAGTATTATATCTACCTACATTTCACTTCACAGAGGCTCAAAGCGTAGTATTGAAGCAAACACCTTGCTCTAAGTGAAGCCCTATTTCTATACATTCTCAACAAAGACACAGTATCAAAAGCGTTCGGTCCGGCTTGGACCAGGGCGCTCTCAAACGCACCTTGCTGTAACTTAAACCTCACACATGTATCTTGAAATGTGTTTAAATCCATAGATTGGTATTATATCTACCTAAATATCAATGTGTGATGTTACAAATGCCACATGTAAAGATAACTGGTTCGTTAAAGTTAGCCCTCTTCTTCTCTCCATTCACAATATAGTCTCAATCAAAAGTGTTTAGTCTCTGTTCAGCCCGACTTGAAGCCCGTGCTGTCAAAACAACTTAAACCTCAAAAACCTCACCACATGTATCTTGAAATGTGTTTATATCCATAGATTAGTGTTATATCTACCTACATTTCACTTCACAGAGTCTCGAAGCGTAGTATTTGAAATAAAACGTTGCTGAAAGTGAAGCTCTCTTTTCTACATATTCTCTCGGTACGCCTTCTCAAAACATATTCTCATACATGTATTCTTGAAAACAGTATTATTCCAAGCGTTCGGTATATCTACCTACATTTCCCGGGTGTGATGCTCTAAAAAAACAAACACGTTCATCAAAGTGAAGCCCCATTTCTATCCATTCACAACATAGCCACATCATGTATCTCTGACTTTGTGTTTCTTGAAATGTATTTAATCCATAGATTAGTATTATATCTACCTAAATATCGATGTGTAATGTTACAAAATGCCACATGTAAAGATAACTGTTCCGTTAAAGTGAAGCCCTTTTCTCTCTCCATTCACAATATAGTCTCAATCAAAAGTGTTTAGTCTCTCTTCAGCCCGACTTGGCCCGTGCTGTCAAAAACAACTTAAACCTCACACATGTATCTTGAAATGTGTTTAAATCTATAGATTTGTATTATATCTACCTACATTTCACTTCACAGAGTCTCAAAGCGGAGTATTTGAAGCAAACACCTTCCTCAAAGTGGCCTGTGAGACACAAGCCACTACATTCTACCTAAAACAGAATAGAATATCACAATTCTCTAAGCAACAGTGGAGTGTGGTATATTTAATTACATGACTACAAAGTGCGTTTACGTCTATTAAACATTTTAGTAACTAATGCAGCTAAGGGTTTTATTAATTTAACATTACCTAGCATATATTTGGCCTGGTCGGAAGGTGGCAAGAGAGAAGAAAAAGGGTTAATATTTAGTACATTTTCCCACAAATCATATCATAAATCCGAATATAGTGGGCAGCTGACCAAAAAGTGAACTTCGTCCTCAATCGTATTGCCATCACAGCATTTACAAATTCTATCGTCTAAAGGTGTTTTAGGGCGTGTAAATCTACCAACCTCTATTTCAAGGGGTAAGGTGCCACATCGTAACTTGCTAAGTGTACTGCGATGAGATCTAGGCAGAAGTTCAGTGACATATGGTTCAGCTGTTAATAGTTTCTTTAACTTTCTGTAAGTACGGAGTGTATTCCCGTTAGGTTCCCCTCGGTCGTTCCAAAGTTCTTTATTCCAGTCCTGACAATCTAATGATCGTATCCACAGTGAGGTGTAATAAAATTCCATTTTAGACATATTATATAGGTCAACCACGGGGAGATCCAATTTGTTAAGAATATTTACAACAATTTTATTCCAGGATTTTGGAAAAGTATTAGACCATCTGCATACAGCACTAGGTATTCTCGACTGCTCAGTAGAACACAGCTTACTCCAGAACCGCACAATTTCAATTTTGTGTTTAGAAAATGGAGTTGTCCAACCCATCTCTCCCCGGACCGCTAGATTTGGAGTCTTACTGCCAACGCCCAGGAAGAATCTACAGGCCTTGTTTTGTACTGCATTTATACAATTGAATTGTTTTGTGCCCCTTATGGCTGACCCATAGGATAAGATCGGCAGGACAAGGTTATTGTATAAAGTATTAAAGACATTATAAGCCAAACCACCACAAGATCTGAATTTACACATGATAACACCAAGTGCTCGACTAGCAGATTTAGCAATTTCTTTAGCTGTAAAGTTCATATCAATGTTTTCCTGCAACCAAACCCCCAGATATTTATACGCACTGGTATAGTCAATAGTAACATCACCAATTTTGAATACAAAAATGTGATCTATTGAGCAACAGGGTCGGTAATGAACGACATTAGTTTTCTTATTATTAAATTAAACGCCAACGTTTACACCAATTATCAACGCAATCTAACATCCGCTGTAGGGACAACTCGTCTCCTGCTATCAAAGCAATATCATCAGCGTACAGTAGTGTACTCAACATAACTCCGTCAATGTTTACACCACAATTGAGAGCGTTCATTTCTTCTGCTAGGTTATTAATGTAAATAGAAAACAAAGTCGGTGACATTACACAACCCTGCCTAACACCGGAATTTACATTAAATAAATCAGTGAAACAGTTGTTTATACGTACACGGGCGTTAGAGTTATTGTACATAGATTGAACAGCATAAAGGAATTTCCCTTTGATTCCAAGTTTTAACAGTTTAAACCATAGACAATTTCTATCTACCTTATCAAACGCTTTCATTGCATCGATGAAGCACACAAAAGTAGGTTTCCCCGTTAGCTTTCTGTTATTGATTACTGAATATAGACTGTAAATATGTTCTTGAGTACTACGCTTGGATCGGAAGCCATTTTGTTGCTCAACCAATATATCATGTAATTCTGACCACTTTGTAAGTCTAGTATTAAGGATATCTGAGTATATTTTACATGGGACTGAAAGCAGTGAAATACCGCGATAACCCAATGGATCACGTGGGTCACCCTCGGGCTTCTTGATAGGATTTATAAAACTAGTACGCCAAATATCCGGACACTTTTTGTTTTCAAAACAAAATGTAAACAGTCTAAATAAAAGATCAATACATGTTTTACTTTTTAGAGCTTCAGCAGGTATACAGTCTGGACCGGCAGCCTGAACACGTTTAGCACGGGCAACCGCGTACTCAACCTCCGTCTATGTTATAGGTTTATCTAGGTCACTGGTATCAAACGATTGATCACTCGCCCCGTTGTCCATTTCATCCCGAACTCGCTGTAGGTGAAAACCGGATTATCAGGAAAATCGGATTATCAGAAACGCTTGAAGTTTACAACATCCGGAAACGGCATCTCCGAGTAACCTTTGGCACAGCTCTCACAGTGAAAACAATGTTCTCCCGAGCCTGAGCTGGGCAACACAGTGTCATTGCCGTGGATGTGTTTTCATACTTTCGTATGTTCAAATTATATAACCATAACATCTCATACGGCAAGTCATTTTAGCTGATACCCTCTGATATTTATTAAATTACTGATATGTTCAAATCATGTCATGAATAGCTTCAGCCGGCTATCTATATCTGTACTAGTATGAAATGATGTTTATACTGTGGAAACTGTACGGAGAACATCCTGTATTCTGAACCACTAAAAACCCACCTCTTTCAAGCATTTCATGTCATATAATTGGGTGTAATATCTTCTGATATTTATTAAGTTAATTATATGTGTAAAGCCTGCCATCTGTATCGGTACTAGTATTCATTAATGTTTATACTCTGAAACATGTACGGAGAACATCCCATACGCATCATATAACACGAGTGGAAGCATAAATAATTTTAGATATATCTACTATATATTATATATACATCTGTGATAAACGTAATGAAGAAACGGTGGAGTAATCAATAACACTGAAGGCCCCTGAACGGTAATTAAGGGCAACAATGGAGTATGTTAATTGAATCACAACACCTAGCTGATTGCAATTAGACAAGAGGCAATTAAGCAAGCTGGATACAGGTGTAATTAACAGGTGTATTAATTTCATTAGCCCGCACAGAGCCAGATTGAACAGTGGGCTTCACTTAAAGCAACGTCATGTAAAGAAAACTGCTCCGTTAAAGTGAAGCCCTTGTCTCACATTTTTCAACATAGCCTCAATCAAAAGTGTTTGGTCTCTGTTCAGCCCGACTTGGCCCGTGCTGTCAAAAACAACTTAAACCTCACACATGTATCCTGATTTGTGTTTATATCCATAGATTAGTATTATATCTACCTACATATCACTTCACAGAGTCTAGAAGCGTAGTATTTGAAGCAAGCACCTTGCTCAAAGTGAAGCCCTATTTTCTATACATTCTCAACAAAGACACAGTATCAAAAGCTTTCGGTCCGTCTTGGCCCGGGCGCTCAAACGCACCTTAAACCTCACAGATGTATCTTGAAATGTGTTTAAATCGATAGATTGGTATTATATCTACCTAAATATCAATGTGTGATGTTACAAAATGCCACATGTAAAGATAACTGCTCCGTTAAAGTGAAGCCCTTTTCTCTCTCCATTCACAATATAGTCTCAATCAAAAGTGTTTAGTCTCTGTTCAGCCCGACTTGGCCCGTGCTGTCAAAAACACCTTAAACCTCACACATGTATCTTGAAATGTGTTTATATCCATAGATTAGTGTTATATCTACCTAAATATCACTTCACAGAGTCTCGAAGCGTAGTATTTGAAATAAAAACGTTGCTGAAAGTGAAGCTCTCTTTTCTACATATTCTCAACAAACAGTATCACAAGCGTTCGGTACGCTTGGCCCGGGCTCTCAAAAACAACTTAAACCTCACACATGTATTCTGATTTGTGTTTTATTCCATAGATTATTATTATATCTACCTACATTTCACTTCACAGAGTCTAGAAGCGTAGTATTGAAGCAAACACCTTGCTCAAAGTGAAGCCCTATTTCTATACATTCTCAACAAAGACACAGTATCAAAAGCTTTCGGTCCGGCTTGGCCCGGGCGCTCAAACGCACCTAATACCTCACAGATGTATCTTGAAATGTATTTAAATCCATAGATTGGTATTATATCTAATTAAATATCAATGTGTGATGTTACAAAATGCCACATGTAAGATAACTGCTCCGTTAAAGTGAAGCCCTTTTCTCTCTCCATTCACAATATAGTCTCAATCAAAAGTGTTTAGTCTCTGTTCAGCCCGACTTGGCCCGTGGTGTCAAAAACACCTTAAACCTCACACATGTATCTTGAAATGTGTTTATATCTATAGATTAGTGTTATATCTACCTACATATTACTTCACAGAGTATCAAAGCGTTGTATTTGAAGCAAACACCTAGCTCAAAGTGAAGCCCTATTTTTTTTTTTACATTCTCAACAAAGACACAATATCACAAGCTTTCGGTCCAGCTTGGCCCGGGCGCTCAAACGCACCTTATACCTCACAGATGTATCTTGAAATGTGTTAAAATCCATAGATTGGTATTATATCTACCTAAATATCACCTTGTAATGTTATCAAATGCAACATGTAAAGATCAGATGATTTGAAAATAGGCTGCTACTGCCCAGCTCGGCCAGTTAGGTGAGACACTGTGGATTTAATGAAAACATACTTCTCCCACTTCTCTCTCTAATACTTTTATTGTCTGTATGCGTGTTCAGGAAAACAGGATTATCAGAAGAAGAAGAAGAAGAAAATATTTTTATTTTTGTGTCACATGTTATATATAAAACATACATAAACTTTAAAACATTCAATAAAATATAACATCCGGCCATATGGCCTATGAGGCATAAGGCACTATATTATCTCTAAAACAGTATAGTATAGTAAATAAAATATCACAGCTTTGTAAGCAACATTGGAGTGTGGTATATATATTTAATTACATGACTACAAACTGCGTTTACAAATGGTTACAAAGAAGAAAGAGTGTTATAATTTGTGTTTAACATGTTGTACCATAAGACTCTTAATATAACATCTGGCCTGTGAGACACAAGCCACTACATTCTACCTAAAACAGAATAGAATATCACAATTCTCTAAGCAACAGTGGAGTGTGGTATATTTAATTACATGACTACAAAGTGCGTTTACGTCTATTAAACATTTTAGTAACTAATGCAGCTAAGGGTTTTATTAATTTAACATTACCTAGCATATATTTGGCCTGGTCGGAAGGTGGCAAGAGAGAAAAAAAAGGGTTAATATTTAGTACATTTTCCCACAAATCATATCGTAAATCCGAATATAGTGGGCAGCTGACCAAAAAGTGAACTTCGTCCTCAATCGTATTGCCATCACAGCATTTACAAATTCTATCGTCTAAAGGTGTTTTAGGGCGTGTAAATCTACCGACCTCTATTTCAAGAGGTAAGGTGCCACATCGTAACTTGCTAAGTGTACTGCGATGAGATCTAGGCAGAAGTTCAGTGACATATGGTTCAGCTGTTAATAGTTTCTTAAACTTTCTGTAAGTACGGAGTTTATTCCCGTTAGGTTTCCCTCGGTCGTTCCAAAGTTCTTTATTCCAGTCCTGACAATCTAATGATCGTATCCACAGTGAGGCGTAATAAAATTCCATTTTAGACATATTATATAGGTCAACCACGGGGAGATCCAATTTGTTAAGAATATTTACAACAATTTTATTCCAGGATTTTGGAAAAGTATTAGACCATCTGCATACAGCACTAGGTATTCTCGACTGCTCAGTAGAACACAGCTTACTCCAGAACCGCACAATTTCAATTTTGTGTTTAGAAAATGGAGTTGTCCAACCCATCTCTCCCCGGACCGCTAGATTTGGAGTCTTACTGCCAACGCCCAGGAAGAATCTACAGGCCTTGTTTTGTACTGCATTTATACAATTGAATTGTTTTGTGCCCCATATGGCTGACCCATAGGATAGAATCGGCTGGACAAGGTTATTGTATAAAGTATTAAAGACATTATAAGCCAAACCACCACAAGATCTGAATTTACACATGATAACACCAAGTGCTCGACTAGCAGATTTAGCGATTTCTTTAGCTGTAAAGTTCATATCAATGTTTTCCTGCAACCAAACGCCCAGATATTTATACGCACTGGTATAGTCAATAGTAACATCACCAATTTTGAATACAAAACTTGTGATCTATTGAAACAACAGGGTCGGTAATGAACGACATTAGTTTTCTTCTTATTAATAGTTAAACGCCAACGTTTACACCAATTATCAACGCAATCTAACATCCGCTGTAGGGACAACTCGTCTCCTGCTATCAAAGCAATATCATCAGCGTACAGTAGTGTACTCAACATAACTCCGTCAATGTTTACACCACAATTGAGAGCGTTGATTTCTTCTGCTAGGTCATTAATGTAAATAGAAAACAAAGTCGGTGACATTACACAACCCTGCCTAACACCGGAATTTACATTAAATAAATCAGTGAAACAGTTGTTTATACGTACACGGGCGTTAGAGTTATTGTACATAGATTGAACAGCATAAAGGAATTTCCCTTTGATTCCAAGTTTTAACAGTTTAAACCATAGACAATTTCTATCTACCTTATCAAACGCTTTCATTGCATCGATGAAGCACACAAAAGTAGGTTTCCCAGTTAGCTTTCTGTTATTGATTACTGAATATAGACTGTAAATATGTTCTTGAGTACTACGCTTGATCGGAAGCCATTTTGTTCCTCAACCAATATATCATGTAATTCTAACCACTTTGTAAGTCTAGTATTAAGGATATCTGAGTATATTTTACATGGGACTGAAAGCAGTGAAATACCGCGATAACCCAATGGATCACGTGGGTCACCCTCGGGCTTCTTGATAGGATTTATAAAACTAGTACGCCAAATATCCGGGCACTTATTGTTTTCAAAACAAAATGTAAACAGTCTAAATAAAAGATCAATACATGTTTTACTTTTTAGAGCTTCAGCAGGTATACAGTCTGGACCGGCAGCCTTACCACGTTTAGCACGGGCAACCGCGTACTCAACCTCCGCCAATGTTATAGGTTTATCTAGGTCACTGGTATCAAACGTCCGATCACTCGCCCCGGGACCGTTGTCCATTTCATCCCGAACTCGCTGTAAGTGAGCCTCGTCAAAACCGGATTATCAGGAAAACAGGATTATCAGAAACGCTTGAAGTTTACAACATCCGGAAACGGCATCTCCGAGTAACCTTTGGCAAAGCTCTCACAGTGAAAACAATGTTCTCCCGAGCCTGAGCTGGGCAACACAGTGTCATTGCCGTGGATGTGTTTTCATACTTTCGTATGTTCAAATTATATAACCATAACATCTCATACGGCAAGTCATTTTAGCTGATACCCTCTGATATTTATTAAATTACTGATATGTTCAAATCATGTCATGAATAGCTTCAGCCGGCTATCTATATCTGTACTAGTATGAATTGATGTTTATACTGTGGAAACTGTACGGAGAACATCCTGTATTCTGAACCACTAAAACAAAACCACCTCTTTCAAGCATTTCATGTCATATAATTGGGTGTAATATCTTCTGATATTTATTAAGTTAATTATATGTGTAAAGCCTGCCATCTGTATCGGTACTAGTATTCATTAATGTTTATACTCTGAAACATGTACGGAGAACATCCCATACGCATCATATAACACGAGTGGAAGCATAAATAATTTTATATATATCTACTATATATTATATATACATCTGTGATAAACGTAATGAAGAAACGGTGGAGTAATCAATAACACTGAAGGCCCCTGAACGGTAATTAAGGGCAACAATGGAGTATGTTAATTGAATCACAACACCTAGCTGATTGCAATTAGACAAGAGGCAATTAAGCAAGCTGGATACAGGTGTAATTAACAGGTGTATTAATTTCATTAGCCCGCACAGAGCCAGATTGAACACTGGGCTTCACTTAAAGCAACGTGTTAGATTCAAATACATGTACAAAGCTTTGAGCCTCAATAAAGAGGTATTTAGGTAGATATAATATTAATCTATGGATTTAAACACATTTCAAGATACATCTGTGAGGTTTAAGGTGCGTTTGAGAGCGCGGGCCAAGCCGGACCGAAAGCTTGTGATACTGTGTCTTTGTTGAGAATGTATAGAAAATAGGACTTCACTTTAAGCAACGTGTTTGCTTCAAATACAACGATTTGAAACTCTATAAAGACGTTTTTGGGTAGATATAATACAAATCTATAGATATAAACACATTTCAAGATACATGTGTGAGGTTTAGGTTGTTTTTGACACCACGGACCAAGTCTGGCTGAACAGAGACCAAATACTTTTGATTGAGGCTATGTTGTGAATGGAGAGAAAAGGGCTTCACTGTAACGAACCAGTTATCTTTAGATGTGGCATTTTGTAAAATCACACGGTGATATTTAGGTAGATATAATACTAATCTATAGATTTAAACACAAATTAGGACCTATGAGTTGGGTTTAAGTTGTTTTTGAGAGCCCGGGCCAAGCCGGACCGAAAGCATGACTGTGATACTGTGTTGTTGTTGAGAATGTATAGAAAATAGGGCTTCACTTTCAGCAACGTTTTTGCTTCAAATTCTACGCTTTGAGACTCTGTGAAGTGATATTTAGGTAGATATAATTCTAATCTATTGATTTAAACACAAATCAGGATAAATGTGTGAGGTTTAAGTTGTTTTTGACAGCACGGGCCAAGTCGGGCTGAAGAGAGACTAAACACTTTTGATTGAGACTATACACAGCAAAAATAACAGGGTTTCCAGATTTCCGGAAACCTACATGAAACTGGGTAATGCCAGAATCATGTAGGTTTCCGCTCACGGAAACTATGATTGTTTGTTTCCGGCAGTTTCCTGTTGCTGAAACTAACACGGTTAGTTTCAGCGACTGAAAACTGTCGGAAACAAACAAGGTTAGTTTCCAGAAATGGAAACTGACAGTAATGTATCATTGTTAGTTTCCATTGCATAAAGCAACTGGAAACCATCATTGATGGTTTCTATTAGTGAGAACTTGAATGAAACGATCGTAGAAAAATATATTTGACTCCATATGCATATATCCAGAAACCTACATTAACCTACGTTAAATGTATGTATTATATAGGGTTTAGTTTCGTGATGTCAGTGTTTCGTTACATCAGAATTCAAATAAAAGATATTGTCACATAAAATAAAATTAATTTCAGGAAAACGGAAACCTAATTCAAAGAATATGGAACCTGGAGATTCTTTACGGTTTGTTTGGTAAACTTAAGGAAAACTTCAATTTATAAGAGATTTGATGGTACATATAAAAGCTATTTAAGCAGTGTAAAATAAATATAGTTTGCAACGACAACAAAAGTAGCGGATGATTTGGCCTATTTTCAGTGTACCATGGTGTTCCTTTTGGTTTTTGTGTGAACCATATGTTATCGATTTTATTCGTTTGATTAGTTTGTCACAGATACCTGTGGTGAGACAGACTTTGATCGCGTTTTTGCAAACATCCGTTACCATAGCTATTTCACAGCAAGTCATATGTCTGCAAATTTGGTAGTTGCGAATGAGATTACATTCAGTCATTGAGGGACAGCAGTGTTTATCCACAGTTATCTAGAATATCTATGATAAACATTAGCCAAATATATTGGTGAATGGAGAGAGAAAAGGGCTTCACTAGTTATCTTTACATGTAGCATTTTGTAACATCACACATTGATATTTAGGTAGATATAATACTAATCTATGGAATTAAACACAAATCAGGACATATGTGTGGGGTTTAATTAGTTTTTGAGAGCCCGGGCCAAACCGGACCGAAAGCATGACTGTGATACTGTGTGGCTGTTAAAGGTCACATAAACCCTAGGGGTTAAAAATACATAAATCACTAACTGGCATCGTTATAAATGCAACCCCGTCATTAAAACTACTCATTTCGACCTTTAATTGACTTAAATCGACCTTTTTGACAACAGTGCACAATTCTCACCCGGGAACGAAATTTCAACCAATCAGAGCGGCGCGACTCTGTGACGTCATATGAGGAATAGCTTTGAGGGCCGATGCAGAATTCATCTACATTTTAGGGGGTAAATTATCTTGTTTACAGGCTTGTATAAACCTGAAATCGTGACAATTGTTGTGGAAAAATGAAAGCTATATGTTCTCACAATCTACTGTCATTTAATTTTGTCTCCTGCTTTGCCTAGTTTCTGAGTTACAACTTGTTTTCATAGACGATTCTGTCACAATTGATTGGTGTCGTTAGGCCCTATTTGTATAATGACTGATCCAAATTGATCCCATTTCTGTGTTTTTACCTCGATATTTAATCATGTCATGTAAAAATCTGTTTGTATTCTCAAAACAGTGTCGGCCCATAAGTTTTCACATGCAATACAGCAATTAATACTCCCTTTGTTGTAACCTCGTGTTAGGTGGTATAAACCTACACATGTTATTTTGTCATCATTCACTTGATGGTCAGTTAATGAATTTATAACAGGTATAATTAGTGGTAACACACTTAGATTACTCCGGACAAAGGTTCCCATTTGGCATTTCTTGTGTCTGGAGTAAATATTCAACATTATGAACATCGATCAAAGGATTAACCGATATTTCATGTCATATAATTATTGGGTGTAATATCTTCTGATATTTATTAAGTTAATTATATGTGTAAAGCTCGCCATCTGTATCGGTACTAGTATCTCATATCGTTTATACTCTGGAAACATGTAATGGAGAACATCCCATACGCATCATATAACACGAGTGGAAGCATAAATAATTTTAGATATATCTATCATATATTATATATACACATCTGTGATAAACGTAATGAAGTTAACGGTGGAGTAATCAATAACACTGAAGGCCCCTGAACGGTAATTAATGGCAACAATGGAGTACGTTAATTGAATCACAACACCTAGCTGATTGCAATTAGACAAGAGGCAACTACAAGTTGGATACAGGTGTAATTAACAGGTGTATTAATTTCATTAGCCCGCACAGAGCCAGATTGAACAGTGGGCTTCACTTAAAGCAACGTCATGTAAAGAAAACTGCTCCGTTAAAGTGGAAGCCCTTTGTCTCTCACATTTTTCAACATAGCCTCAATCAAAGTGTTTGGTCTCTTGTTCAGGGCTCCGATTTCACCTGTGCTGTCAAAAAAATAACTTTAAACCTCACACATGTATCCTGATTTGTGTTTATATCCATAGATTAGTATTATATCTACCTACATATCACTTCACAGAGCTCTAGAAGCGTAGTGCATTTGAAGCAAGCACCTTGCTCAAAGTGAAGCCCTCTATTTTCTATACATCTCTTCAACAAAGACACAGTATCAAAAGCTTTCGGTCCGTCTTTGCCCAGCTCTAAAACGCACTCTGGAAAAACTCACAGATGTATCTCCGAAATGTGTTTAAATCGATAGATTGGCACCATATCCACCTAAATATCAATGTGTGATGTTACAAATGCCACATGTAAAGATAACTGCTCCGTTAAAGTGAAGCCCTTTTCTCTCTCTCCATTCACAATAATATAGTCTCAATCAAAAGTGTTTAGTCTCTCGATTCTAGCCCGGCTTCTACTCGTGCTGTCAAAAACACCTTAAACCCTCACAATACACATGTATCTTGAAATAAAATGTTTATATCCATAGATTAGTGCTATATCTACCTAAATATCACTTCACAGAGTCCTGAAGCGTAGTATTTGAAATAAAAACGTTGCTGAAAGTGAAGCTCTCTTTTCTACATATTCTCAACAAACAGCATCACAAGCGTTCTGCACGCTTGGCCTGGCCTCGTAAAACAACTTAAGAACCTCACACACGTATTCTGATTTGTGTTTTTTATTCCATAGGATTATTATTATATCTACCTACATTTCACTCTCACAGAGTCTAGAAGTTGGTAGTATTGAAGCAAACACCTTTGCTCAAAGTGAAGCCTCCTACTTCTATACATTCTCGAACAAAGACACAGTATCAAAAGCTTTCGGTCCGGTTTGGCCCGGGCGCTCAAACGCACTTCCTAATAATCACAGATGTATCTTTGAAATGTATTTAAATCTATAGGATTGGTGCATTATTCCTCCATTAAATATCAATGTGTGATGTTAAAAATGCCACATGTAAGATAACTGTCTGTTAAAGTGGAAGCCCTTTTCTCTCTCCATTCACAATATAGTCTCAATCAAAAGTGTTTAGTCTCTGTTCAGCCCAAATTTGCCTCGTGGTGTCAAAAAATTCCTTAAACCTCACACATGTATTCTCGAAATGTGTGTTTATCTATAGATTAGTGTTATATCTACCTACATATTACTTCACACAGAGTATCAAAGCTGTTGCATTTGAAGCAAAACACCTAGCTCAAAGTGTGAAGCCTCTATTTTTTTACATTCTCAACAAAGACACAATAATATCACAAGCTTTCGGTCCAGCTTGGCCTGGGCGCTCAAAACGCACCCTATACCTTACAGATGTATCTTGAAATGTGTTAAAATCCATAGATTGGTATTATATCTACCTAAATATCACCTTTGTAATGTTAATAATAAATGCAACATGTAAAGATCAGATGATGATGAAAATAGGATGCCACTGCCCAGCTCTTGCCACGTTGGGGTGAGAGACTGTGGATTAATGAAAACATACTTCTCCCACTTCTCTCTCTAATACTTTTATTGTCTGTATGTGTTCAGGAAAACAGGATTATCAGAAGAAGAAGAAGAAGAAAATATTTTATTTTTGTGTCACATGTTATATATAAAACATACATAAACTCTTTAAAACATTCAATAAAATATAACATCCGGCCATATATGGCCTATGAGGCATAAGGCACTATATTATCTCTAAAAACAGTATAGTATAGTAAATAAAAAATCACAGCTTCTAAGCAAACATTGAGTGTGTGGTATATATATTTAATTACATGACTACAAACTGCGTTTACAAATGGTTACAAAGAAGAAAGAGTGTTATAATTTTGTGGTTTAACATGTTGTACCATAAGACTTTAATATAACATCTGGCCTGTGAGACACAAGCCACTACATTCTACCTAAAACAGAATAGAATATCACAATTCTCTAAGCAACAGTGGAGTGTGGTATATTTAATTACATGACTAGAAAGTGCGTTTCACGGTCTATTAAACATTTTAGTAACTAATGCAGCTAAGGGTTTTATTAATTTAACATTACCTAGCATATATTTGGCCTGGTCGGAAGGTAGCAAGAGAGAAAAAAGGGTTAATTGATAGTACATTTTCCCACAAATCATATCGTAAACTGGAATATAGTGGGCAGCTGACCAAAAAAGTGAACTTCGTCCTCAATCGTATTGCCATCACAGCATTTACAAATTTTATCGTCTAAAAGGTGTTTTAGGGCGTGTAAATCTACTGACCTTCTATTTCATAAGGTGCCACATCGTAACTTGCTAAGTGTACTCGCGATGAGATTCCAGGCAGAAGTTCAGTGACATATGGTTCAGCTTGCTAATAGTTTCTTTAAACTCTTCTGTAAGTACGGAGTTTATTCCCTGCTAGGTTTCCTAATGGTCGTTCCAAAGTTTTATTCCAGTCCTGACAATCTAATGACTGTATCCACAGTGAGGTGTAATAAAATTCCATTTTAGGACATATAATATAGGTCAACCACGGGGAGATCCAATTTGTTAAGAATATTTACAACAATTTGTATTCCAGGATTTTGAAAAGTATTAGGACCATCTGCATACAGCACTAGGCAGGTATTCTCGACTGCTCAGTAGAACACAGCTTACCCAGAACCGCACAATTTCAATTTTGTGTTTAGAAAATGGAGTTGTCCAACCCATCTCTCCCCGACCGCTAGATTTTAAATCTTACTGCCAAAGCCCAGGAAGAATCTACAGGCCTTGTTTTGTACTGCATTTATACAATTGAATTGTTTTGTGCCCCATATGGCTGACCCATAGGATAGAATCGTATTGGACAAGGTTATTGTATAAAGTATTAAAGACATTATAAGCCAAACCACCACAAGATCTGAATTTAGCACATGATAACACCAAGTGCTCGACTAGCAGATTTAGCGATTTCTTTAGCTGTAAAGTTCATATCAATGTTTTTCCTGCAACCAAACCCCCAGATATTTATACGCACTGGTATATAGTCAATAGCAACATCACCAATTTTGAATACAAAACTTGTGATCTCATTGAAACAACAGGGTCGGTAATGAACGACATTAGTTTTCTTCTTATTAATAGTTAAACGCCAACGTTTACACCAATTATCAACGCAATCTAACATCCGCTGTAGGGACAACTCGTCTCCTGCTATCAAAGCTAATATCATCAGCGTACAGTAGTGTACTCAACATAACTCCGTCAATGCTTACACCACAATTGAGAGCGTTCATTCTTCTGCTAGGTTATTAATGTAAATAGAAAACAAAGTCGGTGACATTACACAACCCTGCCTAACACCGGAATTTACATTAAATAAACCAGTGAAACAGTTGTTTATACGTACACGGGCGTTAGAGCTATTGTACATAGATTGAACAGCATAAAAGGAATTTCCCTTTGATTCCAAAGTTTTAACAGTTTAAACCATAGACAATTTCTATCTACCTTATCAAACGCTTTCATTGCATCGATGAAGCACACAAAAGTAGGTTTCCAGTTAGCTTCTGTTATTGATTACTGAATATAGACTGTAACATGTTCTTGAGTACTACGCTTGATCGGAAGCCATTTTGTTCCTCAACCAATATATCATGTATTTCTAACCACTTTGTAAGTCTAGTATTAAGGATATCTGAGTATATTTTACATGGACTGAAAGCAGTGAAATACCGCGATAACCCAATGGATCACGTGGGTCACCCTCGGGCTTCTTTGATAGGATTTATAAAACTAGTACGCCAAATATCCGGCACTTATTGTTTTCAAAACAAAATGTAAACAGTCTAAATAAAAGATCAATACATGTTTTACTTTTTAGAGCTTCAGCAGGTATACAGGCTGGACCGGCAGCCTGAACACGTTTAGCACGGGCAACCGCGTACTCAACCTCCGCCTATGTTATAGGTTTATCTAGGTCACTGGTATCAAACGTCCGATCACTCGCCCCGGGACCGTTGTTCATTTCATCCCGAACTCGCTGTAAGTGAGCCTCGTCAAAACCGGATTATCAGGAAAACAGGATTATCAGAAACGCTTGAAGCTTCATAACATCCGGAAACGGCATCTCCGAGTAACCTTTGGCAAAGCTCTCACAGTGAAAACAATGTTCTCCCGAGCCTGAGCTGGGCAACACAGTGTCATTGCCGTGGATGTTCAAATTATATAACCATAACATCTCATACGGCAAGTCATTTTAGCTGATACCCTCTGATATTTATTAAATTACTGATATGTTCAAATCCATGTCATGAATAGCTTCAGCCGGCTATCTATATCTGTACTAGTATGAAATGATGTTTATACTGTGGAAACTGTACGGAGAACATCCTGTATTCTGAACCACTAAAAACCCACCTCTTTCAAGCATTTCATGTCATATAATTGGGTGTAATATCTTCTGATATTTATTAAGTTAATTATATGTGTAAAGCCTGCCATCTGTATCGGTACTAGTATTCATTAATGTTTATACTCTCCGGAAACATGTACGGAGAACATCCCATACGCATCATATATAACACGAGTGGAAGCATAAATAATTTTAGATATATCTACTATATATTATATATATACATCTGTGATAAACGTAATGAAGAAACGGTGGAGTAATCAATAACACTGAAGGCCCCTGAACGGTAATTAAGGGCAACAATGGAGTATGTTAATGAAATCACAATACCTAGCTGATTGCAATTAGACAAGAGGCAATTAAGCAAGCTGGATACAGGTGTAATTAACAGGTGTATTAATTTTCATTAGCCCGCACAGAGCCAGATTGAACACTGGGCTTCACTTAAAGCAACGTGTTAGATTCAAATACATGTACAAAGCTTTGAGCCTCAATAAAGAGGTATTTAGGTAGATATAATATTAATCTATGGATTTAAACACATTTCAAGATACATCTGTGAGGTTTAAGGTGCGTTTGAGAGCGCGGGCCAAGCCGGACCGAAAGCTTGTGATACTGTGTCTTTGTTGAGAATGTATAGAAAATAGGACTTCACTTTAAGCAACGTGTTTGCTTCAAATACAACGATTTGAAACTCTATAAAGACGTTTTTGGGTAGATATAACACAAATCTATAGATATAAACACATTTCAAGATACATGTGTGAGGTTTAGGTTGTTTTTGACACCACGGACCAAGTCTGGCTGAACAGAGACCAAATACTTTTGATTGAGGCTATGTTGTGAATGGAGAGAAAAGGGCTTCACTGTAACGAACCAGTTATCTTTAGATGTGGCATTTTGTAAAATCACATGGTGATATTTAGGTAGATATAATACTAATCTATAGATTTAAACACAAATTAGGACCTATGAGTTGGGTTTGTTGTTTTTGAGAGCCCGGGCCAAGCACGGGACCGAAAAGCATGACTGTGATACTGTGTTGTTGTTGAGAATGTATAGAAAATAGGGCTTCACTTTCAGCAACGTTTTGCTTCCAAATTCTACGCTTTGAGACTCTGTGAAGTGATATTTAGGTAGATATAATTCTAATCTATTGATTTAAACACAAATCAGGATAAATGTGGGAGGTTTTGTTGTTTTTGACAGCACGGGCCAAGTCGGGCTGAAGAGAGACTAAACACTTTTGATTGAGACTATACACAGCAAAATAACAGGGTTTCAGATTTCCGAAACCTACATGAAACTGGGTAATGCCAGGATCATGTAGGTTTCCGCTCACGGAGGTCTGATGATTGTTTGTTTCCGGCAGTTTTTTCGTTGCTGAAACTAACATGGTTAGTTTCAGAGACTGAAAACTGTCGGAAACAAACAAGGTTAATTTCCAGAAATGGAAACTGACAGTAATGTACCATTGTTAGTTTGCATTGCATAAAGCAACTGGAAACCATCATTGATGGTTTCTATTAGTGAGAACTTGAATGAAACGATCGTAGAAAAATATATTTGACTCCAAATGCATATATCCAGAAACCTACATTAACTACTACGTTAAACTGCCTATGTATTATATAGGGTTTAGTTTCGTGATGTCAGTGTTTCTGTTACATCAGAATTCAAATAAAAGATATTGTCACATAAAATAAAATTAATTTCAGGAAAACGGAAACCTAATTGAAAGAATATGGAACCTGAAGATTATTTACGTTTTGTTTGGTAAACTTACGGAAAACATAAATTTATAAGAGATTTGATGGTACATTTAAAAGCTATTTAAGGAGTGTAAATCAAATATAGCTTGCAACAACCACAAAAGTAGCGGATGATTTGGCCTATTTTCAGTGTACCATGGTTTCCCTTTTGGCTTTTGTGTGAACCATATGTTATCGATTTTATTCGTTTGATTAGTTTGTCATAGATACCTGTGGTGAGACAGACTTTGATCACGTTTTTGCAAACATCTGTTACCATAGCTATTTCACAGCAAGTCATATGTCTGCAAATTTGGTAGTTGCGAATGAGATTACATTCAGTCATTGAGGACAGCAGTGTTTATCCACAGTTATCTAGAATATCTATGATAAACATTAGCCAAATATATTGTGAATGGAGAGAGAAAAGGGCTTCACTAGTTATCTTTACATGTAGCATTTTGTAACATCACACATTGATATTTAGGTAGATATAATACTAATCTATGGAATTAAACACAAATCAGGACATATGTGTGGGGTTTAATTAGTTTTTGAGAGCCCGGGCCAAACCGGACCGAAAGCATGACTGTGATACTGTGTGGCTGTTAAAGGTCACATAAACCCTAGGGGTTAAAAATACATAAATCACTAACTGGCATCGTTATAAATGCAACCCCGTCATTAAAACTACTCATTTCGACCTTTAATTGACTTAAATCGACCTTTTTGACAACAGTGCACAATTCTCACCCGGGAACGAAATTTCAACCAATCAGAGCGGCGCTGACTCTGTGACGTCATATGAGGAATAGCTTTGAGGGCCGATGCAGAATTCATCTACATTTTAGGGGGTAAATTATCTTGTTTACAGGCTTGTATAAACCTGAAATCGTGACAATTGTTGTGGAAAATGAAAGCTATATGTTCTCACAATCTACTGTCATTTAATTTTGTCTCCTGCTTTGCCTAGTTTCTGAGTTACAACTTGTTTTCATAGACGATTCTGTCACAATTGATTGGTGTCGTTAGGCCCTATTTGTATAATGACTGATCCAAATTGATCCCATTTCTGTGTTTTTTTACCTCGATATTTAATCATGTCATGTAAAAATCTGTTTGTATTCTCAAAACAGTGTCGGCCCATAAGTTTTCACATGCAATACAGCAATTAATCAACTCCCTTGTTGTAACCCGTGTTAGGTGGTATAAACCTACACATGTTATTTGTCATCATTCACTTGATGGTCAGTTAATGAATTTATAACAGGTATAATTAGTGGTAACACACTTAGATTACCCGACAAAGGTTCCCATTTGGCATTTCTTGTGTCTGGAGTAAATATTCAACATTATGAACATCGATCAAAGGATTAACCGATAACACGCTGATTGATTAATTACTTTTATCTTACACAGCGGAATTGTCAAAAGGTAGTGTTTATGTATGTAGATTTTACTAATCTATACTGAATACACTCTGCCGTGTCGGTGTCTGCGTAAAACAACGTCCTTCTTTCAAAGGATTAACCGGCAATACATTGATTGATTGCCCATTATTGGCTAACTAAATTACTGTTTTTAATGAAAGGCGGACATTATGCAATAAGTTGCCAGGTGTGCTATCTTGGGTGACCAATGAGACTATACACCAATACCTGAAAAGACTTGTCACTTTTTCGTATATTAAACTGTTAAAAGACACATCATTTGGAAACAGTTTTGTGGATATTGATGGATACATTCCTCTCAAACAAGGTATGGCCTGATATTGTTCCTATAACTTTAATCTGTTTTAATTTTAATATTTGCATTTTGTTTTTAATCATTTGTCGTAGCATTCAACAGAATCATTGTTTTCGCCGTGAAGTGTAATGAGACAGACAACATACACTAGGGGGTGTGTGCGAATTATGATTCACATTGGCAAACTATAAAATGTCTAGATATTACAGTTCTGTTATAAATTCACTATAAGTATCAGCAGATCGTCAGCTTTTTATTTAGTTTCAAAATGCATAAAAGTATGATAATAAACTAATTAGGATTATAAGACCAAATATAAAGACGCACATTGACTAGTATCTACATACTGGTGAGTGGACATTAACCATGTGAATGTAGCAAGAAATTTATCGCGCAGTATTGTGACTTCGAGACCCACCTCGCTTCCGTGGAAGAAATCGTTATGTTATAAGTTGTGTCATGCAAAACCCTTTTGGTTATGATTCCAATACATATTTAACTACGAGTAAAAAGTAGTTTTGATTTTCTAACTTGATGAAAACAAACTATAATCTCATTAATTCTAACAGACTTTACGGTTTTCAAAAATGGCGGCGCCCTGTCGGGAACATCCGTTAGTCTTAGGATAAATGCTATTTAGGTTTGTTTTCACCAAGTTACAAAATCAAAACTACTTTCTACTGGTAGTAAAATATGTATTTTATTGATGGCCAATAGGATTTTGCATGACATAGCGTATAACATGCCAATTTCTCTCCTGGCAGCGAGGTGGGTGTCAATATAATACTACTTACAATATTATTGTTACTTCGACCACAACCTCACTTCCGAGGAAGAAATCGTTATGTTACAAGTTGTGTTATGGAAAATCTTTATGGTCATCAATCATATACATATTTTACTATAACTAGTAAGTAGTTTTGATTCTTTAACTTCCGTGAAGCGATCTGAACACAAGTAAGATATCGTTTCAGGCTTCCACAACGCTCGCTTCGCACTCACAAACATAACCTATTTAGCACGAACTGCGGGATCCTGTGGAAATCTGTGCATGGTGACACCATCACCCGACCCCTAGGAGCAATTGACGACAACGCAACGATTCGGCATGTCGTCGTTCATGTCGAGAAATCATCAAAATGATGAGCGTGCTACACACTTTCTATACAACTAACTGAAAATCGTTCCTCATATGACGTCACTGCAGTGCTCTGGCGACAGAGTTACGTAACCTGTCTGTGGTTTCGTTGGCGGGCGAGAGGGAAGCAGGCGACTTTTTGGCCACTTTTAATCGCTCGGTATTAATTAACCACAAGTTTTTAAAGAATAAATTTGGTGTTCCGCATAAGACTAACCACAAATCTTTCATATGTAATGGTTAAAAGAGTAACAAAAAACAAAGTTTAGTGGTTCTTTAAGAATGTATAGAAAAATATGGCAACACTTTAAGCAACGTGTTTGCTTCAAATACAACGCTTTGAGACTCTACAAAGACGTACTTAGGTAGATATAACTCTATTCTAGAGATATAGACAGAAATCAGGATACATGTGTGAGGTTTAAGGTGTTTTTGACAGCACGGGCCAAGTCGGGCTGAACAGAGACTAAACACTTTTGATTGAGGCTATATTGTGAATGGAGAGAGAAAAGGGCTTCACTTTAACGAACCAGTTATCTTTAGATGTGGCATTTTGTAAAATCACACGGTGATATTTAGGTAGATATAATACTAATCTATGGATTTAAACACAAATCAGGATACATCTTTGAGGTATAAGGTTCGTTTGAGCGCCAGGGCAAAGCCGGACCGAAGACTTGTGATACTGTGACTTTGTTGAGAATGTATAGAAAATAGGACTTCACTTTGAGCAAGGTATTTGCTTCAAATACTACGCTTCTAGACTCTGTGAAGTGAAATGTAGGTAGATATAATACTAATCTATGTATTTAAACACATTTCAAGATACATGTGTGATGTTTAAGTTGTTTTTGAGAGCAAGGGCCAAGTCTGGCCAAACAGAGACCAAACACTTTTGATTGAGACTATGTTGAAAAATGTGAGACAAGGGCTTCACTTTAACGGAGCAGTTATCTTTACATGTGGCATTTTGTAACATCACACATTGATATTTAGGTAGATATAATACTAATCTATGGAATTAAACACAAATCAGAATACATGTGTGTGGTTTAAGTTGTTTTTGAGAGCCCGGGCCAAGGCGTACCGAAAGCATGACTGTGATACTGTTTGTTTAGAATATGTAGAAAATAGAGCTTCACTTTCAGCAACGTTTTTGCTTCAAATACTACGCTTTGAGACTCTGTGAAGTGAAATGTAGGTAGATATAATACTAATCTATGGATATAAACACATTTCAAGATACACGTGTGAGGTTTAAGTTGTTTTTGACATCACGGGCCAAGTCGGGTCGAACCGAGTCTAAACACTTTTGATTGCGGATTTTGTTTTCCGAGGACATTATTTTCCTAAATCGTTGGGAATGGAGAGAGAAAGGGGCTTCACTTTTACTTTACTTTATGAAGTGGTATTTAGGTAGATATAATACTATTTTGTGTTTCATGTGTATTAGTAAATATAAGCATATGCATACGCGCTGGCTATCGGATTTGGGCTGGTATTGTTTACAATGAAAACACATAAGAATTTTTGTGTATGTGAATGCATACTTTGTTTGATCCTTTATAACATGTTACAAAAGTTTGTGATTTCAAATATTTCTTTTAATATACATAATCATGTCATATTTGCCGGTTGACATTCGCCGATATCCACGTCTCTTTAACATAAACATCCTGTGCTGATTCAGCCTGAGACAATAAAGGTTAATTAGGGAACCCTAATATCTTAATTAAGGAAAGAAAAGCAGTCAAAACACTGTCACTTCCTGCCCAGGACCCCAGTATGTCACACGCTAAGAGAAGTAAGCAGCCTTCCCTCATAGACATATCAAGGAAAAGACATAACAACAAGACGGTGTCTTTTCTACGGGAATCTCGGTATGTAGACATTGTTGTTGTGTTGGTCTTTTCCCCATTAACTATACATTTTCAATCAAACTATGCATTTGTGAAGGCGGGAAGTGTATCGACCCAAATGTGCAGGTTTCGTTTTAATATTCTGCAATCCATTTTTAGTATTACCCGGTGGCCCGGCCCGGCCCGACTTTTAGGCCATCCTCCTAGGAGGTTATCCATGAAGATCCGGTTTAGAATTGATCTTCAGCAACCCAAGCTTGTCGTAAGAGGCGATTAACGGGATTGGGTGGTCAGGCTTGCTGACTTGGTTGACACATGTCATCGCATCCTAACTGTGTAGATCAATGCTCATGCTGGTGATCACTGGATTTTCTGGTCCAGACTCGATTATATACAGACCGCCGCCATATAGCTGGAATATTTGGCAGCGTTTAGCAACAAAGAAACAAACAAAAACGTCCAACGTGTGTGTGTGGTAGGGGGGAGGGGGGGGGGAAGGAGTGTAGCTTTAGGTGGTGGGTGTAGGTGTGTGTTACGCAATAATGACTTGGCACAGACCGGACGGAAGTCAGGCTGGAGTGAGCCAACACGTGTCATGTTGACACGCCCCTGTGACGTGATTGGTCGTACTTACGTTGACGCACTTAGGGTACATAGTCAGGTTTTGTTACTTAATTGCGGCACTTCAGTTAATACATTTACGTGTTCTAGGAAGTTGATATGTTGCTAGACGTATTGGCTTGTTTGCTTCCCATACGGTGGTATATAAAGGGGTTGTATAACTGATTCATTCAGTCGTTAAACTGTCTGATCGGAGAAGGTAAGCTTGATATCAACCAGCTGATGTGGAAGATAGATTTCCCCATACTATTGAGTGCATGTTTTTAACTCACAGAGAAAGTGGGAGAGCGATAAACAGAGTGAGAGAGGGAAGGTGGAGATTAGAAGAGAAAGAGAGACGGGAAAGAGTAACCGAGCGAAAAGGTAGAGTAAGAGTGAGTGAGTTTAGTTTTACGCCGCTTTTAGCAATATTCCACCAATATCATAACGAGAGAGAGAGGAAGGAGAAAAAGAGAGCGAGAGAGAGAGAGAAAGAGAGAGCGGGAGAGGAGGGAGAGATAGAGTGGGAGGGAGGGCGTTAGAGGGGAGAGAGCAGAGAGAAGGAGGGAGTAAGAGGGGAAGAGGAAGAAAGGGAGGAGAGAGAGGGAGGGAGAGGAGATAGATAGATAGAGAGTGGGGGAGTTGGAGGGGGAGAGATAGAGGGGGTGAGTGAAAGAGAGGGGAGGGAGGGAGAGAAAGAGAGAGTACGACATATGATTATATGTGTAGCAGTGTCCCTGTTGACGTGATATTCGCATCAAGCTATGCTTGAACGCACTTCCCATTTTCACATTTTCTGAATAACACTGGGCTGTTTACTTCAGATAAATATTTGCCTACGGCTAATCCTGCTGTCAATCTTTTGTCAGGCTTGGAGAACATACCAAATGGGCCCTCTCCTTCACCTCTACCCCCCACACCCCCAGGTCTATATGTTTACCTTACCGTGAATGGATTGTTCTCACAAGCAGTATCCACGGTGTACAATACACGTCGTTATAACTAAACAAAGCTTCTCGAATTATTTTGTTTACTGAACACGAGTGTACAAAGTGTAGTCACTGTTCAAGATCCGTGCACCAGGTAAGACTAATGTACATGAGCATATCAGCTATATTTACACGGAGGATACAACGCGTCTATATTGTTATGTGCTATCTTGCTATGTTGTTGATTATAAGGAGAGAACCTCGGCCTAGAGGTACTGACATTTGATTGGAAATTCTTGTTCGGTCCGTCAGAGCACCTTCGTTAGCCAAACCAGTTTTCTCCTCAAGTGGCTCTTGTACTGAAGTGCGTTGTTTTCCAGATGATGGCATCGTGTACGTGCGCAAACTTCCTCCTCGTTGCCATAGCAACATGTGTCCACTCCCAGGATGCTTTGACTGTTGACAGAAGTGACGTCAATCTTGGTGCGTCTTGTGCCTCTTGGAACTCCTCTGCAGACCTCGACCAGCTGGTCAGTATGTTCTATGGCGGATTGTTCCACACAGAGGAGCAGATTAAGAAGAAGGAGCGGGATTGGCGGGAAAGCCACAAATCAAAATGGGGTCTTCGGCCGTGGAGAGAGCGTCTTTCGTTGCGGGAAAGATGGTTTGCCAATTCGGGCCACGACTATGACCAATGTTGTCCAACGTACGTTTTCCAATACATGTGTCACTTTTTTGTCAGAAAAAACCTAAATGTTTCCTTTGAGAGTCTTTATTCTCAAATATATTTCCGTATTTCTCCTATCATGTGCCAGGGGCGGTGGGGTAGCTTAGTGGTTAAAGCGTCCGCTCGAAGACCCAGGTTCGATTCCCCTAATCGGTACAATGTGTGAAGCCCATTTCTGGTGTCCCCTGCCGTGATACTGCTGGATTATTGCTAAAAGCGGCGTAAAACCATACTCACTCATTCACCTATTAAGAACCTACTGAGGCCTTCGTCTCTGTGGACGAACATTGAGCGAAGGCAGTATCAGTTAATCTACATGTTAGTTAACACTCATTATTATTTAGTTTAGATACAGATTTTCTCAAAATTACAACTCGGTACCTTTAATTTTAATCAATGCATCTTTAAGAAATGATCTGCCTTATAATTTATTCCTCCTCCCTATAACTGAACGTCACGTTATAGTGAGTGAGTGAGTGAGTGAGTGAGTGAGTGTGGTTTTACGCTGCCTTTAGCGATATCACGGCAGGGGACACCAGAAATGGACTTCACACATTGTACCCATGTTGGGAATAGAACCCGGGTCTCCGGCGTGACGAACCAACGCTTTACCCACTGGCCCCTGTTCTCTCTATAACAACATAATGTTACCAAGTAACATAAACGATCTCTCCCTACTAACGCTGAATATCACTAAGTTGAGGTTTGTTTGTATTACCAATGAACGTCACTATGTTACGTTAATGACTTCTCCCTGTGCCAACATAATATTACAAAGTAACATAAACGATCTCTCCCTAATAACGCTAATTATAAATATCACCAGGTTAAGGACTTTTTGTATTACCAATGAACGTCACTATGTTACGTTAATGACTTCTCCCTGTGACAACATAATATTACAAAGTAACATAAACGACTTCTCCATAATAACGCTAAATATCACTAAGTTAAGGATTTTGGTATTACCAATGAACGTCAGTTTGTTACGTTAAAGACTTCTCCCTATTAAAGCTGCATGAAAGTTCGACCGTGCTCGTGTGTTTCACCATAATGGTAACTTTCTGAGACTGGCATCACTTCCGGCTTTCTTCCCAAATTGATCTGACACTGAAATAACTGGATTGTCGTTGACAGTGACGTCAACCCACTTCACGACTTAATTGTCGTGGATGTATAGTTAATCATCCGATACAACACTGAACATCCGATTCCTTTACCTCGAAATGTACATTGTGTGAGCGTAGATCGATGCTCATGATGATGATCACTGGATTGTCTGATCCTGAATTGATTATTTACAGACCTCGGACACATGGCTGGAATATTGCTGAGTGCGGCGTCAACAACAAACAAACAAACAGAACATTGTGTGAGACGTATTATATTCTAATGTCAGCATTAAACCCGTTCACTCACTTGTTTTTTAGTGAGAAGTATCACGATAATAAGACCAAACTGCTGAATTCGATGGGTCAGGAGAGGATCATATTGCATCTGCCTCACGCCGTCCCCGCAAGGTACCAGTGGTATCCCCAGGCTCGTTGTGGGTGAGTATTCATAGGGCCGGGCGTTCATTAAGTGTTTACACCCACGTATAAGTGTGAAGCCCGTTTCTGGTGTACCCCTTCGTCATATAGCTGGAATATTGCTAAAAGCGGCGTAAAACCATACTCACTGACTCACTATGCCCACATACATCTGGACTCGCTGGTGTAAGGAGACTCGGAAAATCAGTTTGTTCAATAGTGAGTGAGTGAGTTTAGTTTTGAGCCGCTTTAGCAATATTCCAGCAATATCTCGGCTGGGGACACCAGAAATGGGGATTCACACATTCTTGGTCCGCGAGGGCCACCCGGCGAAGCATATTGAAGAGCGATTGACAGTAACACTCGTACCCCATGGGGTGCGGTACTCGTAATGCTGTCTATCGCTCTTCAATGTGCTTCTCCGGGTGGCCCTCGAGGACCAAAAACTTTATGACTGATCTGCTGTACTCAAGCTTATCCATTTCTACCGTTTCAGTAGGGGTGCATGTCATTAGATGTCACGTGACCGGAAACTAGCGACATGTGCATGTCAATATTACGTTTATGTGAATGATATAAACAATTCTTCAATACCATACAGTTATTTTTGTCATGCACGTATCAGAAGTATTTTAGGCTCAAAACTTGTTGATAGCCCCTTGTAAAAGGTCTGACTATTCAGTTAAGTCCTGGCCCACTGAACATTTCCAGGTGCTGTGTTATCCGTAATTACAGTGTTGGCAAAACGGGGCATTCTTTTTATAGCCTTATCCTAGCAACTTTTCGGAATGTACCCTTACTCCTTCATCGGGAATATTCATCATTCACCTGATGAGTGAGTGAGTGAGACATGGCTTTACGCCGCTTTTGCCGCAATATTCCAGCATAATCAAGGCGGGAGACACCAGAAATGGGCTTTACACATTGTACCCATGTGGGGAATCGAACCCGGGTCTTCGGCTTGACGAGCGAATGCTTTAACCAGTAGGCTACCCTACCGCCACTTCACCTGACGAAGGAGTAGGGATATACTCCGAAACGTTGTGTTCCTCAAAATAAAGAAGTTGACATCAATAAAACTCTCTTCCTTATCTGAATCGTTAACCTGGTCATGTGGACGAGGCGTCCGACTTCGGATCAGAAGGTCCGTTTGGCATCAGTATACAATCAAACTCGCGTGTGGGTTGTGTTTTACGCAATTGTAGCAATATTCCAGCAATGGGCTTCACACATTGTACACATGTGGGGAATCAAACCCGGGTCTTCGGCGTGACGAGCCTGGCGAACGCTAAAACCACTGGGCTACCCCACCGCCGTTCATCAGTATGGTGTGAGGCCCATTGCTGGTGTCCCCCGTGGTGATATTGCTGGAATGTTGCTAAAAGCGGCGTAAAACCAAACTCACTCACTCTTCATCAGCAGTATGAAGTAGTGATGCATCCTTTCATTTTTCTTTGTCACAGACACACTGGGGCCTGTTTCGGGAAGTGCCGACTGGAGACCATCACTGTCTGTCTCCTGGTGTACCCTCTCAGCGGACCCCCGTTTCCCCCCGAATTTGACTGGTTTCACGTTCCTGGATACTGTTCATGCAAGAGTAACTGAGAGAGACACAGTCAGTGAGTGAGTGGGTTTTACGCCACTTTTATCAACATTCCAGCAAGATCACGCCTGGGGGGACACGAGAAATGGTCTTCACACGTTGTACCCATGTGTCTTCTTCCTTAAGTGGCATTTAGAAGCTGGTATGATGAAGAGGAACCCTTTGAATGGATAGACAACTTCTTTTTTGCAATAGATACGACGTTTCATTTGCTTGATAACGATGATTAGGATCTACACCGAAACGTCGCATCTATCGCAGTAAAGAAACTGTCTGTCCATAAAAAGGGTTCCTTATGTGCCCATGTGGGGAATTGAAACCTTCGCCGAGAGAGACACACATTCTGAGATGAAATCAAAACATTATTTATCACTCCTTTATATCTTTTCGTGAGTTGAAAATAAAACAAATGTCATTTTGAACCATGCTTTCGCATTTTCATTTTTCCAGAAATCAGATGAATGGCGTATATGGTCAAATCACCTGTCACGTGATTTAAAGTGTATGTTGATATTATGATGATGTGAGTTCTATCGTTAGAAGTATTACTACCTTTGAGGCGTGATATGGTTTAGTTCGACAGAACACATCTATTTTTCGAGATGAACAAACAAATACTGTCTATACAATAACGTTTATAACGAACGCGAATATTACGAACTGGCGTACCGTATTTCCTCTGATAAGCTCCCGGGTGCTTATTTTTTCAACGGACTTCCAGATCCGGTGCTTATTACAGGAAATACTGTATATCACACATTGTTTGGTGTTCCTTGGCTGTTACAACATATTTTAATCGAAATGCATACAAGGAACTACGGTTATAACGAAGTGAAACTACCGGTCTATTTGAGTTCGCTATTACCGTAGTTTGCTATATTCTTGTCTAGATTTAAATAATCAACTCTGGCTTGATCATGAACATGCTTACCCTTTTCAACAACACCTGGTGTCATCACGATTTTCGGTGATGCATTCATAGAATTTTCACAGCTCTTTCCCCTTTACACGAAATAGTAAAGCCTGGGTATTCTTTTGCACTGACGTTCTGTATTTAAACTTGAAATATACGGAAGTGTAAAGTTTAAAAATTATTTCAATAAGGTTACATTGACAGACTTTTGCATTGGCTTGCGTAAATTCAATTGTTTTAACGAAAACCTTTAATTGAAAAGGCGAGAAAGTAGGGTTAGTCCGCAACGAAATCCTCTTCATGGAATGTCTATATTACAATGATGAAAAAATTCAATAACATAAATGATGACATTACCTGAAAAACCTTTTACCTGCGTGATCTATCACAGTAGTACTAATACAAGTCACTTGATATGGATGTGCAACTCCTTTATTATATACACACGACGTTTCTGGGCTAATACTTGCCCCTTCATCAGGTGAATGACAGTGACTGACTGACTGAGTTTGGTTTTACGCCGCTTTTAGCAATATTCCTTCAATATCACGGCGGGAGGACACCAGAAATGGGCTTCACTCATTGTACCCATGTGGGGATTCGAACCCGGGTCTTCGGCGTGACGAGCCAACGCTTTAACCACTAGACTACCCCACCGCCCCGTGAATGACATGGATAGTTACAGAGGTATACTAATACCTGATGAAGGGGAAAGTATTAGCCCAGAAACATCGTGTGTAAATATATTCACCTGATGAAGGGGCAAGTATTAGCCCAGAAACATCGTGTGTAAATATATTCACCTGATGAAGGGGCAAGTATTAGCCCAGAAACATCGTGTGTAAATATATTCACCTGATGAAGGGGCAAGTATTAGCCCAGAAACACCGTGTGTAAATATATTCACCTGATGAAGGGGCAAGTATTAGCCCTGAAACGTCGTGTGTAAATATATTCACCTGATGAAGGGGCAAGTATTAGCCCAGAAACGCCGTGTGTAAATATATTCACCTGATGAAGGGGCAAGTATTAGCCCAGAAACGTCGTGTGTAAATATATTCACCTGATGAAGGGGCAAGTATTAGCCCAGAAACGTCGTGTGTATATATATTCACCTGATGAAGGGCAAGTACTAGCCCAGAAACGTCGTGTAAATATATTCACCTGATGAAGGGGCAAGTACTAGCCCAGAAACGTCGTGTGTATATATATTCACCTGATGAAGGGGCAAGTACTAGCCCAGAAACGTCGTGTGTATATATATTCACCTGATGAAGGGGCAAGTACTAGCCCAGAAACGTCGTGTGTATATATATTCACCTGATGAAGGGGCAAGTACTAGCCCAGAAACGTCGTGTGTAAATAATACAGAAGTTGCACACCCATATCAAGTGTGTCGTATTACCCTAGCAACTTCAAAATGCCTATTATTACTACTTAATAGAAAATTGGTCTTTATCATAATTTGTAACCATGTACGTGTATGACGATTTTTAAATTGGGTGTTGTGATGTTTTCTAATTGTAAATAATATTATGATGATGAAATATGTATATTAATGTCGTAACTTTGTACTGTAAATGGAATTGTCTATATGAGCAGGCTTGGTCTCGTCGCTATACGGCTGAACTAATGTCGTCAAACTTTAACACACTTGCTCACTCTAATTGGTTACGTTTGCGACACGGCGTGCAATTGGATGTCCTCAGATCTCTGTGTTGGTGTAGCGAACAGTGAAATCTGGTTTAATGAGATTGTTAGTGTCCCATGCACGGTTAAACACATCACGGATGTTACCCGTGTACAGGGTCTGTCTGGTTTGAATGTATTGGACTCAATGACCACTCAACCATCTGAATCAGAGGACCGCCTCCGTGGTGTAGTGGTTAGAGCATCCGCTCAGAGAACGGAAGGTCGCGGGTTCGATCCCCGACCGCGTCATACCAAAAGACGTTAAAATATGGTACTTGTTGGTCCCTGCCTTGCGCTCGGCATTAATGGGTACAACAAGGACTGGTCGGCTCGGAGTCAGTATAATGTGTCTGAGTGGGGTATTCATGCTTCACTGCGGCATGGTATCTCAGTGGGCTAGCACTATGAAACCAGCTTCAGTCTGGGCTAGTACAAGCAGCCACACACACACAGGCATGCAGGTCGTCATATGAGTGAAATATTCTCCAGCGCGTCGTTAAACCCAATTTCACCTCACCTCACCTGAATCAGAGCATCATTTGCCCGGTACATTAAGTGGAGAGGTTCTACACGTATTGAGTTCAAAGTGTCTTGTGTTACTCAAATAGAGTTGGTTGTTTGGTTGGTTGGTTGGTTGTTGTTTAACGCCGCAATATTCCAGCTATATGACGGCGTTCTGTAAATAATCGAGAGTGAGTGAGTTTTACGCCGCTCTCAGCAATATTCCAGTTATATGACGGCTGTCTGTAAATAATCGTGAGTGAGTGAGTTTTACGCCGCTCTCAGCAATATTCCAGCTATATGACGACTGTCTGTAAATAATCGTGAGTGAGTGAGTTTTACGCCGCTCTCAGCAATATTCCAGCTTTATGACGGCGTTCTGTAAATAATCGTGAGTGAGTGAGTTTTACGCCGCTCTCAGCAATATTCCAGCTATATGACGGCGTTCTGTAAATAATAGTGAGTGAGTGAGTTTTACGCCGCTCTCAGCAATATTCCAGCTATATGACGGCTGTCTGTAAATAATCTCGTGAGTGAATGAGTTTTACGCCGCTCTCAGCAATATTCCAGCTATATGACGGCTGTCTGTAAATAATCGTGAGTGAGTTTTACGCCGCTCTCAGCAATATTCCAGTTTTATGACGGCGTTCTGTAAATAATCGTGAGTGAGTGAGTTTTACGCCGCTCTCAGCAATATTCCAGCTATATGACGGCGTTCTGTAAATAATCGTGAGTGAGTGAGTTTTACGCCGCTCTCAGCAATATTCCAGCTATATGACGGCTGTCTGTAAATAATCTCGTGAGTGAGTGAGGTTTACGCTGCTCTCAGCAATATTCCAGCTATATGTAGGCAGTCTGTAAATAACCGAGTCTGGACCAGACAATCCCGTGATCAACAGTATGAGCATCGATCTGCGCAATTGGGAACCGATGACATGTGTTAACCAAGTCAGCGAGCCTGACCCTCCGATCCCTTGAGTCGCTTCCTACGACAAGCATGGGTTATTGAAGACCAAACCCGAATCTTCACGCGTGTTTGATATCAATGTCTTCACTGGATATACCTTAATGTGAGGCAAGTCCTCGTATGGGAATGGTGTTGGTTGACAGAGTGAATGAGTCTGCATGGTTTTAAGCCGCTTTTAGCAATATCAACTCCAGAAATGGGCTTCACACATTGTACCCTTGTTGGGAATTGAACCCGGGTCTTCAGCGTGACGAGGGGACGCCTTAACCACTAGGCTACCCTACCATCCAATTTGATGGATCTTCGTGATGGAATGATGGCATCAAGAAGACTTTGTACCTCATAAATGTAAAAAATGGGAAAAAAGAAATAAAGCAAGAAAACCGTGAGAGAAGTTTTGTTCATGATCAAAATGCGTTATGACGATCTAAACTCCCAAACTTTAAAGGTCACATGCAACCAAAAAATCAAACATAATTAAAACACAATTATCACTTCTTCATGACATATAATATGCATTGCTGATTATGAAAAAACAAATAAACAAAATTATAAGCGTATAATCGCAAATCAAAAGTGCAATATTTTGTACTTGGGTTTACCTCCCTCGAAACGAAGCAGCCGGGATACCGAACCCAGTCAGAGCGGGTGGGTGTGCACTCAAGTGTAACGGTTGGTTCATTAGCAGATGCCGTCTTCACGGTTCATTGTGTGTGTATATATAGAGATGTTGGGTTTTGTAAATACATGCTCATTTTTTGTGTATAACATTTTGCAATCAACAGACATCATAACATGTCATGTGTTTAAGTATCACACCTGCCTGTCTGTGTAATTACATAATGTGACAGAGACCGAACTCGGGCCATAAATCAGTGCGTTTTGTTTATGGTGTATAGCCTGATTGGTGCTAAGTTCAAATTGCATGTGGTCAGTGATCGCAGTTGTGTATTGAATATTGTCATTAGCAGACAGGCAGGCAGACACACAGGTGTCAATAAAACAAGACATTGAGTTTTGTCTGTGACAGCGACATATCTATATCACAGTTAGAAATTGTGTCAACGCTAAATAATGACATTGCTTGTAAGTATCGAACTGAGAAAGTGACTCGGTAAGAAGAACGTGTGGTGAAATAGACAAATGAAATTATATAAACAGTTCATTTACTGTCATAACATATAAAAAGCTCGCGCCTGTGAGATATCAACAAAACATTATGAAAATAGCTCACACCAAAGCCTTCACCGAGTATTCACCAGACAGCCCGCTTCCTAGTTGCGCGAACCTATTTCACTGCGCACGTGCTATGAGCGCAGCCCAGCTGTTGAAACCCGTATTCCCCAGAAAAGTCTGGGGAAAATTAGTGAAACGTTTGAACTCCGATTTCGCGCGGTTTTTTTTCATCGCGTTATTTTTCAACTTTATAAGTTGAATTTGCATTTTTGACGCTTTGTTTCGGTAAGACCATACCGAAAGGTATCAGAATCTGCAAAGTTGTGTTTTACGTTGCATGTGACCTTTAACATGTACATGGCCATTATATTCCTCTCTCTTAGTGACCAGCGGCGGTTGGTAGCCCAGTGGTTAAAGCGTCCGCTCGTCACGCCGAAGACCCAGGTTCGATTCCCCACATGGGTACAATGTGTGAAGCCCATCTCTGGTGTCCCCCGCCGTGATATTGCTGGAATATTGCTAAAAGCGGCCTAAAACCCAACTCACTCTCCCATTAGGGGCCAATAGGTCCCGGGCAATTATCACAGTGGAATGAAAACATATTACACTGGGTAATAGTTTCCGTCAGCAGATCTTGTGAATTACAATATCGTCATTCGGAATCTCAGTTCATTTGAGCTGATTGTAATCAATAGACTGAAACATCCAGTTAGACAGATTTAACAAGATAGGCTATTAAAGAACTAAGGGAATGTTCACTGAAACTTTAATGTTCCCCTGAACAGAAATGGGATTAAGACTATTCACTCCGTGAAGCATATTGAGTTTTATAGAAATCGCGCATCAAACCACGAAGCATATAACGTTCATAACACATAAAAATGTTTATTTTATAAACGCTTTGATATGAAAGAAGAAAAGTGTCACCGAACAGGTTACGTTTCGACAGAATATATGTGAATAACTGAGTGAATGAGTATGGCTTAACTACGCATTTAGCAGAATTTTAGCTCAATCAAGGCGTGTCTGCTTTAAGTGGGAGAAAAACCCGATGTGACTCAGGCCCGCGGTGTTTACTAATCCTCCGATCATGGGTATAATACTGACAAACCTTGAAACTTAACCTGGTCGAACCTGGGTTTAAACCATCGACCATAGGTTCCTGGCACGCAAAAGGGACGCAACTCAACGTCTTTGATGAATAGGGTCGGTGGAGTAGCCTAGTGGATAAAGCATTCGCTCGTCACGCCGAAGACCAGGGTTCGATTGACCACATGAGTACAATGAGTGAAGCATATATACTGAGTCAAAATAGAAACTTCACAAAATGTAATTTGAAAAATAATGAATAATTTTTCTCTGATGATACATCTATGTATCCGAAATGGGATCCCTATCTTTCGACTCTAGAAAAACGTTAGCAAAACCCACTCAAACCCATCCATTCGTCGTGCAAATGACGTTAGTGCCAAATCAGGTTTTGCACGTGCAGTCGATCACGTGATCTTCGCATCGAAGTTTTCTTCATATGCACGTGTTTGCATTGGCCTCAAGAATTGAAAAAACACTTTTAAACCACAGTTCTAACGGTACTTGAAATGCCACGATTGTCAAATGTGCAACGTGAACGTGCCGTTGGCATGTTGCAAGCGGGAAGATCAGTTATTGACGTCGCAAGAGCAATGGGATGCAGCCGTCCTACTGTGTATGACTTGCGAGGTCGTTTACAACAAACTGGCACCACTTCTGATCGCCCAAGGTCGGGTCGTCCACGTGTGACGTCACGAGCAGAAGACCGTCAAATCGTCCTACGTCACCTACGTGACAGATTTCTGCCGGCTACACGAACCAGGGCTGAGATGTTTAGAGGTCGACTGTCCTCACAGACCATTCGAAATCGGTTGCGGGCTGCCAATCTCCAATCTCGACGTCCATATCGTGGGCCAATATTGACGCCGTTTCATCAACGTCAACGTCTGCTGTGGGCCCAACGTCACCTCCGATGGACCCAGAGAGACTGGAATCGAGTCGTCTTTAGCGATGAATCCAGGTTTACCCTCAGATTCGCGGACGGCAGGCATAGAGTCTGGAGACGACGTCGTGAACGGTATGCCCAATGTTGTGTACAGGAAGTCGACAGATTCGGGGGCGGAAGTTGCATGGTGTGGGGTGCTTTCTGTGGGAACAACCGTTCCCGACTTCTGGTCATCCGTGCAAACCTTACAGCTGCTGCTTACCGCGACCAGGTGCTCACCCCTGAACTCGTTCCTTTCATGGCGGCTCATGGCCCAGGTCTACAGTTCCAGCATGATAATGCTCGGCCGCATACCGCGATGTTGACACGAAATTTCCTTCAAAACGCTGGCCATCGAGGTCCCCTGACCTTAATCCGATAGAGCACGTTTGGGATGCACTTGGGAGAAGGCTTCGTGGTCTTAGGAACCAACCTCAGAATTTGCAGGAACTTGGCGCTGCCTTGCAAGAGCAATGGCACAGAATCCCCAACCACGTGTTCACAAGCATCAGGCAGTCGATGAGGAGACGGTGTTTGGCAGTGGTGAATGCGCGGGGCGGCCATACACGATATTGAACTGAGAAATTTCGCATTTTTATTCTTGTGACTTGACATTCTGTATACCCATGTTTTGGAACGGCGGTGTAGCCTAATGGAACTGATTATTGCACTGTAGTAGATAGTAAGTAATCCAGATAGGACAGACAATAGCATTCCTAAGAGAACAAAGGCATTCCTGACGAATACAATAGTATTCCAGAGGAGCGCTCCTCCAAGCTCCTCAAACTATTCAAGATATTAGCTCCTCAAACTATTCAAAATATTTACACTCATACAATAGCATTCCAGAGGAGTGCTCATTAAAGCCCGCAAAACAATACAATATGCATTCCAGAGACGTGCTCCTCCAAGCTGTTTAAACTATTCAAGATATTTACAGTCATACAATAGCATTCCAGAGGAGTGCTCATTAAAGCCCGCAAAACAATACAATATGCATTCCAGAGGCGTGCTCCTCCAAGCTGTTTAAACTATTCAAGGTATTACAGTTATACAATAGCATTCCAGAGGAGCGACTCTTAACGCTCTTAAAACTATTTAACCACAGCATTCCGCAGAGTCCTCAATAACGCTCTTGAAACTATGCAAGCTATTTAACGATTGCATTCGGTTAGTATCGTAAGCGTTCTATTATACATGTGTTTCACTGCTCTCACTAGTGACACGCCAACAAGTTTTTAGATTATAAATGAATCCTTTTGTAATCTTCTGTCATTGTTCACTTCTATGATAGGAGGTAAAGGGTTAACGTTATGAAACGTACTCATTCATGGAGTTTGGAATGTGTATTCACACGAATGAATGAACGAGACGTTGCTTTGAAAACTTGAAATGCTCGCTGCAGCATATACTAAATGAATCAGCGATGTTCCCGTTCGCTCCCGAAATTGAACGCCAAAACGCAGAAAGAGGAGAGGTAACACATTAGGTTTGGTTTCACAACGTCTTAACAGTTGCGTTCGAGCGAATATTTCCGGTTCATGCTCTATATCATTAAATTGTAATGTATAAATAACATCGCATCATAGCAAACTTCAACACCTTTAAGTGTGGTGGCACACTTTGTTCTCACATGTAAAACATGTTACTCAAAGTAAAACAATAAAACTTACCTAAAGTTGTACAAAACAGGGTTTGCACACACACTCTGCTGTTCTTCTTTTAACAATTGAAGTGTTAGTGTTTGGAGTTTCACCGAACATTCGGTCGTAATACACAATGTTGTCCTTTCTCCTTTCCTTAATTGTTTTCGCTCTCTGCCTTTTATCTCTCTGCCTTTTCTCTCTCTGTTGTTTTCTTAACTTTTCACAATATTCTTTAATTAGAGGCTGTCTTTCTAAAATGTTGATTTCATTATCCGTCAAAGTAGGAGTCTGTTTTCTAGTAATTCTTTGGTTTACTTTCATCAATCCTAACACGTTCAAAAATTCTTCCATGTCAGAAGTAGTAACTCTTTCAAAGATGGATGTCGACATATGAGCGAAATATTCTCAAGCACAACGTTAAACCCAATTTCACCACACCCCTTTCAAAGATGCATAGAAATAGTCTACACACACAAACACACACACACACACACACACACAACACCACGTCTCACCCAGTATGTATTGTTGAAATAGTGTTCTATTGAAAAAATATCACCACTCTCAGTCCACCTTTACTTTTGATGGAGTTTACGGGTAGGGATTTATTTGCACTAAAACGCATCATAAATGAATAAATCGCGTTCACTGACGTACCCACCACCAAGGTTTTGATATCAGTCATGTGAATGTTCATAACTTCTTAAAACATGTGGACATTATATTAATAACTCGGACATAACGATCTTTTCACTATTTTCTATGTCTTGCAATCCCTTTGGATATACACCCGTCACGACTTGTAGTTTTGTAGAAATATATGTCACGATTCTCATTTTCAAAACTGCCACTGTCCTGTATATAAGAAGTGAAAAAAATCATATTGGTCATACGCTATGGCTTATCTATTGATTTCACCTTCTGCTTTTGGACACGATTTCGATATAGTTAACGGAAACGATAAAATATCGTTTTGTTCTAGACATATCTCATTCCAAAATTTGAGAGATAGCTTTGATTTCATTTTTTCAAAACTTGTAACACACCAACCTAATTATTCTTTTTCCGTGTATGAGACAATTCAATTTTGCGCTTTTCAAAATTGTTGCGTCACCATAACGGTGAATTTATTAACTTGGGATTTGGAAATTTCCGACGAAAATTTTACAAGAATTTGTCTCACAAAAAACAAATTTAAACAAATTTACTTAGGTCTTCTTGAATTTCAAGTTCACCAAACCACTCAGCGGATCCTGAATGCATAGAGGTAAGTGAATGTTATCAAATGTTCCATTTGGAGCGTATATAAACGATTGTATTGTTATCTAGTCATATACAAGACACAATGTCGCTGAACTATCTCATTTGTCGCATCTATATCGCATAGTTACATTGAACTCGCTTTAGCGTCGGCTATTTTGGCTGAAACCGAGATTAAGTTATTGTCACATGAACTAGCCGCCCTCATTTCATCGTGAGTCAAAACTTTGTACAACATTGTCATTTAGTTGCAATATTCATCTGTTTGAAGTTATTTGAATTGTGTATCATACACGTAAAAGTGGACAACGAGCGAACACTATATCCAGTAGGGTACCCGTCTTTCAATAACGTCTTGTACACACAGAAACAAAACAAAGTGGCTCTGACCTCCATAGACAACAAGCGTTATGTACTAGAGGACGGCATTCGTAGTGTACCTTATGGTTATTCATCAACTGAATAGTTACAACATCTGCAAGAAAATCTTCAAAACAAAGTGGCTCTGACCTCCATAGACAACAAGCGTTATGTACTAGAGGATGGCATTCATAGTATACCTAATGGTTATTCATCAACTGAATAGTTACAACATCTGCAAGAACATCTTCAGCGAAATTTCACAATCCCTAAAGGTAAGCTACATGATTATTATGATAATTTGGGTTCTGTTTTGCGTTTTAAAATTTAGAATGTATGTTCATAATTTGGGTTCTGTTTTGCGTTTTAAAATTTAGAATGTATGTTCATAATTTGGGTTCTGTTTTGTGTTTTGAAATTTAGAATGTTTTGCGTTTTAAAATTTAGAATGTATGTTCATAATTTGGGTTCTGTTTTATGTTTTAAAATTTAGAATGTATGTTCATAATTTGGGTTCTGATTTTGTGTTTTGAAATTTAGAATGTTTTGCGTTTTAAAATTTAGAATGTATGTTCATAATTTGGGTTCTGTTTTGCGTTTTAAAATTTAGAATGTTTGTTCATAATTTGGGTTCTGTTTTTGTGTTTTGAAATTTAGAATGTTTTGCGTTTTAAAATTTAGAATGTATGTTCATAATTTGGGTTCTGTTTTGCGTTTTAAAATTTAGAATGTTTGTTCATAATTTGGGTTCTGTTTTTGTGTTTTGAAATTTAGAATGTATGTTCATGTCATTATGTTTGTATTCACTGTTACTATGTGTTTTTGATTTATTTTACAGAATGAGCCAACCATCCTACATTTGTAGAAGCTGTCATGGGTTTCTGCCAGTGGATGCAAATGGGGAAGACAGTTCGGGACTCTTCACATGTGTCTATTGCGGTGTGAAGCTCAAATATACATATCACAGGTTTCTGACACACACTGGCAAATGTGTCGTCAGGAAGAAACTGAAGACAACACCCGCCTGCACTTGTCATCACAAGATTTATTATGACTAACTGAAGTCAAACTTGTGCAGAACTGCCTTTCTCCTCAAGACATTTTGTTCCACTGCAAGAACAAGCTTGCTGAACACTATGTGTGACTACTTTAAGACTACAAAGAGAACAAACATGACAATAATTGTGGACACATTGTTTATTGACTCAGTGTACATACAGTTTGATCATCAACATCATTTCAATAAAAGGATTCTAATGTTTTTGATTTACTCATCCCGGGAACACCTTCAGTAGCTTTACGTTTCATAAATAAAGCATTTCTATGTGACTTTGTTTTGTCTTTCTTTTTTCTTTGAACACATTTCATGAGATGTTTGGGCATATGTAAACGTTTTAATAGTTTAAGAAACTGCTTATAGCCCACTGGTGAACGTCTACTTCGTGGTGACAAGATAAAAAAACGAATCAAGTTCACTATGTTTGAGTTTTGCAGTACATTATTATTGTTTACCACAAGTTGTAAATTCTTATCTACGTTTAATTGTCCTTTTTCAATGTTGTTTTTCACAAATAGCCACATTGACATCAATTTTCCAATAGTCTTGGTAGAAGAAATGTCCTTGATTAACTGGTCAGGAACTTGAAACAGGAGTTCAGTCTTTTTCTTGCATACAGGATTATCAGCTGGTTGTACTGAGTTAGCTATCCGTTGTGAATTGTCATCGTCTATTTCATTCGCTTTCAGTGATTGAGCTGTCTGATGAACTGTCTGTTGAGCTGTCTGTTCTTCTTGTTTGGACATCAATCTCTGATAATTTCTCTCGTCAGAAGAACCATAGGCTTGCTCATTTTGTACTGAGGTCAAGTAGGCTTGGTAGTTCCTTATGCAAATAGGTAAAATTGAATGGTATGCAACGATGAGCTCACGTTTCCTGCGTCTGCTGACACTCTTACTGGCTAAGATTCGAATGACATTCTTGTGACGTGACAGACGGCTTTTATCGTCTTCTGTTAGCTGTATGTTTCCATCAAGAATATTATACACTAGTGTAATAATTGACATGAACTGTTCAGATGAAGTATGAGTCAGCATAGCTTTTCTCTGTGCAGGATTAGCTTGTGCTAACACCGATAAGAAAGTGACATGTTTTTCTAGTAGTCCACTCATGTTGATGCTTTAGGGTAGCTGTTCCGCTTTAAAATGATAGGGTTACTGTTGGAGCAGGGTTTTTTATCTCATCATCTATGCTTCCTTGGTTACCTTTGGTGCTGCTATCGTATGGATATAGTCACAGTGAGGAGACAATTTAAAATGTTCTGAAAGTGGATCATCTTCAACTATCCATTGAGAGGCACAAAGTTTACACTTAAAACAGTAGACTTTATCAGACTTCCCCGTGTAAATAAATCCAGCTTCAGCCATTGATTTTGGCGACTGTTTCAGTTGAATGGGCCAACTGTTGAAAGATCTTAGTCTGTCACTGTATTTTTCTCCATAAGTAGAAGTATATGTTACAGCAACACAATCTGGCACTATGTTATCAAACCGTCCACAAGTATCCATACCTCTGTGTTCAGTTGGAAGGGATGCAAGTGAAATGATGTGTTATGGTTGTATTTACTGTATTTATAGGGTTAAGACTACTGTGGTAGGTACACAGTACACATCTCATCAGGGAATATTCCTGTACGCAAACGCCCATACTGTTCATCAGCAAAGGCGACACATCTAGAGCAAGATACCCAAATTTTTTCCCACTTACAGCATCATGAAATGATTCGGTAAAATATTTACTCTGTCCTGGAAATATCTGCGATGCTAAAATTTTATATTCATGAGCCGAACGAGGGTTGGACAATAACACAAAATAATGTGTATTTATTGACTGAGTTCTTGCATATTCGCCTCTTGGATAGATACTTTGCATTAGATTTACTGCTGTCAATCCTAAATGATGCGAGAGCATGGTATACAGATCTAAATAAACTGGACTTTTACAAATGTCTTGCATAAAATCATCCAATATAATCAAACATCGTTGATCCGATTCTAAAGAATATGATTTCAGTTCTTCTTCTGTAGGTAGACTGTTTTGAAAGCGAATATTTAAAACAGTTCTCTCCAAGTCTGAGAAAATTTCTTGCCACACGGCATAACAATACACAATCAAGTTCGGTGGTGGATCAAACATGGTGCTGGCTTGTTTTATGAGGCGAGCAACCCAAAAGGTTTTACCACTAGACGATCCACCTACCACGGATATGGTCGTAGGCGTTTTGAAAGGCAACGGACAAGTATTTTCTTCTTCCATGATGTATCTTGCTTTTGTGCTCAGTACACAACTGAGATAAATCACTAATAGCGAAAGTATTTATAAACAACAAACAATAATACTTTAGTCTAAACTATTTTTATTTTTTTATACACATGGTAAAACATTGTACATCATTGTCAATTAAAAAACAAGAAGAGGTACAGTATTTGAAGTACTGACAAACATATTGGGATATAAAATTGTCATTCCATAGGAAGTTCCTTATGTCAAACTGATGAACAATACGATGAAAACTCCAGTGAGGTTTCAATGTACATAACAGATAATACAAACAATAGAACCCACACACATTTGAATCTAAAGATTGTATCCGTTTACTGTTGTGCAAGTAAGATTTAACATAGGATTTTAGGTAACTATCAAATACAACATCAATGGGTTCTGATAGGCTGTCAAACAATTCTGCTCTCTTTCCTTTGAAATACATAGCAACCCAGTGACGTCCTTTCTTTTGACTACAGTCTGTATTTACAATTAGTCCAACTCCCCTTCTTATCATGGAAGATGTGAGTACAGGCAAAGTGTCTTTAGCATACACCCCCAGGACATGACACTGTAAGACAGGGTCACACTGTATGGCACACTTCAATTCAGAAGCTTTCATGTTTACTTGATGTACACATTCCGCGCTTTATCAATTTCTATGATGGAATTTCTTTCACTCATGATAACACAGCTCAATGTCTTAGTCAAAGCAGATTTGAATTCAATTTCAAGTCTCACATTTCCTGATTTCACAAGATTGAGATAATCAGCATCTACTTCATCCAGTTGGTAAACAAAAAGAGCACTGCCAAGCAAAAAGTCGTTTCTTGAAATACCATTTCCCTGGTTTTGACACCAAAGTTTTTTACTATCAAACAAGTTGAGATAGGTGTCTACATCATCTGCACTTGTAGCTCTCCCTGGGACACTGACACCATTCACATACAGGTTGACTGTTTTAATCATGCTCGATTGAAAGTTAAAAGGATTCCCATCATATTTCCCATTAAAGCTGCTACTATCTACAAAGCCTATGATATATCGATTAGCAATGGGATTGGAGACATTGTCAATGGTATGTGTTAACTGAGAGACAGGAATGCTAGTGACCTTCACCTCAGATTTGATGAAAGGATAGAGGGCATTAGAGTTGTTCTCAAACAAGGTATTGTGAGCTATAATCAGGGCTGGGTTGACATTCAGTCTGCAGACTTTGAGATAAGCATCCAATAGTGTTATAGTGAATTTTTTGTTGGCCACACCGCTCATGAGACAGAAGGTAGGAGAGGATCTGTACAATTTCATAGTCATAGGTACACCATTAATCATGTATCTATCCATCTCAAACACATCTTCAAATAGATTTCCAGACATGGTCATCTCTTGACTCAATGCAATGAACTGTCCTCGTGTCATCAAGCCGGTGTTGCTTCCTGTTTCTGTATCAGTTGATTCTATATCACTGTTCGATCCTCCTACATCTTTGTAGAACAACTGAGAGGTTAACTGTGTAGTCTTTGCATCAGCTCCAAAATTCAGTAAGGCTTTCATCATGCTCTTGTAAGCATAATGATTGTTTGTGGAAGAGACCAGCGTGTCATTCAAATAAACGGAGACCTGGCTAAAAAGCGACTGAAGAAACAGGTTGACTGGACCCACGTGTTCTTTGGGAAGCAAGGTGCTCCCATCATTGTGGGTGACCTTGAGTTTCACATGCAATCTTGTCCTCTTCAAATCAAGGTAGTCACTACCTGTGTTAGAAATACTGAATTCCAAAGGCGCCTCATCGTTGATTTGACTCACTGGACGTACATTTTCATAGTAATGTTGTTGAATACATGTCTGAAATGGGGTAGAGTAAATAAATTTAAAGACTCGGGAACAATCTCTTGAAAATGTTTACTGGTGAGCAGCGACATGGTGTTAACTAAAGATATCCTTTTCTTTCACTGGAGTGTACTTGAGCACACGAGCTGTCTTGGAGGGGATGTTGCTTGTTGGACGTATCCTCTTGGGTGTGACCACCTGTTCACCTGCAGCTCTTTTAATGATTTCTGTCTCTTCTCTTTAGCATCTGCTCTTTCCACCACACTTTGAGGTTCAGAAGTCACCTGCAGTTTGACTTGAACTTCTTTTGATGCTTCATCAGGTTGATGAGATGTAATGAGCTTAGGTTGTTGTTTTCCATTCACCAATTGAGAACTACCTGTCATGTGTTTCTTGAAAAAATTCTGCCATTTGTTGTAATCGGGCACATACAGAGGTAAAGACTCCATATCAATCAGCAAAAGGGTAACGTCTGAAGTGAAGTGTTAGGTGAGTCTCCTCTTTCAAGAATGACAATGGAGTTCCATCACTTGCTTTTATACTAATTTCAATGTCTGGAGATTCTTTCACCATCACATGGATATTGTATTCATTAGCAAATGTAAAGTTAGGCCCCTCCCTCAGGCCTAAACGTCTCAACAATGGTAATTGAGTGTGTCCTACCAATGAACTATCACATAAGTTACACAACACATCTACATAAGGGTCATTCATATGAGTGAGATCTACCTTTCCAAAGTTTAATTCTGTCAAGCTGACTATCCAGAAGCCATCAAACATCAATCTTTGATTCAGTTTCACACGAAAGTGGTAGGGGGTGTTACCCTTGAAGTAATCTTTCTTTGAGTCTGTACACTTCAGAAACACATATTTCTCCATTACAAATTTTTCAATTGACTTTCCTCCACATAAGAATCAAAGGAACTGGGCCAACCTAACCATCGAACCAAAGCATAAGTCTTTCCATTCATACGTTTCTTCTTTAAGATCTTTTCCACCTGCCACTCAATATCCTCTCCTTTATTGACCTTCTGCAATTCACCAGTATAAAAAATACCTTTGATCATTTCATCATGAAAATCTTTGAGTTTGTACAGTGGAATTTCCTGTCTTTTAAAACGATGAGCTATTTTGAACAGTTCTTGTGTCCACTTCAAGTCAAGTTCTGTGTTGAAAGGTCTCTTCAGATATGGAATGCGAACAAGATCTCCTACTTTATATCTGAATTTCTTCCTAGGGTGCAGACTTTTGAGATGTTTCAACAAAGGTTTGACATACAGATGTTGCCAAACTTTCAATTCATTGTCTTTATTCACTTGTGCTGGTGATAAATTGGGTAGGGAGGAATGCAATGTGTGATTGTAGTTGTGCACTAGTTTAGGTAAAACATCGATGTAATGTTTGGTATTGTTGTGAGTCATGTAACGCGTAATCAGTGATTTTAACGTTCTGTTGAAGCGTTCTACATAATTACTTTTAATGTTTTCATTCCATGTAATGGTGTGAGTGATGTTTTTCTTTTTCAAATATGACTCAAAGCCTGCTCGAAATTCTGATCCAGCGTCTGTGCGAACCTTCTTTGGTTGTCTAGTTTTAAGTATTTCTTTGAAGGCTTTCAATACCGATTCAGGTTTCTTATTTTCTAAAGGTAGCACAAAAGCATATCTGCTCAAGATATCAATAGCCACCAGCAAATATCTGATGCCATCATTCTCTTTGCTATAACGAGAGAGGTCGGCCAGATCCACATCAAACATTTCATTCATAAAATTCACCCTTACTTTTAACCTTTTAAATCTATGCTTGACTGGTCTATGTAGACTGTAGGCATCTTGATTCTTCACAAATCGTTTCACATTCCTCAACCTGATATGTTGTTGTTTTCTGTTTTTCTTCAATTCATCACGTAGTTTTGAAGGACCAAAATAAGCTCCAGGATTTTCAGCATTGAAATAATACTTTTCTATGGCTTTTTCTTGCTTTGACATGCTGCTCTTCTTTCTTGTCCTCGTGCTGCACTGCGGAAACTGTGACTGACTAAGCAATATATATATAACATGAAACAGCATGGGTTTATTCATTTTATTTGAACATTCACTAAAGTTTGTTACGATGCATAATGATAACCGCCATGTTACAGAGCATGATGAAAGCACTTCTGTATTTACACTGATAGGATATGACCTTCAAAGTCCTGCGATACCACGTCTTTCATCATGCCATGCTGCTCTTCTTTCTTGTCCTCGTGCTGCACTGCGGAAACTGTGACTGACTAAGCAATATATATATAACATGAAACAGCATGGGTTTATTCATTTTATTTGAACATTCACTAAAGTTTGTTACGATGCATAATGATAACCGCCATGTTACAGAGCATGATGAAAGCACTTCTGTATTTACACTGATAGGATATGACCTTCAAAGTCCTGCGATACCACGTCTTTCATCATGCCGCCTTCATCATAGTAGCACATACAGTTCATGAGATCCATACAACACACATGACACTGAATTTGCCCACTATTACAGCTCATGTAACGCAACCTATTGTTGTAACGACATACACTGCAACTTTTCTGAAGAGGAGTAAGTTTCTCTTCCTGACAGAGATCTTCCATGATTCCACTGGATGAATCAACAGCTGTTATGTCTGTGGCTTGTTTCTCTTGCTGTTCTATGTCCTCCATGAGTTGAGTGTAATCCAACCACCAGTCATCTATAGTAGGTTCTGTGGTAGGTATTATGGATTGTGTCGTGAGGGATGGAGTTGACACTGCTTCCGTATCTTCTCCCATGTCCCTAAAAATGACAAATAAGATTGGTGAATGTAGAACCGCAAACACAGTTACACGTACATAAATGAAAAGATATTTAAAAATCAACATAGTGATAAACTATACGGTTACCTTGGTAGCAAAGGAGTGGATTTCTTCTTTTGGTCTTCTGCTTCTGACCACTTTCCTCTATCTTCACTTTCCTTGGCTTCTTGGCCTTAGCAAGAGACTTGTTGGGTGATCGACGTTTTCTGTTCCTTGAATTTCCATCCTCAGTGGTGACAGCAATTTTTGAATAATCCAACATCAAGCTCATGAGAGCAGGCGATAGCGATGGAAATTTCTGTTCTAAGGTCTTCATTCGTTTGGACATCTCTGTGTATGTGGTTTTATACAACTCACTTGTTCGCATCATCGTTTCGTGCAAATGGAGCTGAGTGTTAAGAATATCCTTCATTTCTTGGAACACACTCGTGAGCAACTGGTCTGTTGAAAAGTCCACATGTTGAATGTCAAACATCTTCTGTGCCATATTGATTGCAAGCAGAGATGACTTTCTGAAACTCATTCGGTCGATAATGACGATGAAACTGATTTGAAATGTCTTATACTAGAAGGTGCATGATGGGATTGCGTAGAGCATGAGAGCACTGATTGGATGTAGAGTGGTACACATACAGTTTGGTTGGTTAACACTCTACATCGGTGGAATATTTTTATTCTAACTGAGGAATGTTTGTTCATCTGGACTTAAATCGTTTGCATAGTTTTCAGGGACCTGTGGAACCTGTGGAAGGTTTATTCTACCCGTGGAATGTTTGTTCACCGTGACGTCAATAGATTGAATGCTTTCAGAAGCTTTAAAGGAGTGCACCTCTGGAATGCTTATTCATGTGTACTGGAATGTTATTGTATTCTATTGAATGCTTTATTGTTCCTCTGGAATGTTTGTTCACCGCGGCATAAATAGATTGCATACTTTCAGGAACTTGGAGGAGCGCACCTCTGGAATGCTTATTCATGTGTACTGGAATGTTATTGTATTCTATTGAATGCTTTATTGTTCCTCTGGAATGTTTGTTCACCGTGACGTCAATAGATTGAATACTTCAGGAGCTTGGAGGAGCTTGGAGGAGCTTAGAGGAGCGCTCCTCTGGAATGTCTATTGTTGTGCTTAGGAATGCTATTGTATTCGTCAGGAATGCCTTTGTTCTCTTAGGAATGCTATTGTCTGTCCTATCTGGATTACTTACTATCTACTCACTGTCAGTGTATCGAGTACATCACACAGATCTCAGCAATGAAATAATAACAATTTAACCATCTTACCATCTCTTGTTCTTTTATAGTGCCCTGAAGAAAGAATGTGAAGTTTCTTTTTTGACTCAGTATATCTGGTGTTCCCCGCCGTGATATTGGAGGAATATTGCTAAAACCAGCGTAAAACCATGCCCGCTCACTTAGACCAATGAAGTGGGTTTCATGCATAACAGTGACGATGTATAGTTGCATAGACCTAACTACACCAGCAGTGACGCGGTGGGGAAATCCAACCCCTCCCCTTTAGGATCACTATTGGAGACGTTTATAAACAGTTAGAACGACATAGCAGCGTCTCAGATGGAAATAAAATCGGTTTCACGCACAACCGAGACAATGGGAAGTCCGTATAGACCCACAAGACCTGCAGTGAGGTGCTACAACCCTGGCTTTACAAAGACCCATATCAGATGGAAAACCACCTCTTCCCTTTTAGGAACTATTGAGGACGTTTATAAACAGTTACAGCTTCATCGCTCATACTTCTTTTATCCGGACTTTTTGTCATTCGGAGACAATTACTGAAAAGTTAACTAACGGCTGAACGGGTTTCACCGATCTGTAATATGGAAGTTCACAGTGTCAGTGTTACAAGTCCAAAATACACAAAATATTCATGGTGAGTAATATCCGTTTTTGACTAACTCTCGGAAAGTGGGTTGGTTGGTTAGAGTGGGAAGGAGACATGTGATGTTTGTCTAAGGTGTGTACAATGTTGGTCAAATCTCCCTGCACGCGTCACAGTATGTTGCTGAAAGACCCCAAATCATTGTCAGGTCGAATCTCATACCAATTGTACAAAACTGGCCCCGATTTCTCGAAACAAGTCTGAGTTTTAACTTAAGTTAGAGTTTTTACTCAAATTTGAGAAAACGCAGGAAATTGCGTTTCCCAGAATGAACTGAAATCGATATTAAACTCAAAATTAGTTGACAAATTGAATTTGGTGGATAGATTTCTTAAGTTCTTTGGGATTTTTTATTTTAAACATCTAGTTGAGTTAAAAATTCAGCTATTTAAAATTGTCAAACTCAGTTTGAAACTTGAGTAAAAACTTAAGTTTGTTTCGAGAAATCGGGGCCTGATCAGTACTGGGGCTTTGTTAGCAGTCAGAGAATACTTCTACGTGTTATCTTATCAAATATAACGTGTTTTATACAATTAAAAATTGAAAACTTAATCGCAAAATATAAAACTGCTTCTGGGTAACTTAGGAGTTTTTCCGGCATACTTTTTCCGAATTTCGAGTGAGTGAGAATCCGAAGACCTGAATTCGATTCCCCGCATGGGTACATCGTGTGAAGCCCATGTCTGGTTCCCCGCTGTGATATTGCTGCTTAAAATATTGCAAAAAGCTGCATAAAACTAAAATCACTCACTCTTTCAATTAGATAAAAACAAACAAAAAACATCCGTACATTTACTTTTGTGCCCAGTTTATATCCGTAATGCGTTTCATTATCAACATATTACATTTCTACAAAATCACGGAAAACTATTTCTGCTCAGGGCCATCACGGATGTCCGGTCCCGATACTCATCAGCGAGTGCGCTGCATATGGAGTCTAGTTGGGACGCGTAGAGCTCGGATGTCAGTCAATATTTAGGTTGTCCTCCACTGAAGCGGGGATATTCTCATCGCTGTATCCCCCGCCGGTTGACCGAATCCTCTGGGCAATCAGTGGAGCTTCAAGTTCCTGAAACACAAAATTTCTGAAATTTGGTTTTGTTTGTTTTGTTTTTGTTTAAGTCCGTTTTCTGCAATTTTCCTACTTCACCCATCACATGCAATGCATTCATTGAATGTTTGTTCGTTTGCGGTACAACCCCGCACTCAGCAAAATTCCAGTTTATGACGGCGGTCTGTAAATAGACAATCCAGTGATCAACATCATGAGCATCATCTACGAAATTGTGATACGATGACATGGGTGAAACAAGTCAGGGAGCCTGACCACCGATCCCGTTAGTCGCCTCTTACGACAAGCATGGTTTACAGAAGATCAATTCATTAATATTCTTGTAGTACATTACTGATCTTCACGGGTGTTAATAACGAGTGTATTAATCTACGTAACAGTGAGGTGAGGTGAAATTGGGTTTAACGTCGTGCTTGAGAATATTTCGCTCATATGATGACGTGCATGCGTGTGTATGTGTATGTGCGGCTGCTTTCCAGACTAGTCCAGAGTTTAGCTGGTTTTATAGTGTCATTCACATAGTACATGCTTCTCCATAAAAATCGTCATCACCCCACGGAGCCATAAATTATGAAGGGCCCCTAAAGTGATAGGGAATTCCGATATTCTACTGGAGATGTTTAGTGATATGGGTATTTATAATAACATACACTCACCTCTGCTGCACTTAATGACTGCTTGGAGTGGGTAGACTCCCCGCACAGTGCATCCGAACTTGGTTCCTGGGAGCTGAGTCCTATTGGTTCAAACCTGGACGAACCAAAGCTGGTTCCACTTTGATGAGACAAAGAACGTGACGACCCGGCTTGGTGTGTGTGACTGTAGGACAGAAAGGGTTGTTGTGGTATCATCTTGGTAAGGGAGGTCACTGCTGCAGCCGGGCCATTCTCCTGAATTATACATGTTAAAGAGAGTAAGTTTGGATGCATGCCGCTTTTGGCTATATTTATGCAATATCAAAGAATGTTCAGAGCCAGAAAATTGTCATAGGTCCTCACTGTATAATAATTTTGGCATTAGTCTGTCTTAAGAGTTAGGACAAAATATGGACTGACCCTTGAGCGTGGTCTAAGTGGCCTCTGACTGGTGCTGTAACGATGCATCGAACTATCGATGGATTGCCATTGTTGAGTCTCCGATAGTAATTAATCGATGGTAGAAACGAAATACTATCGATGCATCGATAGTATGTGTGATTATCGATAGTTTAGTAATTGACTTTCATTTATAAATGCGCAGCGCAAAATTCAGGAAGTACCAGATTCGTTCACTTTGATTTAGAGTTATCCGCCCCTGTTACCTCTTAAAGCAAACACGGCATGCAACTCGGAGTTTGAAATTGTGAACAACAATATGTTTACGTTTTAAATATTTACTTTATCTGGGTTTCACGCTTCTTGTCAGTTATTAAAAGAGACTGAAACTACCTCAACTTGTTTCTATGTCATATAAACTATTCATTCATTTGGGAAATGACTTCAAATGAGACAATTCAATAAGAAATAAGCTATTGCAATAGTATCGACTACTGGGACACCCACACGCCAAGGCGAGAGTTGTATGATCAGCAGACATACCGTGACATGAGGCCGGTGAAGGAAGAAAGTATACACAAGAACGATGCAGTTTTATGACCTTGAACTCTTCCTGTTAAAAACGATCTTAAGACGTTGGGCAATGGTGACGTTACACTAGGGGGAAGCAAAGAAACATTACGTTAAAGTTCAAACAACACGGTATTACGTTAAGTTCAAACAACACGGCATTACGTTAAGTTCAAACAACCCGACATAACGTTAAGTTCTAACAACCCGACATTACGTTAAGTTCTAACAACACGACATTACGTTAAGTTCTAACAACGCGACATTACGTTAAGTTCAAACAACCCGACATTACGTTAAGTTCAAACAAAGCGACATTAGGTTACGTTATAACAACATGGCATCACGTTAAGTTCAAACAACACGGCATCACGTTAAGTTCAAACAACCCGACATTACGTTAAGTTCTAACAACGCGACATTACGTTAAGTTCTAACAACGCGACATTATGTTACGTTCAAACAACCCGACATTACGTCAAGTTCAAACAACGCGGCATTACGTTAAGTTCTAACAACACGGCATTACGTTAAGTTCTAACGAGACATTATGTTAAGTTCAAGCAACGCGGCATTACGTTAAGTTCAAACAACCCGACATTACGTTAAATTCAAACAACGCGACATCACGTTAAGTTCTAACAACGCGACATCACGTTAAGTTCTAACAACCCGACATTACGTTAAGTTCTAACAACACGGCATCACCTTAAGTTCAAACAACACAGCTTCACGTTAAGTTCAAACAACACGGCATTACGTTAAGTTCAAACAACGCGACATTACGTTAAGTTCAAACAACACGGCATTACGTTAAGTTCAAACAACACGGCATTACGTTAAGTTCAAACAACGCGACATTACGTTAAGTTCAAACAACGCGACATTACGTTAAGTTCAAACAACACGGCATTACGTTAAGTTCAAACAACGTGGCATCACGTTAAGTTCAAACAACACGGCATCACGTTAAATTCAAACAACACGGCATCATGTTAAGTTCAAACAACCCGACATTACGTCAAGTTCAAACATCGCGACATTATGTTAAGTTCAAACAACGCGGCATCACGTTAAGTTACAAAACGCGGCATTACGTTAAGTTCAAACAACCCGGTATCACGTTAAGTTCAAACAACGCGGCATCATGTTAAGTTCAAACAACCCGACATTACGTCAAGTCCTAACAACGCGGCATTACGTTAAGTTCAAACAACACGGCATCACGTTAAGTTCAAACAACGCGGCATTACGTTAAGTTCAAACAACACGGCATTACGTTAAGTTCAAACAACACGGCATTACGTTAAGTTCAAACAACGCGACATTACGTTAAGTTCAAACAACGCGACATTACGTTAAGTTCAAACAACACGGCATTACGTTAAGTTCAAACAACGTGGCATCACGTTAAGTTCAAACAACACGGCATCACGTTAAATTCAAACAACACGGCATCATGTTAAGTTCAAACAACCCGACATTACGTCAAGTTCAAACATCGCGACATTATGTTAAGTTCAAACAACGCGGCATCACGTTAAGTTAAAAAACGCGGCATTACGTTAAGTTCAAACAACCCGGTATCACGTTAAGTTCAAACAACGCGGCATCATGTTAAGTTCAAACAACCCGACATTACGTCAAGTCCTAACAACGCGGCATTACGTTAAGTTCAAACAACACGGCATCACGTTAAGTTCAAAAACGCGGCATAACGTTAAGTTCAAACAACCCGGTATCACGTTAAGTTCAAACAACACGGCATCACGTTAAGTTAAAAAACGCGGCATTACGTTAAGTTCAAACAACACGGCATCACGTTAAGTTAAAAAACGCGGCATTACGTTAAGTACAAACAACACGGCATTACGTTAAGTTCAAACAACACGGCATCATGTTAAGTTCAAACAACCCGACATTACGTTCAGTTCAAACATCGCGACATTATGTTAAGTTCAAACAACACGGCATCACGTTAAGTTCAAACAACCCGACATTACGTCAAGTTCAAACATCGCGACATTATGTTAAGTTCAAACAACACGGCATTACGTTAAGTTAAAAAACGCGGCATTACGTTAAGTTCAAACAACCCGGTATCACGTTAAGTTCAAACAACGCGGCATCATGTTAAGTTCAAACAACCCGACATTACGTCAAGTTCTAACAACGCGGCATTACGTTAAGTTCAAACAACACGGCATCACGTTAAGTTCAAAAACGCGGCATTACGTTAAGTTCAAACAACACGGCATTACGTTAAGTTCAAACAACACGGCATTACGTTAAGTTCAAACAACACGGCATTACGTTAAGTTCAAACAACACGGCATCACGTTAAGTTCACAAACGCGGCATCACGTTAAGTTCAAACAACACGGCATTACATTAAGTTCAAACAACACGGCATCATGTTAAGTTCAAACAACCCGACATTACGTCAAGTTCAAACAACGCGGCATTATGTTAAGTTCAAACAACACGGCATCACGTTAAGTTCAAAAACGCGGCATAACGTTAAGTTCAAACAACCCGGCATCACGTTAAGTTCAAACAACACGGCATCACGTTAAGTTCAAACAACCCGGTATCACGTTAAGTTCAAACAACCCGGCATCACGTTAAGTTCAAACAACACGGCATTACGTTAAATTCTAACAACGCGGCATTACGTTAAGTTCAAACAACCCGGTATCACGTTAAGTTCAAACAACACGGCATCACGTTAAGTTCAAACAACACGGCATCATGTTAAGTTCAAACAACCCGACATTACGTCAAGTTCAAACAACGCGGCATTATGTTAAGTTCAAACAACACGGCATTACGTTAAGTTCAAAACGCGGCATTACGTTAAGTTCTAACAACGCGGCATTATGTTAAGTTCAAACAACGCGGCATTACGTTAAGTTCAAACAACGCGGCATTACGTTAAGTTCAAACAACACGGCATTGTTTTAAGTTCAAACAACACGGCATTACGTTAAGTTCACAAACGCGGCATTACGTTAAGTTCAAACAACCCGGTATCACGTTAAGTTCAAACAACACGGCATCACGTTAAGTTCAAACAACACGGCATTACGTTAAGTTCTAACAACACGGCATCATGTTAAGTTCAAACAACCCGACATTACGTCAAGTTCAAACATCACGACATTATGTTAAGTTCAAACAACACGGCATTACGTTAAGTTCAAACAACACGGCATTACGTTAAGTGCAAACAACGCGGCATTACGTTAAGTGCAAACAACGCGGCATTACGTTACGTTCAGTCCATACAACGAGTGTCAGCGTAACGTTATATCCAACGTTGATAAATATGCCGGTAGCCATCCCTTCTGTCAAAGTCAAAGCCAGGTTTTGTAACCTGGCCCCCGTCCTACAAAGCGATCGTATGAAAAAGTATGGGAGTTATGGTCATCTCAGCTTTTCAATCGCTTTGTGGAGCGCTTGTTGTTAAATTATAGTCGAATAACAACAACTACGTCTCCCCACATCAAGTTCAGCTAGACCAGTCATCAGGGCCAAGCGCACATAGAACGTATCACACAGCCGTAGAACCCGTCAAGACTAAGCTAGAGGACTAGTGTAATCTAGTCCTCACTAGACAAAAATGGTATTATCTGTACAATTTCTTTCAGTCTTAACCGTAGCAAACTGGAGCACTAAGACTCTATTTGGATTTATAGGCTCGAATGCTATTAGTCTTAGGACAGACATCACTGGCCTTTGACTTGTGCTTAGCATTGCTCAGTAGTCTCGGGCCAGCAGACCAGCGTGATTTTGTTTGTTTCTTAACGCTGCACTCAGCAATGCGACGGTGATTCGTTTTGATTGGCTCACATTTGTACAAAACAGAAACGTACTGTCATCATAAAGTGTGAAATGAGTGTTTAGCAAACATTCATTACAGAATATTTTTTCTTACCGAGTCAGTGAATTCTGTCAAAGCCCCTGTACTTAATCACTGCACTAAACAATATGGCGGTGGCCTGTAAGTAATCGAGTCAATTCATTGATTGACATCATGAGCATCGATCTAAGCCGATAGCATATCAAGTCAAGTGGATTTTAGACACTGCCTACTAAGCGGTGCGAATCGGGAACGTCTGACATATATGAATAATTAATTCCTGTGATTTTATGACCACAGCGCTACCTGTATCTAAATTTGCATGGTCACTGCGCGTCCATTGTCGCGGAAGATTCGGATGATAGTGTTTAAAGAAACAAAATTGAATTCATTTTTGGGTTGTAATACTGAATATTGCGGACTGTGGCGTTAAATAAAGCAGAAACGATATGGTATTATAGTGTGAAAAGAGTGTTTCACAAACATCCATTATAGAATATTTATCTTCACCGAGTCAGTGAGTTTTGTCAAAGACCCTTCACTTAATCAATTCCACCTGGATTTTTAATTATTTTTATCCAATACAGTCGTACTGAATATACAACAACGTGAGTTCAGTTACTCTTTGTCTAATGTTAATGTCTTCATCACACCGTCCTCATACCTTCCATTGACAATTTTTAAAATTAAAAATCTATGTTTATTGCAGCGTTAAACACGCGTGGGCGATAGTGGTTCCATTTCCCAACTAATCATGAAAAACTCATGAATAATAATGTGTTGGTTGTGAATCAACATCGCATCTACCTCATCAGCAACACCCGTGAAGATTCGGGTTAGAAATAGTGACCCATGCGTTTTGTTAAAGTGATAAACGGGATCGGGTGTTCTGCCTCGCTGATGTTTCTGATACACGTCATCGTGTCCCAACTGCGTAGATCGATACTCATGGAATTAAAAACTGGATTGTCTGGTCTTGACTGAATTATTTTCACACCGTTGTCTATATGGAGGGATATATATAGAGATCCGGATTAGAATTAACCACTAACGGGGTCGGTAGGTCTGACTTGGTTGACATGTCATCGTATCCTATAGTCCGTTTGATTTCATTTGAGACCAATGAATTGCGCAATGACACAAAATATAATAATTACAACAAAACTAAATTTTGCACAGTCACATGAAATCGACAGACCAACTCTAATGATTTGTCTCATTATTTTGGACACCCGAATAAAAAAGTTGTTTTACAAACGATCATTATTTTGTTGTCACCTTTCGCTATTTCTTACGAGGGGGAACTACTTGCTGGTAGAACAGCCAGGTGTGCGAGTTGTACGTGTGAAATTGAAATTTCACTACACACGCTTGTTGATTACCGCGGAGTAAAACTAAACTCACTCACACATTACAATATACAGTCGAATGACATTTACCGTATTTGATGTAAAAAAATGGGCATTGTGTTCTCACTTGACATACCTGCACCAGGATCTGTCCTCTGGGTTCGACCTTGGACTGCTGGACAAATACGCGTCCTGTTGACTGAGATTTGGCGTTTAGGCGGGATGCCTGTTCCGCCTTGTCACGCTTGTAACACTGCAGCTTTGTGAGAAAGTTTCTGCAATAAATGAACGTTACATAAAAAGACAAGATGGTTTTTCTGTTGGTTGAAGCAAGAAAAGTTGTGTCATGCAAATGTGTGGGTTGATAAGCACTGTGCCCCTATCTATGCAAAAGATCAGTGTATTAAATTAAAGGAACAATTCAGCCGGGTGGGTTAACGCCACTCTCAGCAATATTACAGCTGATGACTGTAAATGATTGAGTCTGGAGCAGTCAGTCCAAGGATTGATATGACAAACGGTCCACATCCACATCCCACTGAGTCAGGAAGACTGCCAACCCCATCCACAGAGCTTCCAAACCCAAGACGCTGAGTCCAGAGTGGAACATGGTGGGGTTTGACTCGGGCTTACCCCCCTTGTAACCAACGCATTATTGCAAATTCCCTTCTCAGAAACGTCACTGAAATGATGTATTCAGACCCGTGTTCGATTCCCCACATGGATACAATGTGTGGAGCCCATTTCTGGGCTGAAAACGCTGGGTAAAACCAAATTCACAAAATAATATATCGTCTTGGTGACCCGACCGCAAACGACATGTTTTTGGTTCTTTCTCCTAGCAGCATATTTTAAATTTAACACCTATATGTGTTATTTTAAGCGGTTTAAATGTGCATGCTGAAGATAAAAACGACACATACCTTGAAAGGATTTCATTTTCTTCAATAAACCATTCACAAGATAAGCACATTCCCATATGAACCCGGTTTGGCGTCAGATTTATGTTTTGTCGTGAGAGCGTGACATGCGTATTAAAAGCATGATCTGCCAGGTATGCATCCATCGATACCCCATTTCCGACCAGCATTGCGGAACAAGTCCAACAGGGAATCCCTGCTGTCCGTAATTCAATTGCCCTTAATTAACCAGTAGCAGTTTGGACCTGTTACTCATCCTATCGTCCATCCGCCCAGAGAGCGGAATGTCGCGGGTTCTATCCCCGACCGCGTCATACCAATAGACGTTAAAATATGGTACTTGTTGGTCCCTGCCTGTCGCTCGGCATTAATGGGTACAACAAGGACTGGTCGGCTCGGAGTCAGTATAATGTGTCTGAGTGGGGTATTCATGCTTCACTGCGGCATGGTATCTCTCGGCAAGTAACGTCAAATGATCTGACGACAGTTTACTAAACGTGACTGAAGTCATTCCCTAAATAAAATAAAATACGACGTCACGTCACTTCTTTACTTGAATGAATGACGTTTTACGCTGCACCACACATAGCATGTCACCTCTACCGATCAATACTGGAGTGGTGAACCAGTTAATAACCGGACACAGTCAACACAGTCAATGGATCACACAATATCAGTCAGATCGGACCTCCCGACCATCAGATCGGACATCTCGACCTTCAGATCAGACATCTCGACCATCAGATCGGACATCTCGACAATCAGATCGGACATCTCGACCTTCAGATAAGACATCTCGATCATCAGATCGGACATAGTTACCATCAACATCGGACATCCCGACCATAGGATCAATGTCATAGTAAGAGCATGGAATGGCGTTAAATTACGGACACACTTAAACACTCACTGCACAGTGTATCGCGACAGCAACCCATGCTTGTCCTTACATCGGGAACAATACCACAAACAAACAGAACAAAAATAGAATATATTAAGGCTATACAGTGTGAACAACTCACCGCCAGCTCCATATCCGGGTCTGCAGCTTGGGGTCCACGTACAGGTCACCCATGGGATGAGCTTTCAGCATTATGCGTCTGTCCGACTCAAGCTGGGAACAAATGGAAGGTGATTCAATAGTAACAGCGAACACATTCTGCATGAATTAACGTGAATAATGCTGAACACGGAGTCACCAGTAATTCAGCTATTTTAAGGCGGCTTCTGAAAGGTGGCTGTCGGTAAGAGTGATGGTTGATATTAAGAGCATCAGCCCGTCGTAGGGCCCACCACACAATCAACTAAATCAAGACCTTTGACCTCCCGTTCCATTCAGTCGCTTCCTACGACAACAGGGCCCCGTCGCACACAGCGATGTTGGTGCTTCGACTGACTATGCTAAAGTATTTATTTGTTTGTTTGTTCGTTGTTAAACGCTGCCCTCTGCAATATGTTAGCTATATGGCGGCGGTGTGTAAATAACTGAGTCTGTACCAGACAATCCAGTGATCAACAGCATGAGCATCGATCTACGTACGCAACAGGGATACGATGACATGTGTCAAGTTAGCGAGCCTGACCACCCGATCTCTCGTAGGTCGTCAAGCATGGTGTGCTGAAGACGAATTCTGACCAGGATATTCAAGGGTGCACATAAGATATTGTACAGTGCTTCTGAGTCCCTCCGATCAACGTGGTTGACACACCTACCTTGCAGATGAGAATGACGAGGGCGATGAGAACAGCGGCTCCGATGATGCTGCTGAAGATAACGACCTTGGCTTTCCGTGAGTCATCCCCTTCCTGCACCAGGTTCTGTTGACGTGGATACAAGACCGATTGATTTAACATTCTCTCAATAACTGATGAAAGTTTCGCATTGATTTCAAACAAACACCAGAATTATCCCATCTGCCAAAACAATTTCCGTAGAGCGTCAAAGGAAAACATTGATGTGTTTATTTGCGGCTGTTTAATTCACGTGTAAACAATGTTCTTCGTGTATGAGGGACAGTAGTCATGGGGTAGCCTAATGGTTAAAGCATTCGCTCGTCACGGCCCGGTTCGATTCCCCACATGGGTACAATGTGTGGATACCATTTCTGGGCTGAAAACGCTGCGTAAAACCAAATTCACAAAATAATATATCGTCTTGGTGACCCGACCGCAAACGACATGTTTTTAGTCCTTTCTCCTAGCAGCTTATTTTAATTTTAAATTTAATGCTGCGTATTTTAGTTGAAATGCGTATAACGAACCACTTACGTGAGAGACGAACTTGTTTTTCTCTGCAAGGAAGAATAAATACAAAAATAGAATGTCGTTTAAGAAAGCTCTCGTAACTCCTTCTCAAGGCTGTTCTGTATCAACGATTTTCACATTTACTGATCTGATCTGAACAACCCTGCCACAATGATAAAGTTCAAACAACGTTGTCTTATTCTTTTAAAATGACCTGTGGAGATCCGGGTTAGAATTGGCCTTCTGCAACGGGATTGGGTGGTCAGGTAAGGTGATTTGTATGATGCATAGATCATATCCCAATAGCGTAGCTCAATGATCATGACGTCTATCACTGGATCGTCTGGTATGTACGTGTTAATATATTATATTTAACGGGAACCTGGCTATTAATACATGACATGTATGAAACGTTAAATATCCTTGAAAGGAAGTGATCAGAGTGAATCACTATCTCTAAAACAGGTGCAAGGTTTAGGACACATCATCTTGATTTACAGCAAGGAATCAACCAAAATATATAAAAATATATAAAAATATATAATACATTCGTAGAACGCCTAATATCCACCCCAAAGATGCTCAGTGGCGCGAAGGACAAATTACGCGCAAAAGCGCTGATATTTTTACCCTGGTTTCCCAAGCTGCTTGTGATGGGCTACAAGGTTAACAGCCAGATGACCATCTTATCCCACCGGGTACCCATCTATGGACCACGCACCACCAAAAGCAGCCTAAGCGAAAATAATTATTACCTACCAATTTTTGAGGAGCTATTCGTCCCTTTGGGGTTATCACTTCCTTTCAGACTTTGCTCTGCTTTGAATGCTTTCTTGTCCATTCTCCATTCCATTTTACGTATAATTCCCATAAGCCTAACCAGATAGAAATGACGAGTACCCGCGTCTTCAATTCGGGTTAAAATGTTCCACAGTTTTTTGTAGTGACGGTCAAATCTACGACGCCATTTCGATGATCCAACGTTGAACAATGCCCCTGCCACGTGGAAGTAGCTGCCGCCATGACGTGTACTGTTATACTGACCAGCGTCTGAAAACATGGGTAACGTTTAGGACTATAATCAATACTCTGTGAGGCGAATATGTGTGTGTTGAATATAAACGAATAGGAATACTTATTTATGAGAATTTTGTTTAATATCAATGAATTAAAACAAAAAAAACAGGGCGGTGGTTAGCCTAGTGGTTAAAGCGTCCGCTCATCACGTTGGGTTCCACGTGTGGGTACAATGTGTGAAGCCCATTCTGGTGTCCCCCGCTGTGATATTGCTAGAAGCTAAAACCATTTCCGGTTGAAACATATCAATATTATATTTTTGTAAAGCAAAAACGTAATGCCTTATAGCCTGGTGACAGTAGGGTAGCAGGGACATGGCAAAATGACACAGTTACAGACAGACAGTTTCATCAGCACAAAGGCCATCAGATCAATAGTACAAGAAAGGTTTACAAATACGATTTTACAGACAGTTCTGTTCATAGCTGTTCTATGTGTGCGTGTGTGTGTGTGTGTGCGTGCGTGTGTATGTGTGTGTCACTTTGATTAATAATACACAGTTCCTGGTAATATAAAACACACTCTTTAAACTATGATTGGTGAATGTTGGATGTCAGAGATCACTAATAATGAACTGAATTCACGAAGAGGTACCGTTTGATTAACTGAATATGCCAGTGAATCTTGAATCATAACAGGACTTGTAACAATCACATCTGCTTCCCTCACAAGCTGTTGCTGCACACTCAGGGGCTTGGATTTATTTGTGGTGTAAACTCACCGAGATGACAGAAATTCGCATTTAGGTCCAGAAAATGATGATGTTGGCAGGAATATTCTTGTTTCATTTCTAGACCACAGTCTCCTCCTTGATCATGTTTGTGTCGTAACATGTGGTATTATTATCAAGGGTATCAATATCAAGCATAATAATTTTCTAATTTTTACAGGTGCGAGTCTCAACCCTGATCACTCAAGGACCTGTTGGGACACTCATTCACTGACATGAACATTTGTCATCTGTGCAACAGACAAGATCTAAAATTTAGGTTAGAAATGGTCTTCAGCAATCCATACATAAGAATGATGCATGTGTTTGTGTACCAATGGCGTTTGATCAATGCTCTTGACGTCAATCACTGTATCATTTCCAATCACTGGATCCTGTATTATTTACAGACCGCCCTCATAACTGGAGTATTGCTGAGCCCTGTCTTAAACTGCAGAAAAGTGAGCCCAATTGGCTGCCTTCTATGTAGGGTTGACCTTTATTACGTTTTTTTTTCTTAAACTGACAACGAACCTTTGGAAATCTTTCCCTGGCCAAATGCAATTACTCTTTTGTCTTCTGGCTTGGGAATTATTCACCACGACTCATGTGCCTCTACCACCAAGCGACCGCCTCCGTGGCGTAGTGGTTAGAGCGTCCGCCGGGAGAGCGGAAGGTCGCGGGTTCGATCCCCGACCGCGTCATACCAAAAGACCAGAGCTACAGATAACTTTTTGGGTCAATGAGTTATGTACTCGCTTGTGTTCATCTCAATTGGGTATCCTAATTTTCCTTTGAGTAACCAAATACATTGTACTCATCTCACTCAAACTCAATTGGGTATTTTGCCATTTTCCAATAATTTAAAGATATAATAAAGTTTAAATTTGAGTGTTTTTTATTTATATTTGATCTGTAATATGAGAAGCGATAAGAAAAACTGCAAGTTGTCAAGTTCATATCCTGAAATAGAACCTCTCAGTTTACCTCAGTTATAGTATCTATCCACCGGTACCCATATTAAGATTTGACATTTTTGTGTTTAGGGGTGTAAGATCACATTTATTGAGTATTTACAAAAATTCAAGCGTACTTGTACGCAATAGACTTAATAGGAATTGAGTTTTCACATAAATATTTGCGTAATTTACGCAGATACGCAGCTTATCTGTACCTCTGAAAAGACGTTAAAATATGGTACTTGTTGGTCCCTGCCTGGTGCTCGCCATTAATGGGTACAAGGACTGGTCGGCTCGGAGTCAGTATAATGTGTCTGAGTGGGGTATTCATGCTTCACTGCGGCATGGTATGTCAGTGGGCTAGCACTATAAAGCCAGCTTCAGTCTGGGCTAGTACAAGCAGCCGCACATACACATACACACGCATGCACGTCGTCACATGAGCGAAATATTCTCAAGCACGACGTTAAATCCAATTCCACCTCACCTCACCTCTACCACCAAGCTCCTGTCCCTCCTGTTGTAAACAATCTGAGTACATGAACTTTATATTTTATAGAGAATACTTACGGCAGCCTTTGATTATTTTTGAAGAGCATTTGGTGGAATGGAACAAGATAATCTTTGACTGTAGCAATGCCTTTGACAGTTTCAGGAATTCACAAGAACAGGTGATTTTGTTGTATTTCAGATCTCTGGAAGAGTCAAATAAAACTTTATCGAAAAGTACAAATTACAAAATAAAAGGTGGATTCATTTCCTGGAAGTAAATGAGTTAGTAGTTTTCTGTTAGTCTAATGGAACAAAACCATTTTTACTATTGACCTTTTAAGGCATTGAGGGCATGGAAAAGGCAGGGGTGATGGTTGAAGTTTTCATTTTATGCAGGCTGGTCACCAGGACCTGGATTCCATTACCCACACAAGTACAATAATTTCAATCAATTCAACTGATATCTTGATCTGTAGGCCCCAAGCTAGTCTGTCTCACAGTCCCTGAACCACATTATTTTCCCTACTGCAAAGCCCTCTCTGCAGTGCTAAGCCCTCAATAAAGCAAGTCTAGATTTCCTCAGGTTCAGGTTCTGAATCTCTGGTCTCCCTGGGGCTCCTTTTCAATACAAATGGGCTTGTTTGTTACTATCAAAATTATATATATTCAGAGACTAAACCTTAGTCTAGCCCCAAGCATACCCTGCTTGAAGGGCCCAATGAAGGCAGTAGGGGCTAGTATTGAATGATTGTCATTCTGTCATTATGGAATGTTTCTGTGCTCCTTGCCATTTGTTTGCCTTGTCCGCACTGTATAACTTGTAACATAGTCAACTGTTGCCTTCAACAGCAGTTACACTTAGTTAATACAAATGCTTCTACTCAATGGAGATTTAGGTTAGGAATGGTCCCAGCAACCTATCCTGGGGCTAGCAAAAGAGACAACAAAACTACATCATGCCTGCTTGATTGTTTTCACTGCATAGACAGCCTTGGTATGGGCCGATCCAGGAATTTTGAAAAGGGGATGGTTTCAGAGGATTCGAACCCCTTGAACCCCCCATTGGCTCTGCCAACGCGAAAACAATCTTCAATGTGGTCTTAAGTCATTTTCAAAGAGGGGTGGGGGTTCGAACCTCCTGAACCCCCCCCCTCTGGATCCGCCAATGCTTGGTGTTGCTCATAATATTCAAATCTCTTTACTTCAGTACTTAATACACAGGCCTATAGTACATTACAATACAAAATATACAATCAGACATAGTACAAAAATATAAATAGAATTGTAAAAGCTCACTCAGCTAAATTGCAGACTCTCATTTTGCATTTATGATACATCTGTACATGATAAATGAACATAACTAAATCTTGCAGAACTTTACCATTTGTATTTGATAACAATAAATAAAATTTAGTTAAACTTGGGTATGTAAAGTACATGTAATAGGGTTGCAGATATCTTTCTCTAAGTTGTAAGTAAACAGGACATAAAAGCAGAAAATGGTGCTCATCTTCAACTGAATTTATGTTACATTGTTTATCCATACAGCATTGGTGTTGACCATAATATTAATTCCCCGATAGTCTGATCCAGACTCGATAATTTACAGTCCGTACTTACACAACTGCTATTAGTGGCAGATCCTCCACACAGGACCCCAAGACTGGAAGGTCCTTGGTGATCAGTCGGCGACAGGAGAGCACCTGAACATCTACCATGCAGGACCGGGGACAAGGCGTGGCTGGATGGACATCACGTGACACCATCAACACCAGGGTGACGTAAAGGGCGACGACAGCAACAGCATTCATCAGCTACGATCATGTCATGATCTTAACAAGAATGAATAGTTTAAGATCTGTGCCATGGCACTGTTATAATGCTCCTTTCACAAATTTATCCCAAAAGGATTGTTAGGGGAACATTTAAGACTTTACCAATTGCTTACTGGTGCTGATTGAGTCACTCTACATCGGTTTACCTAAGAATGTACCTTGGGTACAAAACGATGTACCATATGGTTCTGATTTCCGTTTCTTTTACAGCTTCCTAAACAACTTGAATTGTTTCAATGAAAAACAATACAATACAGATAAGTAATCGGGTTCCATTAACTGATAAAATACTGACTTGGCTTAGTTCTCGATATATAGTTTTGTACCCTGGTATGGGTAGATCGCAAAGTTATAAATAACTCTAACTAGCGATACTTCATTTAACCGAATAAATCATTTAGTTGAAACTTGTGTACCCTAGAATTGATACTTTGACGTTTGCCAGGCACCCTATTACAAGTTAAGAGAGAGTCAAGTTCTTTCCTGTAAAAACAAAGGAAATGTGTACATATATCTTTGAAACCGTTGAACACTCACTAAACGTCTCCTCGGACTCCTAAACGGCCATTTTACGCTCCTTGACCTAAGGGCACATAACTCTGGACTTTTAGTAGGGACTGGGTAACTGTCTTTGATATCTAACCCAGAGTTCTACGTGACAAGCTAAGTCATCACTGCGTCCGACTACACGCTAAGAAGCATTCGTAAAATACCATCCAAATACATGTAACTTTACCTACGGTTATTTTCCAGACGTCTTCAATCCAAGAGTTCGTACACTCGTCAGTATTTCGCATTCCGTGAGTGAGTCCATCTACAATGTGTCTTGGACACGGGACCGTACTCTGAACATTGCAGTGTTTGGTAAAAGCACACACGCTAACATTTCATACAACTGCTTTACATAACTGTATTTTTTGTCTGAGCGAACTCCTCTCTAATATATTTATCCCGTCTGTCAATCATGTGTGGTATGAATGTGTGATTAAAAGTTGTTTGTGTGTGTGTGTGTGTGAGAGAGAGAGAGAGTGTGTGTGTGTGTGTGTGTGAGAGAGAGAGAGAGAGAGAGTGTGTGTGTGTTATATTGAAGACTTACAGACGTGTGTTACTATTGTAATACTCAAAGATACCTTTTTCATCAATTTAACTAGTCTGTTCAGCTGTCCATCATAAATAACTACGTACACCTACATAATATTGTTGCACATAGTGAATAGAAGCCTGTCTACCCTGGATATTCTCTCTCTGTAACAAAGTCTCTTAAATACAAATTTTGATTCATAAAATATATTTCATCAAAGGATTATAAATTCACAGCGTAAATAAATCTGCTGAAGACTTAAATGTATTCAGTGATAACATGCATAGCTGGAAACCACTGGTCTGATTCACGGCCTACCACAAAATTAACACAACCGCATCGTAATGTACATAGATATACAAAAGTAGAATAAATGGCTGAGCTTTAAGCACCACATTTACATACATGTATTTCATCGAAGAACAAATCAGATGTTAAGGGGTATAATTAGATTCACCCGTTCCATAATAATGAAATAGGAATAACGTCGCTTTAGAGATTATACTTGCATTGCGATGTTCATGACAGTAGCTCCTGTTGCAGGCGATCATAATGGAGTCTTTCAATGGTCTTTCATGGTCATTTAATTGTCGGTGATGGCGCGTAGTTGATATTTGTGATAAGGGAATCAGAAGTGAGTGAGTAAGTATGGTTTTACTTCGCCTTTAGCAATATTCCAGCAATGTTATGGCGGGGGGCACCAGAAATGGGCTTCACACATTGTAGCCTACCCATGTGGGGAATCGAACCCGGTTCTTCAGCGTGACGAGCGGACGCTTTAACCATTAGGCTACCTACCGCCCCGGAATCAGAAGGGTTACAGTGGTCTCGTGAACGCTCCTAAAGGATAAATACATATATTTCAGGAAAGTCATGAAAAACAACCCTTCAATAAAGTAGATATCCGCGAATATACTACAAATTTTGCGAATACTGGTGAAAAACGGATCCATGTGAAAAGATCGTTATACAGGTGATTATAGAACTAGCCCACATTGATACCATGACGTAGTTTAACGCATATAGCCACCAGATACACATTATAGCCGAGCAAGGGTAACAAGACAGGGTAACAAGTATTATCTTTAAACATCTTTTGATGTGACATGGCCAGTGGATAGAACCAAGGACCTTAAAACACACACACACACACACACACACACACACACACCGAGCAGACATTATCCACTAGACTATTAAATAGTATCCAGGCACTGTGCATACTCACTCACTCATGAGCGAGTGAGTCAAGTTTTACCGCGCTTCTAGCATTATTACAGCAATATCACGGCAGGGGACACCCAAAATGGGCTTAACACTCTGTACCTATGTGGGGAATCGAACCCAGTTTTCAGCATGATGAGCGGGCGCTTTAACCATTAGGCAACCCACCGCCCTGTGTTGGTCTGTATATTTGGTGTGGTATGGTATGGCGTCTTGTAATCATACTTGGAGGTATCAATCAGAGGTATCAAATCATAATAATCTACCTCTGATTAAAATGAATGGTTATCTTCTTATTCTTTCATTATCAGCATCACATAACAATAATCCAAGAAAACAACAAAGAAATGAATGCAACATCAATATATTTATTGTCATAATATACATAAATACTTCATAGTCTAATATACAGTGATATACATGGATCAGAACAACAGAAAACAACCATGAACAACATCTGCATATGCATCACAAACAAAAACAGCATCAACACTATCATCAGCAACCTAACAGTGTCCCTTCAGCTCATATGTTAGTATTGTGCAGTGACAGACATACATTTTCGTCATGATTATATTTAGAGAAAAACTTAAAATTCCCCGTGATTTCTGTGAATACACATCATCCATATACCCTTAGGCAATATATACTGTATACACAAAGATCCGAATACATATTCATAATTGTTGTATTTAATATTAAACGCCATAAGAACATTCATTCTCATTGGATCTTTTAAATTGACTGGATACCCCTAAATATGATTATGAACAGAGGTATCAAATCAGATTTACAGTTATGAGTTTAAGGAGACAGTCAGAAATTAATACTGTCCGTATATTATCTGCTTGTTTTGATTACAGATTCTTTTGGCGGAGTGTGTGAGTGAGTTGGGTTGAACACTGCTTTGAACAATATTCCAGTTATATCACAGTGTGTCAGCTTGAGGTGGGAGCAAAGCATGAAGTGATGCACACCTCAAGTGTATACCGCTTCAGAAAACCCCTGAGCGAAAGTTTAGTGCTGACAAACCTAAAAAAAAATTCTGGGTAAACCAGGAATCCAACTATTGAGCATAGGTTTCTGGCATGCCCGAGGGAGGCAACTCTGCACAGGAAGTTGTGGCAGCTTTGACGACAGGTTCTCCAGTGTCCCTATCTTCTGGCTAAACCTGGATTTGAACTATTGATCATAGGTTTCTGGCAGGCCCAAGGGAAGCAACTCAGCCCAAGGGAGGCAAACTCTGCCCAAGGGAGACAACTCTGCACAAGGGAGGCAACTCTGCACAGGCAGTCATGACAACTAAGGGTCCCCATCTTTTGCCGAAGGGTCAATAATTGGAATTGCCTGCCAGCATCCATTGACAAATAACTGTTGCATATGGTTCTGTAATATTTATACAGGCCATACAATAACTAAGTTGTATCAGTGAATTAATGTAGCAGCTTCCATAAAATGACATGTCACGGGTTGAGGGACAATTTGTCAGGGGACATACCAGGAAGGCAAAATGGGAAGAACAGCCGTTACTACGGTTACAGCTGTACAGATTGGATACAATGGAAGTCACAACCTGCACCATTATCTGACTTCAAAGAGTGAGTGAGTGAGTTGAGTTTTATGCAGCACTCAGCAATATTCAAGCTATATGGCGACGGTCTGTACATAATCCAGTCTGGACCAGACAATCCAGAGATCACCAGCATGAGCATTGATCTGCGACAATTGGGAACCGATGACATGTGTCAACCAAGTCAGCAAGCCTGACCACCCGATCCCGTTAGTCGCCTCTTATGACAAGCATGGGTTACTGAAGACCAATATTCTAACCAGGACCTTTACGGGACTGACTTCAATGAAACTGCGATACCACATAATCACTAATGAAGGATATCAGTCCAAATCACCTCATTTATCCAGCAAATATCTCCATGATATATACCCTGGATCCATCCAAAGATATATTTTGGAACTGACATCACCAGTTCCAGTTCCAGTTCACTTTGCACCGAATCTTTCTTTCTCAATCCAAATGTCTCCTATAGACTCAATTTCAGAATACATTATTTTATAGTTCTCATCTAAGAAAGCTTTGTAATTATTAATCAAAAGAAAATAATTAAAAAATGGATAATAAAAGATGCTTTCCGGGGTGCCTTCAACGGAGGCAGGAAGATCTCATTCCAAAAGACATTCTGGTACCTACTTGTGTGGCTTGTAAAGTCCAGCTGATGAGTGATATATAATGCTTGTTTGCAACAAAGGAAAAGTGTTATTTGATTTGACATCCTTGGTGTGCTTGTGTCATTTACAATATGGCTGTCGTGGGGGAATGTTTCTTGATGGGTCACAAAATAATCAACAGATTTGAAAATACTTTGTTTTAACAACATTTACGTTGACAAAACTTGACTTCTTACACAAAGTAACAAATATACATCCATGTCTACTAAGATGGTCACTATGGTAACAGTATACACAACAGGTATTGCACATTCTCCATACATTAATGTTCTCCCACTGGTTGAAGGTTCCTACATGTTTACTACACTACAAATTGTGACAGTTTGAGTAAAATTAAACTAAGTAAAAGAAGCTAGAATGAGTATAAATCATCTCTAACCCTGTGCAAAAAAAATGCCCGAAGTCTGAAAAAAAAATTATTTTGCAAGGTGATATTGTTCTCTATGAGTTAATCAATACTGTGTCAAAATATGTTCCAAACTTACTGCATTCTTCAAACTTCACACAAATACATCCCACATAAATACAGACTTCTGTCCAAGGATTATTAAGTGTATTACAAACATAAAATACATTCATAAACTCTATTACAACATTTTATAACATTTAGATAAGATATGCTCCACAAGATGCTACCATGACAGCATGACGACACTTAGATCACGTGAAGAAGGCCCACAATGCAGTATTGGACTATATTATCTGGCATCAGTGACAGAGTGAGGGAGTGAGTTGGATTTCATGCTGATTTGAACAATCCAGTTATATCCAGTAATATAAGGAGGAAAGTCCAAGGGGATTCAGGTCTCCGACATTTACCACTTTGGTTAAACCTACAAGCATTGGTATGCTGCAGGCCAATCTGGAAACCTACTCAGGTGAGTGAATAAGTTTAGTTTTACGCCGGACTTAGCAATATTTCAGCTATATGTCGGTGGTCTGTAAAGAATCAAGTCTGGACCAGATAATCCAGTGATCAACAGCCTAAGCATTACATAATCGGGGCTGACCAGGAATCGAATCCATGATTATAAGTTCCTGGTTGGTCTAAGGGACATAACTCTGCACAGAGAACTGTGGCACCTGAAACAACTGAGCCTCTGTTAGACCTCAGCTTACAGAGGACATGTTTATAAGTCCAATGATCAATCTGTCATGAAAGAGAATTGTAAGTTTAAGGTTTGGAAAAATACCATAAACAAAAATCAGTGAGTAACTGTATAAATGAAATGTCAAACTGAATAATTTTACAAAGCATCATTAAATTATCCATAAATGAACAAGCATGAAATTATCTTTTTAAACAATAACATCTGTTACCACAACTCGTAAACAAAGATTGCAAATAAATTAGGAATTTAACATTTCAATATGTTCTGGATGTTCGATAATGTTCTTCCCACTGTAACCATGGGAACAGTATCAGCAGCACCTGTTTTTGTAATAAAAATAGTCTTTGAAATATCATCACATGAAGTAATATCTCCAGCACCAGATTGGCTTAACAAAAGAAAGAGAGATATTGGTGGAAGATGGATACTTTCATAAGGTGAAACTAAATTCTTGTAGGAATTACCGATCCAGATTCCTGCAGTAACAACACCCAAAATATAATAGTGAGGACATGGCGATAATGTGGTGTGTATGTACAGGTTAACTCTATATACTTTCCCTGTGTGTTGAACGAAGAGACTGTTGTGCAGGATATATTTACCTTTTGAGAACACCAGGTGTCCATACTTATTTTCAGCGATCCAATCATATCATATTCACAGCTTTTTTGGCTTGAATGATGAACTTAATCGGTTTCCTCAGATAATGGACTGATTATTTACTTTTTAAGAGTGAGTGAGTTGAGTTTTATGCCACTTTTAGCAATATTCCAGCAATACACGGCAGGGGTACACCAGAAATGGGCTTCACATACTTTTTAAAGAACACCTGGTGTCAACACTGATTTTCAGTGATCCAACCATATCACATTCACTAATATTTTCTCTTTAATGCCCAACTGAATCTGTTTCCTGGGATAACAGCAAAATTAATTCGGTTTCACATAAAATGTTAAATAAATGACAAAACTCTGCACTATTAGAAGAAACTTTTGGATTGGTATCAAATCTCTCCATCTGTTCAGTGTTAGTGGATGAGTTTCTCTTTACATCGAGTCCACTAATGGTTGATCAAATGACACAGAGATAATGGAGGAAGATGCTCATTTCAAGGCAAACGATTACTTTTAGAGATGACCAAATCAGATTTCTTATCATTAACAATATTTACAAAAATAGGAACTAATCACAGCTTTCAACATTTTTACAAAAATATTTTCACTGAAGGCAGTTAGTATGTCATCAACACAGATTCAAAATGGACCTACTGAATAGATTGCATTTGACAGCTTCAAAACCGAGTACCCTTTCTCCCGCGAAATGTGATGTCTGCACTCATTCACGGAGTTAGAGTGTTGGGTCAAACAATGATTTGAACAGTGTGCACTTTTAGCAATATTCCAGCAATATAATGGTGGGGACACCAGAAATGGGCTTCACACATTGTGCCCATGTGGGGAATCGAACCCAGATCTTCGGGGTGACAAGTGAACGCTTTAACCACTGGGCTACCCCACTGCCCCTGACTAGAACAGAAGTACTTCTACATCACAGCTTCCACTCAATAAAAACAGAATTACACAAGTAACCATGGTAACCATCAAAACATTATATTTCAGTCACCATTGCTAATGCAGTTCCATATTAACCAGTACAGATTTTGGCCTTTTTCGGAAAAGTGCAGTTTAAAACATATGCATACTCCAACATATGAGAAGCATCACACAAGAAATATCACTCTCAAAGCATAATACAATTGTAAATAGGAATGAATACTTGACAGTATTTTAACAATCAGTCGTTTCTGTCTTAACAGTGATAAACCTTGCAATAAATAGACTTCAAAGTTGAAATAAACATGTCATGTGCGTAATAATGTAAACATGCAGCAAGGTACCAGAACAACATAAGATCAGGAAGTCTGGTTTATGGAGGAATGTAACAAAATTATCAATGAAAGTGACGATACGAATGAATTACACCACTGGTTAGATTTCACTAAACTGAAAAACATCCCATTTGTCACGACACAAGAATAACAAAAGCAGTCTGTGCCAAAAACGTCTACCTGCCCGAAAATATCAGTGGAGATCATGATTTGTAGGTTTCATAAACAGTATCAGTTAAGCATACAATTTAAAACCTAATTGTACATGATTTGGGTTTTGAAACAAGTGTTTGAAGTCCCAAACAAGACAAGCCCCAGTTATCCAGATAAGGTTTGGCTGTATATGACACAATCATTGTAACGCATCACCAGATAACATATGTTTAAGCTGATAATGAACAACATATTTGGAATCAGGGGTTAAAAGGAAGATGACACATATTTTTTATATTGATGGCTCTAAATTATGATTGCTTGCATGATAAAATGAAACTTGGAATTTGGTAAACTGGTTCCATGCCTCCGCTACACATCCTTGCTCCACATATGCAGCTAGCCAGATGGAGTGAGGCATTAGAGCAACAGACCAGTCAACAAATAATCATCCAAGAGTTACTTCCCTTTTCATGTCAGTAGTTTTCTTATTATGAAATGTTCCGACTTGTGGACAAATGTGCTCTATATTTAAGTTCAAGCAATTTATATTTGTTTTGAAGCCAGGTCTGTTAAATGTAACTAGCCAGCATGTTGTAATACTAATGATCTAGACAGACTTACGACCTTTCATATAGTAAGTGGATAGATATGGTCTTCTGTATGTACTCTGAGAATTAAGTTTTTTTCGTTCAGCTGTCCATTTACAAAAAACAACTTTGAGCAAATGTCTCAATAGGGAGCTTTCTTATCAACAATAAACATCTGTTCACGCTTGACTAAATTTGTCTTTTGAAAATAGTCCTGATTACAGAAAATACACATTGAACTTACATAAATACGAATTGTCTCTTCCTATCCATCTTTAAAGTTATCAGTGATATTAGAATTACTTCCTTAAAAGATAATTAGTTATTTTTCCTTTCAATGTGAAACATGCACACTTGTCAAATATCTCTTTCCTATCCTGTCGAAAGGTTTGAAAGATTAATAATCACATTTGATGTTCGTCCATTAATTCATCAGCTGGTTATGATTTGCAAAAGACAAAATGCAAATTTCAGGGTATTCTTTTAATGTATGACATCACTGATGAAATAATGCCATATATATGTCAATACAACCTTAACCTAGTCATGATATGTCCGTGTTTCCAATTGGCCAATCATTACTCAGCTAGCTGTAGGTGTTCCTCCTCCGGTCCAGGGGGGCGTTTAAACTCGGGGCGTGTTACGAGGAAAACGACGAGGGTGACAAACGCTACGATGGTCAAGCCAAGACAGTTCAGCAGGACTCCTTCTGGGATGAACGAGCTATAGCTTATTCTGAAACAAACAAGAGTAATCAGAAGATGACAAATCCCCCCAGCCCCCACATATTGAAAAGAACAAATCATCTGACAGTTACTTAAAGTCCAACTTGATGTTTCTTAGACTAAGTCCAAATCATTTCCATGGAAATGATGAAAAATATACATGATAAAAATCTGTAAATAGCAAAAAGCACCACTTTGGGTTCTGTTTGATATATCTACCAATTTTTGTTGCAAGATATTGAATGTTTTTGAGTTATGCTCCGGAAACAAAAAGATTACAGACGGATGGACGAGGCATCCACTATATCCCTCGCATTACATGCTGGGGGGATAAGAACCTTTATCTTGCCTCACACATAAATGTCACTTTCTGATTGGCTGAGCGCTCTTCTATTATTTTCAATGTACCCCGCTATCAATGGCAACTCATTTGGTTCTTCGTGGTACTAATTCTTTATCTGGAATAACATTGAATCACGTATGATGTACGGAAATTACCGATGTTTTGCGAATGCAAATCGATGGAAGGGAGATAACTCTAAATCTGTTTTTCTTGTCAGCAAAATCTAGCCATGGCTACACAAAAATTTGTACCCGTGCTTCAAACAATTCAAAATTAACATTAAGGTGTTCGTTAAGATAAATACGTTGTTCACTGGTCCCTCGGGGCCCATTGCTTGATGTACCCTCGATGTTTGTTTATGTTCCCCTCACCCTTCGGGCTCAAGGAACATAAACAAGCATCGGGGGTACATCAACCCATGCCCCCCTCGTGACCAGTGAACAACTTATAATAGTCAGACCAAATAAACTATCACCATGGATATCTAAAAGTAAAATGCTCCTTCAGTTCGAGATATTTCCTGACTATTTTTTCTATTCGCCCAAACTTGTAGTAACAAAGTAATTATTTGCTGAAAGTTTTTTTTATCTGAAATGGTTATTTTAAAAAAAATTCTTGGTTTATTTATGTATAAATGACAATATCCTTCTAATGTAGACTTGCTAATGAATCATAGACATGCATGGGAATTTTTTGTTTTGTTTCATGTTATGTCAACTTCCACTGAATTCCATCTTGTTCTGAAGCTTAGTTGGGACACACAAGTCGACAATGTTGATCGTCTACAGTGAAATACATAAATGAGATTCCAAATGGCATAATATGACATGTGTCAACCAAGTTAGTGAGCCTGACCACCCAATCCTGTTAGTCACCTCTTATGACAAGCATGGGTTGCTGAAGACCAATTCTAACCCGGATTTTAAGAGTACAAATGTAATGTCACTATAGGACGGATGCAAGTTATGAATATGTAGATTTCATGCCAGTCTATTAACAAGACAAACTCACATTTGTCGCTGACAGTTTAAGACTACATAATTAGTCTCTCTTTACAGGTTTTTGAAAAGTAATCCTTTTGATTTACCACCTCTGCATATTTTTGGTAAAAATTAAGGAACGAATTGTATTTTAGAGTAAAATTTGTTACAAACTCAGCACCACTGGCAGCTTTGTGTGGAGGACTACTTTGCTTACTTTGAGAAGATGACTTTCTCTGTAATTCCCATGAGTGCTGTTGCCACAGCAAAGCAGAGGATGGCGATGCCCCAGAACACGTGATACGGCATGTACATCCGCCGAGAGGCCATGCCGACCTTGGGGTACAGGTAGGACACAAATCCAAACACCCACTGCAACAAGGAATCAGATGAGGCTGCTGAATCAAGAAGTCAGATGAGGCTGCTGAATCAAGAAGTCAGATGAGGCTGCTGAATCAATGAATCAGATGAGGCTGCTGAATCAAGGAATCAGATGAGGCTGCTGAATCAATGAATCAGATGAGGCTGCTGAATCAATGAATCAGATGAGGTTCCTGAATCAGCTGAGGACAGCTACAAAGCACTGATACTGGACACTGGAACATCACTAGATAGACTGAAACATAGTTAAGCCCTTTCGTCTTTTCTCATAAGTACTGCCCTAAACTTCAAGGACACTTGTTGCCAAGGCAGTGAGTGGGTGAATGTTGTGGTTAGCTGAGGTCAGCATTGTATCATCATATCACAGTGGACTGCAGATTATCTTTTCACAAAACCTCTGTGTGTGATAAGCACCAGAAAATAGGGGACCTATTACCTATCCTGCCAGTTGAAGGAAGACAAGCACCTGCTATAGGGGACCTATTATTCCTGGTGTAGGCATGACAAGCACCTGCTATAGGGGACCTATTATTCCAGTTGAGGGAAGACAAGCACCTGCTATAGGGGACCTATTCTTCCCAGTGTAGACATGACAAGCACCTGCTATAGGGTACCTATTCTACCAGTTGAGGGAAGACAAGCACCTGCTATAGGGGACCTATTGTGCCTGTTGAGGGAAGACAAGCACCTGCTATAGGGGACCTCTTCTTCCTGGTGTAGACATGACAAGCACCTGCTATAGGGGACCTATTCTACCAGTTGAGGGAAGACAAGCACCTGCTATAGGGGACCTATTTTTCCCGGTGTAGACATGACAAGCACCTGCTATAGGGGACCTATTATTCCTGGTGTAGGCATGACAAGCATCTGCTATAGGAGACCTATTATTCCTGGTGTAGACATGACAAGCACCTGCTATAGGGGACCTATTCTTCCCAGTGTAGACATGACAAGCACCTGCTATAGGGGACCTATTCTTCCTGTAGACATGACAAGCACCTGCTAAGGGGACCTATTCTTCCCAGTGTAGACATGACAAGCACCTGCTATAGGGGACCTATTCTACCAGTTGAGGGAAGACAAGCACCTGCTATAGGGGACCTATTCTTCCCGGTGTAGACATGACAAGCACCTGCTATAGGGGACCTATTCTACCAGTTGAGGGAAGACAAGAACCTGCTATAGGGGACCTATTATTCCTGGTGTAGACATGACAAGCACCTGCTATAGGGGACCTATTATTCCTGGTGTAGGCATGACAAGCACCTGCTATAGGGGACCTATTCTACCAGTTGAGGGAGGACAAGAACCTGCTATAGGGGACCTATTCTTCCCGGTGTAGACATGACAAGCACCTGCTAAGGGGACCTATTCTTCCCAGTGTAGACATGACAAGCACCTGCTATAGGGGACCTATTCTACCAGTTGAGGGAAGATAAGAACCTGCTATAGGGGACCTATTCTACCAGTTGAGGGAAGACAAGAACCTGCTATAGGGGACCTATTCTACCAGTTAAGGGAAGACAAGAACCTGCTATAGGGGACCTATTCTTCGTAGTGTAGACATGACAAGCACCTGCTAAGGGGGCCTATTCTTCCCGGTGTAGACATGACAAGCACCTGCTATAGGGGACCTATTCTACCAGTTGAGGGAAGACAAGAACCTGCTATAGGGGACCTCCTGGTGTAGACATGACAAGCACCTGCTATAGGGGACCTATTATTCCTGGTGTAGACATGACAAGCACCTGCTATAGGGGACCTATTCTTCCCGATGTAGACATGACAAGCACCTACTATAGGGGACCTATTCTACCAGTTGAGGGTAGACAAGAACCTGCTATAGGGGACCTATTGTGACTGTTGAGGGAAGACAAGCACCATCCCTAGGGGACCTATTCTGCCTGTTGAAGACATCACAAGCACCTGCCATAGGGTACCTATTCTACCCCATGTAGGTGTGGCACTCACCTGAAGCCCGAACATGACAACGGTGATGATTCCGAGCCAGCTGTGGAGGGAGTACAGGTTGGGGATGGGATCTGCTGGCAAGTTGTGGGAGTCAAATACTGCCTTCAGTCCAACAGCAGCGAAGATGAGGGCTCCAGCCTGCATGCAGGCGTGGACGATCTTGATGATCAGTTTGTTGTCATTCCGGAACACACGGTAGGCCAGGATGGCTAGGAACAGAGCAGGCATTCAAGTCAATGTATTTTGACAGCTTTTAAAGATCGGGCAGAACAGCCCAACAACAGATTTCCAAATTATCCCATTACATTTCTTCTTCTTGTCTCTTTTTGGGGAAAATGTATTTAATTAATGAAAATATATGTTTTTGTCTATGTATCCGAAATTTAATTAATTTTCTTCAAATTTCATAGAATTTCTAGTGCAATCATATTGGCATAGTTTGAGGCTAAACTTCGTAGCGACTAGATAAAGTCATAGAGGTTTGCATGTCTGAGTCAAGATGTAAAAAGGTGCAAATTTGACGTGTGTCAGCTGCAGACAGCATAAATAAGTTGTTGTGCAGTGGAATTAACATGTGCAGAGTTTGGCTAAATTTATCTGAAAACTAATCGACTAAAATTGAAACACTTACCTTTGGCCTAAACAAGGAACTAAATGTGATAACTATTACAAATGAGAAAACTATGGATGATTTATAAGCAACTAAACGTTATAATCTTAACGTGATTCTGTGTGAAGAAACCAGGGACTTTACTGACTGACTGAGTTTAGTTTTACGCCGCTTTTAGCAATATTCCAGCAATATCACGGCGGGGGACACCAGAAATGGGCTTAACACATTGTGCCCATGTGGGGAATCGAACCCGGGTATTCGGCGTGATGAGCCAACGCTTTAACCACTAGGCTACCCCACTGCCCCACCAGGGACTTTAAATGCTACAGCATTCTAATTCAAAGCAGTATCCTAGTCTAATGGACTGGTCCATCATTTTCCACTGACTTAAATACTTCAAACCTACCTCGCATTTCACGTACACTCACAACCATCCCCTGGTGTATTGACACGACAAGACTAGTAGTAGGGCTGCGACGGGTCCAAATTTTCTACCCGGGTACCCCACCCCTATTACCCTACTCTACCCGGATACCCGTTATGTTAATTCCTGACATCAAATTTGTAAGAAATGGCAATATATTCTTCAGCTTGGAGGCTAAATTTCGAGTTTGGCAATATCTTAACTATGTATAATATTCAAAAGAAGTGAATGTAATTATGTCTAAATCTTCAAAGACAATACAACCTTTTAATCATGAAAGAATAACTTATTACATTGTTTAATCTATTAGTCACATGATCATAATGGGTCCAGGTACTGAGACGGGTACCCGGGTCCAACTCATTACCCACCTGTCCGGGGTATCCGGGTTACCAGTCCCAGCCCTAACTAGTATGCATTGGGTACATTTTGGTGAAGAGTTATGAGGCAAAACCAAAATGTCTCCACAACATTAACTGTATTATATTATTTAGCATATGACTGACAAGTAAATGCTTAAACCACCATTGTATCCCAATTGCGCAGATCGATGCTAATATGCCGTTAGTCACTGGATTGTCTGGCTCAGACTCAGTTATTTACAGATAGCCATCATATAGCTGAAATATTGCTGAGTGCAGCGTTAACAACAAACAAACAAATCCCCCCTGAACTTACCATCACCAAACAAACAAATCCCCCCTGAACTTACCATCACCAAACAAACAAATCCCCCCTGAACTTACCATCACCAAACAAACAAATCCCCCCTGAACTTACCATCACCAAACAAACAAATCCCCCCTGAACTTACCATCACCAAACAAACAAATCCCCTGAACTTACCATCACCAAACAAACAAATCCCCTGAACTTACCATCACCAAACAAACAAATCCCCCTGAACTTACCATCACCAAACAAACAAATCCCCTGAACTTACCATCACCAAACAAACAAATCCCCTGAACTTACCATCACCAAACAAACAAATCCCCTGAACTTACCATCACCAAACAAACAAATCCCCTGAACTTACCATCACCAAACAAACCATCCCCCTGAACTTACCATCACCAAACAAACAAATCCCCCTGAACTTACCATCACCAAACAAACAAATCCCCCTGAACTTACCATCACCAAACAAACAAATCCCCCTGAACTTACCATCACCAAACAAACAAATCCCTCCTGAACTTACCATCACCAAACAAACAAATCCCCCTGAACTTACCATCACCAAACAAACAAATCCCCACTGAACTTACCATCACCAAACAAACAAATCCCCACTGAACTTACCATCACCAAACAAACAAATCCCCCTGAACTTACCATCACCAAACAAACAAATCCCCCCTGAACTTACCATCACCAAACAAACAAATCCCCTGAACTTACCATCACCAAACAAACAAATCCCCTGAACTTACCATCACCAAACAAACAAATCCCCACAAACTTACCTGAACTCCCACTACTTACCATCACCAAACAAACAAATCCCCTGAACTTACCATCACCAAACAAACAAATCCCCTGAACTTACCATCACCAAACAAACAAATCCCCCTGAACTTACCATCACCAAACAAACAAATCCTCCCCTGAACTTACCATCACCAAACAAACAAATCCCCTGAACTTACCATCACCAAACAAACAAATCCCTGAACTTACCATCACCAAACAAACAAATCCCTGAACTTACCATCACCAAACAAACAAATCCTCCTGAACTTACCATCACCAAACAAACAAACTCCCCTGAACTTACCATCACCAAACAAACAAATCCCCCTGAACTTACTATCACCAAACAAACAAATCCCCCTGAACTTACCATCACCAAACAAACAAATCCCCTGAACTTACCATCACCAAACAAACAAATCCCCCCTGAACTTACCATCACCAAACAAACAAATCCCCCCTGAACTTACCATCACCAAACAAACAAATCCCCCCTGAACTTACCATCGCCAAACAGGAACACCATGCCAATGATCATGAACAAAGGATGGTAGTTGAACTCCAGGCCTGGGTTGCTCTGCCAGGCAAAACCACCCCGGAAATGTCCCATCCACACTGCAACCATGACGACTGCCGCCAGTCCAAACACCTGGACGAGGAGCACGAGCCACGTGAACGTCTTCATCGAGAAAGAAGTAGCACTGGACGATCCTCCATCAAAGTTTTCCATGTCTTGACTGCAAAGAGTTAGCAAAGAGTTTAAAGAATATTCTACCATACCATTGTGGAGACACCAGAATCTACACAGAATGTACCTTCACTGGCATCAAACCCAGACTGATTTGCCAGAGAAGTGGCTGGGCTGACCATTGTGCTAAGACTGACTGACTGAGTTTGGTTTTACGGCGCTTTTAAGATTCCAGAATCCTAGTAGACACCAGACAAGCTTCAGACATTGTACCCACTAGTCAGTTAGTCCAAGACTAGTGGATAGAAGGACTAGTTCTTACCCCATTGTGCTACCAACCTAGTAGAATGACAAGTTATTAATAGTCAGTTAGTCCAAGACTACTGGACAGAAGGACTAGTTCTTACCCCAAACCAACTATTAAACAAGTTATTAATAAAACACTACTGGCATTAAGCTAAAAAGGAAGTGTGAACTAGTACATTGTGACCAATGAAGTCTGACTTTGATATTAACATGATTACAAATTGGGCAGGCCAGGCCAGGCTATGTTTTTATACATTATGTTAACCAGGCTTATACATTTGTTTAAGATTCGAAAACAATGATTTCTAGGATTTCTGTCACAGAGTGATAAACTAACTACAATGATATAATACTGGTTGGTTCTAACCATTTTTAGGCAGTGTATGCTAAATGATGAGCTTATGCATTATTCATCTTCTACAATTTTTGAAGGACAACATGTACATAAATTAGTTCCTCTAAGAAATTATTCTGTTATATAATTGTCCATTCTCTTCCCACAGAGGTTACTCCTGTCATATCTTCCTATGTAACCTCTGTTCTAATACGGCCCTTTCATGGTGTGAGCGTTCAAGACTCGTGATTGGAGGCAATCAGATTTAGTTGTGCAATCAGCGACGTTGTTTCAAAAGTGATCATTCGCAAGGCCTCGGTAATTTCTGTATACTTCGAGATAACTTAACCTCTTCCCCTGCGCGATGCGCAAACATTTCTTCTAGACAGAACTCAGTCATGTTATGGCGGATCAGTGGCGTCTCCATCGCCCTCGTTGACAACGGACAAGCTAGCGATTAAACGTCTTGTGTGTAACATCAACACAAGTCCCCGGGAGATTGGGGATATTTGTGGCCTCACATTTGCTTGTGTTAGTCAAGTTGAATCTAAGTCGATGTAACACGTGTTCTGATTGGATAGAAAGAAGGGAGATAATTCGTGTTGCGATCTTTTGCCGCTAGGGGATTTTACAAGAACCGGGAAATATGGCCGTATTAGAACAGAGGTTACGTAGGAAGATATGACAGGAGTAACCTCTGTGGGAAGAGAATGATAATTGTCCTGTTATAAGAAAATGCTCTGCTATATAAATGTCCTGTTACGAAATTATTCTGTTGTATAATTGTCCTGATATAAGAAAATATTTTGTTACATAACTGTCCTGTTATGTAAGAAATTGTTGTTATATAATTGTCCTGATATAACATAAGAACTTGATGGTACATAATTGTTCTGTTATATAATTGTTGGTATATAATTGTCCTGTTATCATGGTTATCTTGGTTATAGTAAATTGTTCTGTTACATAATTGTCCAGTTTTAAGAAAATGTCCAGTTATAATTGTCCTGTTTTAATATAAGACAATGTCCAGTTATACAATTGTTGAGTTGTATTATAAGAAACTGTTTGGTTATATAATTGTCTACTAGGACAGGTTGATAAGCTGGGAGGGCATGGTTTGTGTGTGACAATGCAGGATATACATGACATATCTTGTGTTACTAATGCTATAAAGCAATACGATAAACTTGACAATAGGATCTGATAAATATGCTAATGAGGTCGGCGAGTCTGTCACACAGACCCTGAAACAAACATACCACTAGAGCCCAAGCATGTCTAGAGTAGTGGCAAGTCTAGATTAACACAGTTTCTGAGGTGAGGTGAGGTGAATTGGGTTTAACGTCGTGCTTGAGAATATTCATGTGTATGTGCAGCTGCTTGTACTAGCCCAGACTGAAGCTGGTTTTATAGTGCTAGCCCACTGAGATACCATGCCGCAGTGAAGCATGAATACCCCACTCAGACACATTATACTGACTCCGAGCCGACCAGTCCTTGTTGTACCCATTAATGCCGAGCACCAGACAGGGACCAACAAGTACCATATTTTAACGTCTTTTGGTATGACGCGGTCAGGGATCGAACCCGTGACCTTCCACTCTCCGGGCGGATGCTCTAACCACTACACCACGGAGGCGGTCCACAGTGAAGAAAGTTTCTGGGCTCCTTTTTATTGTGTTTCATGAATATAATTTAGGAACTGTTTTTTCTGTAAAATAAGTTCATTTCAGCGACTAGATTTTAGTCTAGAAGTTGCCCACACAATGTCTTCTGAACACTACTGATCGTGTGTGACCATGTGTGACCATGTCTTGGTGGTGGTCTTACGCATAGACCCCAGATCATAAATCAGTTGAAGTTAAGCAACGCTGGTCATGGACAGTCCTTGAACAGGCCTACCAAAGAAAACTTTCCCCCTGTGCATAAAAACACAAAAAAAGCCCACATTAATCGTGGAAATAGCAACATGAACATAATACCTCGCTACTGAAACAGTAAAAATGTTAGGCCTGTTGAATGGACACTGTTTTTGGCAGTTTGATTCCTGAAAGTTTCTCAGACTTCTGTCCTGCCCATAAATGAAGCACACGTGACGTTGTGATCTCGCTTTAGGCAAATAAGCTTGTTCCAAACTGCATGTGTTCACCAGCTGTGAATGGGTACCCGGTGGGATAAGTCATATGACTACTAGCCTCATTGTGCCTCACAAGCAGTTTGGATTAACCGGAGTAATAATGTCTCACCAACTTGACCATGCACAAATGCTGTTTTTGTGTTCACTTTGTACAGATTTATTTTACTGACTTTCACTGCTTTATTTAAGCTATTTGAGTGGTTTGCACACTCAGCTTAAACATAATTAAAACAAATTATAACCGGTTTATGCTTGTCAGATTATGTTTCACTGATGTTAAAAATCCAGTCGAGAGGCAGGCGCCATTTTGTTTGCATGTCATATAGTCGGCAGCGATCTTTAACATAAATTAAAATAATATTAAATTTAACATAGCAGTAAGATAAATACGTTGTATGCTTCTCCCTCTGCTAATACGGTCTGATGTACACCTCTTTGTAGCTGTGTCATCCCTCGCCTACCGGCTCGGGTGACACTGCTACAAAGAGGCATACATCAGACCGTATTACCCTCGAGAGAAGCATAAAATTTATAATATCATATGATTTTTCTGTACTCCAGGTGTTATTTGCACAGGTAGTAACTAGCTCCTGGCAATAAAATTTTAGCTGTCATATAACATCTAAGCAGCATGGAAGAATAACACGTCACTGTCAGTTTCCTTTCGTATGTTTAGCTTTTTAGTAGCTTGGGGACAAATGTCAAGATATTCCCTGACAGCAAACTTGACAGGTAAAACACATAGTACTTGAAACATCCAGTTATATCACTTACAAAAGAATAACAACCTTGTCATTGCTGTATAGAGCTACCTCATGTAATAAAATTCATCAAAAGAAATTTGTCAACCTATTATGTAAAATAAGGAAGAGTAACAATATATGGATGAACAACATGTTATTAGCATCTCACATATTGTCATCCTTCCTTACTGCTCAAACTTTCAAATGCCTCTCAAAGAAGCTAATTATGTAAATGTTTGTCAGATTCAGATGAGATGCAAATTTATTCGCCAAGGTGTCTTCAATGATAGGTGTCAGATGGCGTATCAAAGGTTTATACAGGTCCCATATCAGATCACTTGTGTAACAGCATTAATCACAACTGGCAGGACCTTATGTATTATCCATCTCAACAGAGTTGTTTTCAGGGGGAAATGTTTGCATTATACTCTTCTAGTGAGTGAATGAGTGAATTTAGTTTTACGCCACTTTTAGCAATATTCCAGCAATATCACAGTGCGGAACACCAGAAAAAAAGCTTCACAAATTCAGGGATTGGGATAGAGAACTTTCACAATGGGTCAATTTCAGGATTATTAGCCATTTTCTGAATTTAGAATGGGCCACTGCCATTGTATCAATAGTAAACTTCAAAATTCCAATGGGCCATTTTTTATTCTAATGTGCAAAATGGTCCCTGCCCCTGCCATGGCCCCTGACTTTCCCAATCCCTGCAAATTGTACCCAAGTGAGGAATGGAACCCGGGTGTTCACCCACTAGGCTACCCCCCAGCCCCACTATACACAAGACAATAGGGTCCTTCTGAGCTCACTTTAAGTGTTTAGATCTTGCACTGGGTTAACCTGAAACCGCAAAATGCAACTTCATATTTACACCAACTTGCATCCAGTACATAGAGAATACTACACGAGGTCTCATTACATATGAATTATACGAAACGAGTGTCCTTCCTATGGTATCTGACCGAGCGAAAGCGCAGGTCAGATGCTATAGGAAGGTCACAGTTCAGATAATTCGTGATGTTATGAGACCGAAAGTGTGGTATTTTATTTATTACCCACGTCTTACATGCATTTAAATTGACAAAATAAGCGTATTTTGTTATGTTTTTGGTTTCAAACCGAAACCGGTTTCATAAAGAGCCTCAGGTTGTGGAAGAGTTTTGTACTGTAGTACAATATTTGCATGACGTCACACAAATGACGTCACTGCCATGGTAACCGACGTCACGATGCATGTCAGTTGTCATCGCCTCCTACAGCCTCCTACAGTAAACTACTCCGTTGCACCTCGTTTCTTGGTTTCCAGTTGCTTCATTCGGCTAACATCACTGGTGGAAACATTGCGTTTATGTTTTTCGACGGATATAATGTCTCGGCTCGACTCACAATTAAACAGCGAGACGGCAACGTTCTCAATGTTTACATTCCCACAATGCATTTAAGTTGTAGAATGAATGAATTCACGTGTTTGTTATGAATGAAAAAATAGTTATGTCAGAATGTGACCTAATTGAGAGGTCATCGGTTATCCAATCAAATCGTTAGAATTTCAGGTCAAGTCGTTACAACACAGGTCAACGCGATACGACACTCGTGTGACGTACGAGATTAATATGCAACTACCCATACGTTGACCACGTGGGTAATAAATATTAATATCTTGCTGCTCAAAGAAGTGAGTGAGTGAGTTTAGTTTTACACTGAATTTAGCAATATTCCAGCCATATCACGGCGAGGGACACCAAAAATGGGCTTCACACATAGAACACATGTGGGGAATAGAAGCCGTGTCTTCCACGTGACCTCTTTAACCACTGGGCTACCCCACCGCCCCTGCTCAAACAACACAGACTTCAGATGGAAAACAGACTGATGAGGAACTGGCTTGGACAGTGATTGAATAACTGTGTTCAGGTCATGAAACTTTATAATAAGATAAAATGATCTTATCAGACCCAGAACAATTTTGCAAAAATAATGTTCTAAATCATCAATACCAAAACTAAAAAAATAATCATATAACATTATTTTTGACTGGTGCAATAAAGTTATTACCAATGGTTGCACCAGGTGCAAGTAGGTTTCAGTTCCTTAACCCATTCAACACCGCACTATTGTTATTGAAAACAATGATTCTCGGACACATGCTTCGGTAGCGGGTCCACAATAACATTGTCAAAGAGCAAAGTAACGATGTTTCGAGGAATTCATTAAATAAATTGAATAAACTAATGAATAAAATCAACAACATTCATAAAAGTTGTCAAACGTACATATAAAATTACTATTTCCATCTTTTTGTGCGATCATGTAATGTAAGTCAAGTCACTGACAAGTGACATCTCGGCTCTCACCGCCTCAATCTTCACGCTTGGACACGATGTTTAATGCGAAAATACATACATGAAGCATTTTTGTCACAGGTCATAACCTAGCACAATACGTCCAATAAGTTCCATAATTTACGTATAGGTAGCGATTTCTTGCTTAATATGTTCAGAATAGCATTATTTTACCCAAAACTTTTGTTTTTTCGTTTACGAGGACGGTATCCATTGCCGTAATATGATTGACTGCCTTAGGTCACGTGTCTGATTTTGACCAATCACGCCCCTTATATATAGCAGACTGTGGCGAAAAAGCGTCATTAGAAACCAATCTTTATCCAATAAAATCACTTCTTACAACTGTGAAAATACTCTTGGCAAGGGTACAGTGATATTGTAGATGTTCAGAGCTTTCGAACGATGCCCGACATCAAACGATTTGCCTCGCATGTTATTCATACAAAGCTTCGAAAACGGAGGTATTTTCCATTGTTATGTCTTGTTACCGAGCAGAAAGCCACAGATATCGGGAAATAGGTGACCATACATATTATTTAAGAAATCTTTTTATAATAATTTTCTGATTACGTAAAAATGAAAATATAAAAGAAAAAGGCACAGGCATGTTATGACATGTCACAAATGGAAAAAAATCGCCATAGTTTTTGCTTCTTTCGTGGTTTATCTGGACGTTATAAATGTAAGCTTGCATTTTCACTCAAAAATAAATTTATTTAAGTTGTAGTTGTATTATTTGAATAATATTATAAAAATAAACTTCATATTTATCAACAGTAGGATTAGATCTTTTAAATGGTGTATGGGATGTAGTAGCAATAACGTTTTACAAGCTTATAATTTCCTTCATAAACATAGGCTTCATCTATGACCTCAGAGTCTCTGGGAACTCGGTGTCATCATAGCAGTAAATGCCTCTGGTTGACTGGTGTTGAAAGAGTTAAATAGAGCCCTGTACTTGAAGCACCCCTTTATGGAGCTACTTCATACACTGGGTAATAGAAAACAAATTCATCATCTTTTATGTAAAACTCTCTGATGGGATGTTGATTTAGTCAGTTTCGTGTCTTCTATTGACAGGAGCCAGATGGTGCTCAACAGGTTCACACAGGTTATAAAATTACAAACCAGGGCCCCGTTCCTCAAAGCGATCGTAGCGCTACGACAGTCGTAAGTCTATGTTAAAGTATGGGAGTTACGATCACCTTAGCGCTACGATCGCTTTGAGGAACGGGGCCCTGATCGCATATGCTTCTGAATTAGTAAAAACTTAGAGATGTTGTTTTGTAAATGAAAACTGAAGCAATTCATTTTGCTCTGTATGATAAAATGATAGCTAATTAAAATGTTCACAAGCAGTTTCTGAACATAAGTGAACACAATAACATTTTATACATTAAACACTTTCAGTTCAAAATGACATGATCATGATAAGAGATTATTATCCTTAAGTGGTTTCCTGTACGACAAAATAATATTTTGCTTGCCAGAAAGGCTAACCTAAACATTTTCATTCCTAATATATGCTATTTATGACACTGAACAAAATGGTAACAATTTGTACACAATATATAAGCACTTTACCAATAAATGCATTCGATGTTCTGTATGGACCTCAATTGAAGGTATGCAAATAAGCAATTTCGATATAATTATGTTAATTATGATCATGATAACTCACAGCAACCTTTGATGTTATGAAAGCTGTAAATGTGTGGACTGACACAAGGACAAAGGACATAAGGATAATGGCAGCACATCATACGCGAATGTTTTGACTGTTAGTGCTTCAAACATTGATAAAGAGGTTCTCCACATTTACAAAACATTATTTTTACAAAGTCAACAAGATTCTAGGTAGAATGTGTGAGGCCTATTTGTGGTGTCCATCGCTGTGATAGTGCTGGAATATTGTTAAAACCATACACGCTCGGCTTGACTCAGCTCAACTCAGCCTGGCTAGACCCGGCTAGGCTAGGCTTGCTTGCTCAATCCCTCACTCACTCCCTTAGGAACCGTTCATAATTTATGGCTAGGGGGGTGATGATGATTTTAAGAGGGGTCACCAATTTTGTTCTGGGGAGCTCTGGGGGTCACCAATTTTGTACACACGCATTACTAGGGGGTCAGCAATTTTGTACATAAAAATATGTTTAAAATTATGCTTAGAAATTATGGGAAGGGGAGGGGGGTCATTGATTTTGTACATGCTATGGAAGGGGGGTCACTTATTTTGTACATAAATTTTAGGGGGGGGTCATTCATATTGTACATGCTTCTCCCAAAAATCATCACCACCCCCTAGCCATAAATTATGACCGGTCCCTTACTCACTCACCTCACCCACTTACCCATAACTCAATCACTCACTCATCCATTCACCCACCCACTCAAAGTTAAATGACAACACTGAGGGCTTACATTCATGAGAACCCTCTATGATGTGTATATTTCAAGCAAAAACTGTGGTGCATTGGATAGTCAATGGATTAGTGAGGGTCAGGTAGGGTTTAAAGCTGCTTTGAACAGTATCTCACTTATAACGCTGCGATGCAAGCCTTGATGGATAAAGCTGCAGCGAAACCCATAAACACAAGTTTGGTGCTGACAAACCTGGATTCAAACTCGAGATCTGATAGATGGTAAGCTGATGTAAGGACATTAGTGGAAAGCAAAGGACCTGCATATTTCAACAACTAGTAAAGTGTGTGCTGCAGCATGTTCAGACTGTCTTCTATATCCCCAGAACTAGCATTTCAGAAAACCTACACTAACTCCTGGATTCCGTGGTTCTCGCTATTTAGAGTTACCTGCCCTTGAATTCAATTTGCTAGCATGAATGGCCACATCAGTAAGGTCCAACTTACCAATCAGAATGTGATTTACCATACAGAACGTCAGTGCAAAACAATACCCAGACTTGACATCTTCAGAAACAAATTCCGGTTGGTGTAAAAGGGAAAAATAGCTGTGAAAATTATAATAATGGATCACTGAAACTCTGTGATGACTCACTAGCCATGAATTGGGCTGGCAATATTACAGCATGGCAGCCAGTCTCATGGATTATAATCAAGTTTGTGACAAAATCAATATTGACACTTAAATAAAGCCGCAAAAATCTGTTTGCTGGAAAGGATGTCTTAATGTCCATTAAAACTGGTGGTGGCCTAGGTTCCTTGGTAATTTGAGTTACCTCCCTTTCCCTTATGTCGACACATGATTGGTCGAAAAATGCAACTGAAAATCAAGGGCAGGTAAATCATGTTCACAAAAAACGTCAATGGATCAAACTGTTAGTATCAGTTTATAAAAACGCAAAACGAGATGATATAGAGGATGACCAGAAGCCAAAATGTTGAGTCGGCATGTTTAGTTATAAGCAGGTTATACATAACAAAGTGTAACTTCCGGGGTTGTTCCGATACAATTGTAGCACTGTGACTTTGTAACCACCAAGTCAACACTTGCTCAACGATCTCCTTGTTAGGTGTGGTAGTCAATGGTAGTGGCTCAAAGCAACGTGAGATAGTGGCTCAAAGCAACGTGAGGACAGCCAGGTAGTGCATTTGGATATCGTCTGTGTTAATGATGGTTATCACAGGATACAAGATCATACAGTCTACCTTTGGAGAACCCGGGGCGGCTCGTCTTTCTCATAGTATGTTGTGTCGTTTTCGGCCATATTGTCCAGCTGTATATCATGCAGAAATGTGAGTTAAAACAAAGGGGGTTAGAATGTGTCCACACTCCAGAAACAAATGTGTTAAAAGAAAGGTGTTAAATTTGTGTTCATACTAAAATGTGTTAAACCAAAGGTGTTAAAATGTGTCAACATTCCAGAAATAACGGTCATAAAACAAAGGTGTTAAAGAACAAATAAACTTTTTTTTTTTTACTCTTTTAACCATTACATATGAAAGAATTGTGGTTAGTCTTATGCGGAACACCAAATTTATTCTTTAAAAACTTGTGGTTAAGTAGTACCAAGCGATTAAAAGTTGCCAAAAAGGGGCCTCCTTCACTCTCGCCCGCCAACGAAACCACAGACAGGTTACGTAACTCTGTCGCCAGAGCACTGCAGTGACGTCATATGAGGAAGGCTTTTCAGTTAGTTGTATAGAAAGTGTGTAGCAAGCTCGTCATTTTGATGATTTCTCGACATCAACGAAGACATGCCAAATCGTCGCGTTGTCGTCAATTGCTCCTAGAGGTCGGGCGATGGTGTCGCCATGCACAGATTTCCACAGAAGCCTGAAGCGATATCTTACTTGTGTTCAGATCGCTTCACAGAAGTTAAAGAATCAAAACTACATACTAGTCGTAGTAAAATATGTATATGATTGATGACCATAAAGATTTTCCATGACACAACTTGTAACATAACGATTTCTGCCTCAGAAGCGAGGTTGTGGTTGAAGTAACAATAATACTGTAAGTAGTTTTATATTGACACCCACCTCGCTTCCACGAGAAAATTGTTATGTTATAAGCTATGTCATGCAAAATCCTATTGGCCATCAATCAAATACATATTTTACTACCAGTAGAAAGTAGTTTTGATTTTGTAACTTGGTGAAAACAAACCTAAATAGCATTTATACTCAGACTGGCAGATGTTCGCGACAGGGCGCCACCATTTTTGAAAATCATGAAGTCACTGTCTGTTAGAATTAATGAGATTATGGTTTGTTTTCATCAAGTTAGAAAATCAAAACTACTTTCTACTCGTTGTTAAATATGTATTTGAATCATTACCAAAAGCATTTTGCATGACACAACTTATAACATAACGATTTCTTCCACAGAAGCGAGGTGGGGGGGTCGAAGTGACAATACTGCGCGATAAATTTCTTGCTACATTCACGTAGTTAACGTGCACTCACCAGTATGTAGATACTAGTCCATGTACGTCTTTATATTTGGTCTTATAATCCTAATTAGTTTTTGATCATACTTGTATGCATTTTGAAACTAAATAAAAAGCAGACGATAACAGGACTGTAATATCTAGACAGTTTATAGTTTGCCAATGTGAATCATAATTCGCACACACAACCTAGTGTATGTCTCATTACACTTCACGGCGAAAACAACGATCCTGTTGAATGCTACGACAAATTAATAAACACAAAACGCAAATATTAAAATTAAAACAGATTAAATTTATAGGAACAATGTCAGGCTATTACCTTGTTCGAGGAATGTATCCATCAATATCCACAAAAATGAGTGATATGCCATTCATCTGCAGCTGTTCCAAGTAATGTGTCTTTTAACAGTCTAGTATACGAAAAAGTGATATATCGTTTCAGGTATGTCACATTGGTGTATAGTCTCACTGGTCACCCAGGATAGCACACCTGGCAACTGATTGCATAATGTTTGCCATTCTTTAAAAACGGTAATTTAGTTAGCCAATAATGAGCAATCAATCACTGTATTGGCGGTTAATCCTTTGAAGGAAGGACGTTGTTTTTACGCAGACACAGACACGAAAGAGTGTAAGATACATAAACACTACATTTTGACAAATCCGCTGTGTAAGACAAAAGTAATTAATCAATCAGCGTGTTATCGGTTAATCCTTTGATCGATGTTTATAATGTTGAATATTTACTCCAGACAAAAGAAATGCCAAATGGGAACCTTTGTCGGATAATCTAAGTGGTGTTACCACTAATTATACCTGTTATAAATTCATTAACTGACCATCAATTGAATGATGACAAATAACATGTGTAGGTTTATACCACCTAACACGGGTTACCTTGAAAGTTATCTATTACACCTCCCATTAAATGTTGGTGTGGCCTAGGTTCCTTGGTACTTTGAGTTACCTCCCTTTCCCTTATGTCGACACATGATTGGTCGAAAAATGCAACTGAAAATCAAGGGCAGGTAAATCATGTTAACAAAAAAAGTCAATGGATCAAACTGTTAGTCTCAGTTTATAAAAACGCAAAACGAGATGATATAGAGGATGACCAGAAGCCAAAATGTTGAGTCGGCATGTTTAGTTATAAGCAGGTTATACATAACAAAGTGTAACTTCCGGGGTTGTTCCGATACAATTGTAGCACTGTGACTTTGTAACCACCAAGTCAACACTTGCTCTACGATCTCCTTGTTAGGTGTGGTAGTCAATGGTAGTGGCTCAAAGCAACGTGAGGACAGCCAGGTAGTGCATTTGGATATCGTCTGTGTTAATGATGGTTATCACAGGATACAAGATCATACAGTCTACCTTTGGAGAACCCGGGGCGGCTCGTCTTTCTCATAGTATGTTGTGTCGTTTTCGGCCATATTGTCCAGCTGTATATCATGCAGAAACGTGTGTTAAAACAAAGGGGGTTAGAATGTGTCCACATTCCAGAAACAAATGTGTTATAACAAAGGTGTTAAATTTGTGTTCATACTAAAATGTGTTAAACCAAAGGTGTTAAAATGTGTCAACATTCCAGAAATAAAGGTCATAAAACAAAGGTGTTAAAATGTGGCAACCCTCTAGAAACAAATGTGTTCAAATGTGTTCAGATTTCAGAAACAGATGAATAGAATGAAGATGAGGATTGAAATTCAGGTAACATTATGGTATGCTGGTTGTTGTTTTAAGTATCACCTGTATTATTGTGGTCTGTGAATTACTGAGTCTGGACCAGGTAATCCAGTGATTGACATCATGAGCATCGACCTAGTTTATCAAGATTGACTCAGGGTTCATACAGCCAAGAGCCCTTGTGATTCAAGGGCTTTTCAAGGACTTTTCGTGGACATATGATGTGTTTTCAAGCACCACTTTTTCCCAAAATTATCGCAGACAAGTTTCACTTTGACATTGCCGCTCAAGCATTAACAACGATCTGTCAGAACGTAGCGCAAACGCCCGATTCACAGACAGAGCCCGGTTTCTTTTTTTATGATGTAAGGAACCAGGAAATAGATGCAATTTAATCAAAACGATCGATTGATTGTCAGTGGAACCACAACAAATATTTTAATGAAATTTCAAGCACTTTTCAAGGACACGTTAAAAAATCCAGCACTTTGCAAGTACTTTTGTGGTAAATTTCAAATTCAAGTACTTCTCATCGAACGTAGTTAAATTCAAGCACTTTTCAAATCTGTGTGAACCCTGTGAATGACAAGATCCAGGTAAAAATTGTCTGGAGCAACCCAGGCTTCACATAAGAGACAACAATGTTTGATATAAGAAATAACTTATAGGACCAGGTGGTCAGACTGACTCTGTAGATGAGGACCATCGTATCCTATCTGTGTACTGCAGAAACAAATCCGAATGTTATACAGGCTGTGGGAGTCATCCATTTTGGGGAGTTACATAAGCAGGGGCATCACACTGACAAACTTGAAAACATTATCAAGGTTTCGAACAGGAAACCACCTCTGCAAAACTAACAGAAAAATCTTTGTGGACCTGATCATTATATTAAAGCAAGGCCCTTATTCAAAATAACATTTTTATCATCATTTACTAACCTGAGACACCAACAATGCAGAAATCCAAGCCTACGTCTTATTGTCTGTAACCTGTAAGGTTATATGTATATATCCTTCAGATCTAGTAAGTGATCGTAGTGAAACTGAATCCGATGATGAAAGTTCGTCGTTTACAGCTTATGTACGACCTTATCAAGCAGTATCAAAGGTCTTGTTGCAGATCCTGCACAAGTGATGGAGGCTGCACAATTTCTGAATGGAAACAGCTGACAGGTTCACAATGGTGAGAAAATACTGGTTGTGCTAGGATGACCACTTAATTCTGTGAAACAAGATCAAACTCGGGCAATGGATGACAATGCAAGCAGGCATGACAAAGGATAAATAAGTACATCACGAGAAATACTGATAGCACTTATCTCTATCTACACAGCTTCATTGATGATGATTCTATTGTCTTTATCATGTGTACTTGTGCCCAAACTAGAAAGGCTAGGAAGTGAGGTGAGGTGAAATTGGGTTTTAACGTCGTGCTTGAGAATATTTCGCTCATATGACGACGTGCATGCGTGTGTATGTGTATGTGCGGCTGCTTGTACTAGCCCAGACTTAAGCTGGTTTTATAGTGCAAGCCCACTGAGACACCATGCCACAGTGAAGCATGAATACCCCACTCAGACACATTATACAGAAAGGCTAGGAACAGTGACATGCACAGATGCATTCACATAATTCCATTGTCTTTATTGTGTATACTTGTGCCAAAATCCAAAAGGCCAGGAACGACAACGACATGCAGAGTTCATCAGTTGAGGTTACCATGGTTACACTGGAATAATTCCATGTGTATGTTTTGCATGTCAGACATTTGTTCTGTCTGAATCCTTGCTTGATGACAGCTGCCTCTATAATACATAAGTTTAGCCAAGTAACCACAGCAGTCGGTGGTGTTATGTGTCGATAACTTCCTCAGACTTAGCCAAAAAAAACAAACCTTGGTGGTTGATAAGTGTGTTAGAGGGAATGTCAATCTCCAAGCAAGAAAGTCTTAGTGCTACAGAAAACTGGGCTCTTGAATGTCACATACTTTTTGAACCACTATAATTTTATAGATGTATGTGTCTATTTTATCAAAACTGTACAGAAATATATGTAAGGATCATTTAATAACTAAAAAAGGTTGGCTGTTAGGTGCTATATATATCATCGTTGTTGTCATCTCCATTTTCATCATCAACATCCTCAGTCTATCTTATTTGAACTTTCAGTTATAAGTTGGAGTGGGGCCAATGTTTTATCAAGCATTACATGAACATGAAGTGAGTGAGTGAGTGAGTGAGTGAGTGAGTGAGTGAGTGAGTGAGTGAGTGAGTGAGTGAGTGAGTGAGTGAGTGAGTGAGTGAGAGTGAGTGAGTGAGTGAGTGAGTGAGTGAGTGAGTGAGTGAGTGAGTGAGTGAGTGAGTGAGTGAGTTTAGTTTTATCCCGCTTTTAGGAAATTTCATGGCGGGGGACACCAAATATGGGCTTCACACATTGTACCCATGAGGAATCGAACCTGGGTCTTCAGCGTGATACTTTAACCACTTAGGCTACCCCAGTGTCTCAAATATGAAGAAGTTAACTGATGTCAGTTATATATTGCTTGCCTATTTGATAATTGCATGTCCCAGAACATTTAGAATATACATGATGTCCTCTTATAGCTAATAGCTTCCTAACATGACTCATCCATAATAATCCCATGTTTTCCATTGTAACTCTATATGTTGCACAAAATGATTTGTATTTTGATAACTGGTTATGCATTGTTAATAGATTCATGCAAATTAATACAGTGAGACATGCAAGGTGTTGCCCCGAGGACTCGCAATGAACTGTATTGTTAATGAAAAATAGGAATTATTGCTACAGGTATGGACAGGATATGACAAATAGAAGATAGTTGACACTGTATCAATATATGGGTTTATTTGCAATGACAAGTGAAAATATTTGTATTGGAAGCTCATGGATGGAAGCTGAATCTCCATGAAAACCAACCAACACCCCCTACCTGGGATGGGAATTGCAATACCTTGGGCCAGTTTTGTTTATATATATATATATTATATATAAATGTTGCAGTTTAAGACATGTCCTGAGGGATTATTAGGGGGATTTCAATATTTGTGTGCTATTTGTGCTTCAGCTAGTCAGAGTGACTAACGGGATCGGGTGGTCAGGTTCGCTGACTTGGTTGACACATGTCATTGTAACCCAATTGCGTAGATCGATGCTCATGATGTTGATCACTGGACTGTCTGGTCTTATAGCTGGAATATTGCTTAGTTAGTTAATCAACAAACAAACCAAACAAGCAAAACGTGTTGGTTAATTTCCATCCATGCCTACCCATGATATTGATCCACTGCAATCCCATCATGCATCAGTTAGGAGAGCCCCAGAGCAAAAATTAAAAGATAGACCAGCTCAAGTCTAGAATGATTTGGCACTACTAGTCTATAAACGGCTAGAATACCTCAAAATCAAAAATGATTCAGGGCTAATTTCGGATTTAATTTATACATATTTTGGATATATAATCATATGTATTCTAGATAAAGTTTTGAACATGAAAGCAAGTTTTAATCTTAAAAGAAGGTAATTTTATTTCTGGGGCTAAACATGCTAAGTGACAGGTATGAGTATGGCAGGTCTGATGAGGCAAGATGGATGGATTTGTTGGCAGGGACATGTTCATGCTCTGACAGGGTCAGATACAATGTGTCTTCATTGTGTTCAAGGAGGCAGAGGTACAGATAAGCTGCGTATCTGAAAACTGAATTGCTAGTGCATAAATGTGCAAAATTGATTTTACATTACGTGAAAACAGTGAATTCCTTCCGACGGGTACGTCTATTCGTCCGATTTTAATAGTCCGGACTATGCAACCCAAGTTGCTTCCCTAACTATTACAAAACGCTTTGAAGTTTTGTAAATACTCAATAAATTTGATTTTTCATGCGTACACACAAAATAGATAAAATAACTGAGGTATATTGAGAGGTTCTATTTCAGCACATGAACTTGGCAACTTGCAATCTTTCTGATCATTTCTCATATTACAGATCAAATATCTATATAATTAACACGTAAACCAACATATAAACTTTATTATATTTTTACGATCGATGGAAAATGACAACATACCCAAATGTGTTTGAGTGAGGTGTGTTCAATTTATTTGGTTACTCAAAGGAACATTAGGATACCCAATTGAGATGAACACAAGCGAGTACATAACTCAATGACCCAAAAAGTTATCTTTAGCTCTGGGAAGAGTTCCTGTAACTAGATACATGTGATCTGCTTGAGGATGTAAATACATGTATCAGGTGCATATCTGAGCATGCTGAGTGCAAGGGCTGTTACAATTCCTCTGTCTTTGGTGAATCCAATTGTATACCTTCATGAATTATCAAATGATTATCAAAGCGTGATAAATATTGAATACATGTACATAATCAACATTGTGTTATATTAGCAATACCAGTCATGTGGTCCAGGGATGGAAATAACTTTAAAATTGCTAGTGTACTCCGGTACAGTGGCACATGTAAAATCACTTTCCCTGATAATTTTTCCACTATACCGGCCGTTTTCTTGTTGATTTTTAAATAAACAACATAATTAACATTGGAATATCAACTGGACACCGGTACAGTGTGATATACAAATTTGCTTGCCCGACAGAAAAAAAACACTGGACTCGGGCGTCGGGCAATGGGTTATTTCCTCCCCTGTGGTCACTGAACATTGTCGTGAGACACTGTCCCAACATGTCAAATAACCTGGTTTCTTATTTGTTCCACTGAACATAATCAACTTTGGACTTGTTGTATTTATACATACATATTCTTATTCACTACCCTATATTCGTGATATGTATCATATTCACCTCATATCAGGTTTAATGCACTCCTCATGCAAAACCCGTGTCCTACAATTCACCATATAATGGTCCATACAGAAAATGAATTTCTGTCTGTGCCTAATGCTTTAGGGCTACGAGACCAAATATGTCTCTCAGCACAATTTTCAGAAGAACATGGTGATATTATTACTCGTACTTATCACTAGCACTACTGTTACTAGTACAGTGGAAGCCCTCTAAACCGGCATTCGTTGGGACCATAAAACTCGTTGAAATTTAATTCTGAAGCAAACTGAATAGCTTTCTCTTTCAAACTATGTCGAGAAACGGGCATATTTTTACGGCGGGCAGTAAAAAACCAATGTCAGTGTGTTAAATTTGTCAAATTTACTGTTTTCATTCACACGTTTTGTTTAAAATTGATGTTTTGTTCGAATCTAGTTTCATACGCTCCTTGTAATCAGGCAACATCAATGAGCTTAATGCCGATGGTAATCCACTGTGTTGTTAATACACGTTCAGCCAATCAACCAATCAACAGGAGTGCTGAGATACAGGATGCCGGTTTAGAGAGCGTTAATTACTGCACAAACAGTCATTTGGGCGGTCTTTGTCGTGCCGAAATACGGAATAGACTAACGCCGAATTAGAGGCTGTGTAAATGATCATAAATTAACTAGCTTCTGCCGGGACCAAATTCTAGTGCCGATATTGAGAGCATGCCGGATTAGAGGGCTCCGCTGTAGTATTATAATACTAGCTGGGGTTGCTAGACTAATCGCAGTTTTACTTGACTTGGACTTGGATTGGGAGCTACGGTCACAGCCTGGAAGTATCACTGACAACACCTTCAAAGCCTTGTAATGTTGTTCATGCTCTCGACCACTGGTTTAAATGGCCCAGTACATCCACACTCAATTATTACAGGCCATCGTGGAATAGCTAGAATAATGCTGACTTCAATAACACCATATCACGAAGATTCATACAGATATGGAACACTAAACATCACAGCCTTTTCAAAGCTTTCAGCTATAATGTTCACGTTGTTATAAGTAGACCGCCTCCGTGGTGTAGTGGTTAGAGCGTCCGCCCTGAGAGCGGAAGGTCGCGGGGTCGATCCCCGGCCGCGTCATACCAAAAGATGTTAAAATATGGTACTTATTGGTCCCTGCCTGGCGCTCGGCACTATAAAACCAGCTAAAGTCTGGGCTAGTACAAGCTGCCGCACATACACATACACAGGCATGCACGTCGTCATATGAGCGAAATATTCTCAAACACAACGTTAAACCCAATTTCACATCACCTTTTTATAAGTACAACTGATATCTGGGTTAGAACTGGTCTTCAGCAACCCATGCTTGTCGAAAAATGCAACTAATGGGATCGTTTTTGACACATGTCATCATATCCCAGCTAAGTAGATCAATGCTCTTGATGTTGATCACTGGATTGTTCGGTTCAGACTCAATTATCATGATTATTAGCCATATAGCGGTAATAGTGCTGGAATATTACAATAAGTATCAGTTTCTGAAGACCAATTCAAGTTTAACCCAGATCTTTACAGGTTTCTGAGACAGGAATTCACTGGACATTCCAAATGTGCATTTTAACAAGCTATGAACTATTGGTCATCTCGCAACATTATCTAAAATATATTATTAGAAATATACTTGAACCATATCATGGTGCTCTTGGTTTCATGCCTTACACAGTGTGTGGATTCAAATCCCAAAATTTGTACCTTCCTAAGAAACTTTAAAACCCAAACAAAACAATTGTCAACATGGATGAAGTAGAGGTAATCACTTGAATCGGTTGACTCTTGAACTAGAATCATCATGGGCAAACAGTATTTGTTGATTCTCAAAAGTTCAAGAAACTGACTCAACTGATTTCTAAATTACATAAACCGCCCCAAACACCTCAACATCACACTTACCGTATAGCAGATTTCTCCGTAGGCTCACTAGACGACATGTTGGAAGCTTGTAGAACAAATCTAACACTGTTGAAACTTAATCTCAAGACTACTGCAGAACACTAGCTTTCAATTCTCCCAAGATAAAAACTATATCCTCTTGATAAATTTCTCCGACTCTGAGTGTGACCACTCTCGGCTGCAGGAATCACAAAATTGAAAACTTATGGCTTAAGGGGAACAACGGAGTTCCTACAGCAGAAGCTGTCAACCCTAGCAACAGAACTGAAAATAGGATACACAGGCTAGTTTCCACCCAAAGCAGAAATTTCACCAAGCATGAATCCAAACAATGTCCTTGACAGGATCTCTCTAGGAAACTGTAGTCTGGCGTACAACATCAACTTGTCTGGATTTGCATATGACAGCTCTCACCATCTGCTGCAAGTACAAGTGGGTCAACCACAGGCGAAGTAAAATCACACTGGAAAATGGTTAGTCTCGTGATCTGAGTTCCAGCTCACATGAGGGGAGATTTCCCCTCATGTGATCATCAACTGCTAAATATAAACAGTAGGCGTAACAGCAAATACAGTTTATCACAATCAGGAAGTATAGGAGTCCACATGATTCAAGTGAGTCAAAACTATTTGAGTTTCCTGAAATAATGACATACTGGTAAATATATTGCTAGCCTTGCTCCAAGGCTGTACAGAAGACAGGCCATGGATGTAAAGTAATCCTTACAGTAAGTGGACAGTAAAAATTGATGCCAGTCTCTTATCTGGACTACTTGATAGGTTTTCTTTTCATATAATCTTGAAATTCTCTGTCTGTTTATTTTCATAATCATGAAATTATCATTACATCTTATTAAATAATATTTGCCTTAGGGGCTTGTACAAGTCAAAGTGACCAGAATTTACAATGTTAGAAATTCTAAATGGTTGTTGAGGTGTCATATATCAAGTTTAAATTTAAATAATGTGCTTCTCCCAGTTCTGTAGACTAACAGCTGATATGTTTCACAGTCCCTGAACCACATTATTTTCTCTACTACCTAGCCTTCCCTGCAATGCTAGAGCTTTAAATGAAGCAAGTCTAGATTGGTTTTAGTGCCTACCCGATATTACTCTACATCTGTCAACTATTATAGACTTGCATGGGCTGTATTAGGTACATATGGTTCATTGGTTTCAATGTTTACCTGACATTAATCTACACTTATGGTCTTAGTCAACTAGAGCTCTAAATGAAGCAAGTCTAGATTTCCCTGTTTGATAACATCTGAATCTCTGGTCTTCCTAGGACTCCTTTTCAATTTAAATAGGTTTATTTGTTACAATCAAAATTATATATATATTCAGAGACTAAGCGTTAGTCTAACTAACAGCTAGTTTATGATATTGAAATCGGTTACTGTGAAAAAGAGTTAATAAATCATCTCGGTACATGTGAGCCTAGAGGCGTTTTCTTCTTTCAACATAAATAATGGCTTGTCTACGCCTGGTGTCATAGTCAGTCTGACATAACATTTGTCAACTCCTGCAGACTTGCATGGGCTGTATTGGGTACGGTCAGTACATTGCTTTAAAGAACATTTATATAAGGTACATTGGTTTCCAGGTCTACCTAACATTGATCTACATTATGGTCAACAATTATAGACTTGCATGGGCTGTATTGGGTATATTTAATTCAGGATCTGCCTGACATTAGTCTATACTTGTCAACTATTATAGACTTGCATGGGCTGTATTAGGTATACTTAATTCAGGATCTGTTTGACATTTGTCTATACTTGTCAACTATTATAGACTGGCATGGGCTGTATTGGGTATATTTAATTCAGGATCTGCCTGACATTAGTCTATACTTGTCAACTATTATTGGGCTGTATTGGGTAAATTTAATTCAGGATCTGCCTGACATTAGTCTTTACTTGTCAACTATTATAGACTTGCATGGGCTGTATTGGGTAGATTTAATTCAGGATCTGTCTGACATTAGTCTATACTTGTCAACTATTATAGACTTGCATGGGCTGTATTGGGTATATTTAATTCAGGATCTGTCTGACATTAGTCTATACTTGTCAACTATTATAGACTTGCATGGGCTGTATTGGGTATATTTAATTCAGGATCTGCCTGACATTAGTCTATACTTGTCAACTATTATAGACTTGCATGGGCTGTATTCGGTATATTTAATTCAGGATCTGCCTGACATTAGTCTTTACTTGTCAACTATTATAGACTTCCATGGGCTGTATTGGGTATATTTAATTCAGGATCTGCCTGACATTAGTCTATACTTGTCAACTATTATAGACTTGCATGGGCTGTATTGGGTATATTTGATACAGGATCTGCCTGACATTAGTCTATACTTGTCAACTATTATAGACTTGCATGGGCTGTATTGGGTATATTTGATACAGGATCTGCCTGACATTAGTCTATACTTGTCAACTATTATAGACTTGCATGGGCTGTATTGGGTATATTTGATACAGGATCTGCCTGACATTAGTCTATACTTGTCAACTATTATAGACTTACATGGGCTGTATTGGGTATATTTGATACAGGATCTGCCTGACATTAGTCTATACTTGTCAACTATTATAGACTTGCATGGGCTACTTGTACTTGCATGGGCTGTATTGGGTATATTTGATACAGGATCTGCCTGACATTAGTCTATACTTGTCAACTATTATAGACTTGCATGGGCTGTATTGGGTATATTTGATACAGGATCTGCCTGACATTAGTCTATACTTGTCAACTATTATAGACTTGCATGGGCTGTATTGGGTATATTTGATACAGGATCTGCCTGACATTAGTCTATACTTGTCAACTATTATAGACTTGCATGGGCTGTATTGGGTATATTTGATACAGGATCTGCCTGACATTAGTCTAGACTTGTCAACTATTATAGACTTGCATGGGCTGTATTGGGTATATTTGATACAGGATCTGCCTGACATTAGTCTATACTTGTCAACTATTATAGACTTGCATGCATGGACTGTATTGGGTATATTTGATACAGGATCTGCCTGACATTAGTCTATACTTGTCAACTATTATAGACTTGCATGGACTGTATTGGGTATATTTGATACAGGATCTGCCTGACATTAGTCTATACTTGTCAACTATTATAGACTTGCATGGGCTGTATTGGGTATATTTGATACAGGATCTGCCTGACATTAGTCTATACTTGTCAACTATTATAGACTTGCATGGGCTGTATTGGGTATATTTAATTCAGGATCTGCCTGACATTAGTCTATACTTGTCAACTATTATAGACTTGCATGGGCTGTATTGGGTATATTTAATTCAGGATCTGTCCGACATTAGTCTGTACTTGTCAACTATTATAGACTTGCATGGGCTGTATTGGGTATATTTGATACAGGATCTGCCTGACATTAGTCTATACTTGTCAACTATTATAGACTTGCATGGGCTGTATTGGGTATATTTGATACAGGATCTGCCTGACATTAGTCTATACTTGTCAACTATTATAGACTTGCATGGACTGTATTGGGTATATTTGATACAGGATCTGCCTGACATTAGTCTATACTTGTCAACTATTATAGACTTTGCATGGATCTGTATTGGGTATATTTGATACAGGATCTGCCTGCACATGATACAGGATCTCTGACATTAGTCTATACTTGTCAACTATTATAGACTTGCATGGGACATTAGTCTGTACTTGTCAACTATTATAGACTGTATTGGGTATATTTGATACAGGATCTGCCTGACATTAGTCTATACTTGTCAACTATTATAGACTTGCATGGACTGTATTGGGTATATTTGATACAGGATCTGCCTGACATTATATATCTATACATCTGCCTGTCAACTATTATAGACTTGCATGGGCTGTATTGGGTATATTTGATACAGGATCTGCCTGACATTAGTCTATACTTGTCAACTATTATAGACTTGCATGGACTGTATTGGGTATATTTGATACTTGACATTGTCTATACTTGTCAACTATTATAGACTGCATTGGCTGTATATTTTGATACAGGATCTGCCTGACATTAGTCTAAACTTGTCAACTATTATAGACTTGCATGGGCTGTATTGGGTATATTTGATACAGGATCTGCCTGACATTAGTCTATACTTGTCAACTATTATAGACTTGCATGGACTGTATTGGGTATATTTGATACAGGATCTGCCTGACATTAGTCTATACTTGTCAACTATTATAGACTTGCATGGACTGTATTGGGTATATTTGATACAGGATCTGCCTGACATTAGTCTATACTTGTCAACTATTATAGACTTGGCATGGGCTGTATTGGGTATACTATTTAGACTTACAGGATCTGCCTGACATTAGTCTATACTTGTCAACTATTATAGACTTGCATGGGCTGTATTGGGTATATTTGATAGTCAGGATCTGCCTGACTGTATTGGGTATATTTTAGTCTATACTTGTCAACTATTATAGACTTGCATGGACTGTATTGGGTATATTTGATACAGGATCTGCCTGACATTAGTCTATACTTGTCAACACTTATCTGTATTGGGTATATTTGATACAGGATACATTGTCAACTATTATAGACTTGCATGGGCTGTATTGGGTATATTTGATACAGGATCTGCCTGACATTAGTCTATACTTGTCAACTATTATAGACTTGCATGGGCTGTATTGGGTATATTTGATACAGGATCTGCCTGACATTAGTCTATACTTGTCAACTATTATAGACTTGCATGGACTGTATTGGGTATATTTGATACAGGATCTGTCTATAAGGAAGTAACTCATGGCCATAATGTCACATTGTAAACAGTGGGAAATCCCCCAAATTGAAATAAGTTAAAACAAAGTGAAACTTAGGTTGTCATCCTTGTGAAACTATAAATATAATGAAAATTACCCTAAAAGTTCACAGAAAACCATCCTTCTCTTTTCTTTTTCATACTATTAAAATTTCCCCTACCACCAAGAGAAAATAATAAATGTTAGGCAAACAGACTAGAAAATTAACTTAAAAGAAAACCAAAGTGACTACGAGTATCTAATGAATATTTTGCCGTATGACATCGAAAATCGACTTGCGACTTTTAGTTCTGTCAAAAACATTCCTAGGTTTTACATCTATGTGCATTAAATGAGACAAAGCAGTTCTTAGATGTATTTCACAGAGAACAGACCGGGGGATTTCTGTACATTCAGTCACGATTTTTCCTGTTTTCTTTTTAACTAATAAGATTGCACTCCCATCAGTTTCACTGAATCTTAGTCTGTGAGTCATTTACATTCTACAGCAGCCTGATTTGCTTTATCACAGCCAGTCAATCTTGTCCGAGAACACCTTAAGTAGCACCTGACTTGAGATGATGACAGCTTTGGTAAACCTCCATGAGAAAATACCCCTGAAGACCCAGGTTACAATTGGTCTTCAGTAACCCATGCTTGTCGTAAGAGGTGCTAACGGGATTGCGTGGTCAGGCTCACTGACTTGGTTGACACATGTCATCGTATCCCAATTGCGTAGATTCATACTCATGACGTTGATCACTGGATTGTCTGGTCCAGACTCGATTATTTACAGACCGCCGCCATTTAGCTGGAATATTGCTGAGTGCGAGGTTAAATTCAAACCAACCAACCAAATCCATGAGAACACAAGGACCCAGATGACCCTGATTATTGTATTCATAGATTCATCATTACATTTCCAACCATACCTGACAACTGAGACACTGTTATAGGACATTCACCTTGGTTGAGAAACCAGAGCAAGTGGGGGACCCATTACACATAAATTATCCGCGACATAGACAAACATCTACATGATCTAGCAGACATCAAACAGGACTCATCAGTACATCGCTCATTTGGGGCTGTAACAAAGGTGGCGGGCCATGATAAACTAACATGTTTTTCGGATCCTTTTGTTCAAAACACTCAAATCATTTCTTATAATTTGAATACAGCACTGACATCATTAGGTGAGAATTTATGGATATAAACTTATCTATAATGCGGAACACTGTAAACTTATCAGAGTATATTCTTACTCCTTCACCGTATGTTATGCTCTGACACTTGATGTTCTTCATAATAAATAGGTTGACATCCATAAATTCTCACCTTTTATGTTTAGTTCTAAATGCCATTTTAAGACTTCACTGGTATCATTGTGTTTGACGTACTGAATGGGAAATACAGTGAAACAGAGTGCATTAAAGTTGATGAGTTATAGACTTGTTATAGTTAATGGCTTGCTTGCGCAATGTTGATGACGAGGATGTTTTTGTATGATGTAACCTGTGCAATCTATTATAACAAAAACAAATTGATGATGAGGATGTTGTATACGATGTTTTGTACAATGTATTATGACAACAAAAAATTGATGACGAGGATGTCTTGTATGACGTTTTGTACAATGTATTATGACAACAACAAATTGATAACGAGGATGTTTTGTATGACGTTTTGTACAATGTATTATGACAACAACAAATTTATGACGAGGATGTTGTGTACGATGTTTTGTACACTGTACACCAAATGTACTTTAGGAAATAAAAATACTTAAAAAAAAAATTATAGTTAAAGGATGTTTGTGGGTAGAGCAAACTTTATTACTTTTTTAAAATGTTGAATTTTTAGACTAAACTTGTGTTTTATTGGAGACAGTTTTAGAATCAAGTCTGTGAGTGAGTGAGCATGGTTTTACACCACATTTAGCAATATTCCAGCAATAGCATGGCAGGTGACACCAAAAATGAGAGAGTGAGAGAGAGAGAGAGGAGGGTTTCAGGGGTTCAAAAAGCCCCCTTTTGAAAATGACTAAAAACCACATTGAAGTTCATGTTCTGCATTGGCACAGCCAAGGGGGATTCAGGGGTTCCAACCCCTGAATCCCCTTTGAAAATTCCTGGATCTGCCCATGAGTTAAATTTGCTTCAGCAATCGAGCAGTTGATAACAAACTTAGTTCGAATGCAAATTTAACTAAAAACTTTGGTAACAGTTACCAGGGTAATGATGCTTGAGGTTATCCTATACCAAATCAAATTCCATCTTCAACTAGTGCAGACTGAATCATCTGACAGCTGTGATTGGATGATTTTGGTTTATAAATATACATCAATCCAGCAAATTAAAACTGACCACAATTTTCAACATTTAGTGTTGTATTTAACACAATGACTTTTGCTGAATGTGTGCAGAGATATTTTCAACTTGGGGACATTTGGTGCAGACCTGGGGTTGGTGTGTTCAGCTTCCTGTTCTTGACAAAGGATTTGCTTAACGAGCCCAAATTAGTGTTTTATTGCAGCTTTAAGGCCATACTGTGCATATATGTACATGTAATGGCTGTTAACAGCCTGGTTATTGTTTAAAGAAAATATACCGGTAACATTACTATGGAGAGAGTGAATGAGTATGGTTTTACACCACTTGTAGCAATATTCCAGCAATATTATGGGGCTGGTCACCAGAAATATGGGGGGCACCAGTGTGTGAAATAGTCACTGGCCCACGGCTAGTAAAAATCCAGTTGGGCCAGTAAATTTCCACAGTCACTAGCCCGACTGGCTAGTGACTTTTCATGGGGTCATTTTGTAAATATATCCCTCTCTCCTAATTGTTAAGTCATGCAAGATTATGGCCTGATAAAAATGTTCATCATATCAGCAGATTAATGATGAATCTTATTCTCAGCTATTTTTGTAATCTTTTTCTTAGTTTCTACATTCAAATTTCGGGCTAGGGAATTAGTGGGAATTATTTCAGGCATAGCTAGGCTAGTAACTTTTTGGGCATAGCTGGGTTGTACTGTCAGCAAAATTTGGGACCTATTTCACCACACCCTACCTGCCACATTACTATGGAAGTCAATGGGAAAACATGTGGTTTTGTGTAACCTTGATAGGTAAAATTACCTGTCATATTTTCAGTTTTCAGGGGGCACTAGACAAGTATGGTTAACATAGTAACTAAACGTGTATTTTTCAGGTAACAGCTGGTTCTTCAGGATGTAGAATGTACATGATATATATTTACTACCATTCTGACAATGCTGGTATAATTTACAATGGCGTGTTCACAATGATGAAAAAAAAGATGTTTTTGTTTTCATATCACACATATGTTGAAGGGACACTTCTGTATAGAAAATATCAGCATCACCACAAACAACATATACTTTCATTACAATATTCAATGAGATACATCAATTCTCAAATTACACAACACAAACATTCGCTCAGTTTGCATATTGAATAGAATCATGCAGGGATTTACCTTGAGTCCTGTCAAATCTTGATGGTTCCTGGGACTCATACTCTTGATTTTCAGGAGTCCTGCACTATACAACGAGGGTCCCAGACACTTAAATATTATTATTAATACTATGTTGTAATACTGTTGTAATTCAGTTACTGTTATTGTATTGTGTATCATGATCATCACATTGTTACAGCAATTAAATTGCAAATGATACCATAACCCAGCTAGTAGCAAACTCAGTGATAACTTATTGTTACTTGATTGGAATTTTACAAAATGTATTTGGAATATTTCTGCATCCCTGTTAGTGTTGGGAATTGGTTAAAATCTCATAATTGATGATTGGTTCATTACAACCGATCAATCATAGAAAATAATTGGTTAGCGTCATTTATGAAATTTGTTAATGCACATAAAAATAAGGAAAAACACATGTAGTTCTTTTGGAGCTTTTTGGCAAAATTTCACATCTTTAAAGGATGACTAGTATGTTAGGAACATACATTTCTTGGAGCCTTTAAGATAAATTCAATCATGACTTGAAACGAGCTTGTAGTGCTTACAAAATGTAACAGACAAAACCATCCATGTGAAAAATATTGTTAATGAAAACAAGTGTTCCAAAATTGGTTGTGTTCGATTATGAGAAATTATGATCGATTGCTTGGTCGTTTAGTCACTACGACCAATCTTCGATTATTTCAATTAATCGGACCACCACTAGTCCCCGTGGATGCGTTATTAAATTTCGTTGTGTCCATTCTCAATTTTTATGCGTATTAGACGCAGGAATTCACATCCTGTAAATCCCTGGAGTCATGGTTAAATACAATCTCCTCACCGAATATACAATTGTAAATACAGTTGGCTAAAAAGATTGATAATATAGTTTAATTTAATTGAATATAAAATAGTTTAATTTACTCACAATACACAATTATGTTCAGCCAGTGTTTTATTAGTAGTCCAAGCCTAAATATGTTGATTCCTTTCAGACTTCTTTTTTCATTGTTGCTAAAAGTTGCTTCTCCAATAATTCTAGATAATCAATCAAAATTCAGTTATCGATTTTCGATCTTTATGATCCATAATGATGGCCAGGTTTAATTATTGATCAGTTAATAGCAAGTGAAATATGTACATTTTCATTGGATGGTTTACTTGAGTCATCATCCAATTTGGGCAACCACTGCCCAATGTAGCACCGTTACAAATTACTTGGTAACTACCGTGAAGATCCAGGTTAGAATTGGTCTTCAGCAAACCATGCTTGTCGTAAGAGGCAACTAACGGAATCGGGTGGTCAGGCTTGCTGACTTGGTTGACACATGGCATCATATCCCAATTGCGCAGATTGATGCTCATGGTGCTGATCACTGGATTGTCTGGTCCAGACTCGATTATTTACAGACCACCGCCATATAGCTGGAATATTACTGAGTACGGCGTTCAACTGCCTTTAAGATGTTGACTGGCCAATCAAACATCAAGATTCTTTAACGAATTTAACGAATAATGATGATTGATTGTATGAGAATTTGAAATAAGCACCAAACATCAAGCCATTTAAATATTGTTTCAGACCTGTAGTTTTAAATGCTTTGTTGGCCCTAACAGCATGATGAGTAGGGGTGTCCACGATACGCGTAATCTAATGATAATCGATTTTAAGATTGTACGATGCGTTCGCGATACATAAGTTTGAAGCATAAGCACCATTGGTCAATCAAAATAGTCTAGCCAATCACAAAAGCTGTTAGTTTCCAGCCTATTTTTTTAAGTAAAGCTAGCTACATCTATTTTCAGACCTATAGTTTTACTATCAAGACTTTGAAGGAGATGGATATAGCATAAAATTTGAATCGATAAAGTTTTAAAATAGGAATCGATACACGCTTATCGCGTCATGATCGAAGTAAAATGTATCGATGCATCGCTGCGGCGTCGATCGACACCCCTAATGATGAGAAATGTGAAGTTGAAATTTCACTACACACGTTTGTTGATTAGGCAAAAAAAATGTCCGTTTCCGGTTATCCGACTGACCCTAGCCTAACCTTCCCTCATCCTAAACCATTTTTTAACCAAGTCAAAATCATGACTGGAGTGCATTTCAATTCATCATTTTCATATTTTCATGTTTTACTGTGTATGTAGGGCTAAAATGGATTGCACTGAATTGGCATAAAGGGCTCTCACTGACAAAACCTGCAAATAAATAACATGAATAATGATTTGATATAGAAATCTTTCAATGTTTCACCACAAGGCAATGCCACAACATGATATAGTCCCCCAGCTTGATATTGCTGGAATATTGCTAAAAGCGGCGTAAACCCCAACTCACTCACTCACACTCAAATTACCCGCCCTTGATTTCAGAGTCTTTGTTAATTTGATACTAATTCTACCATACAAATCATAATGCGAGATACAAACCATCGTCAATGTAGGTTTGGCATGGCAGCCAGTCAAATTAATTATTCGAGGAATTCAATTTTGAAAAACTGACTGATCAATGAAACTCAATGAAAAGCATGCCTTTGTGTCCATTAAAGCTGGCATTTTGGTTTCCAGTTAATCCGAGTTACACCCTTAACTTTCCCTCATACTGACATTTAATTTGTCAATAAAAAGTTGATGAAAATAAAGAGCAGGCAATTTGCTTATGAAACTAGCATGGTAATGGATCAAAGTGTAGGTTTATGCAATTATTTAATTCCGTATCGGTGACATTTTATACAGTATGCATAATGTCAGGCCTCAAAGTATAATTTGTTTCCAGGAAGCCACTGGTAATATCAAGCCAACATTGCAAAAAGCCAAAAACATATATATATACATTATTTAAAACACTTAAATCAACTTAAAGCATTTGTCTTGAAATCAGATATTAGCCACATACCAGCAAAGGATAGTTTTCATTTCTTCAGGGATAATGACCAACAATTGTTTACTAATAAGAGAAAAATATTCCCACATTCAAAGGCAATGAATTTTTTTTTAAGCATAATAATATTTTTCTGAATATCAGATTATTTCATCAAAGTAGATACAGTGAATGTTACTAAAACAATAACAGACATATCCTTCTGTAACCTATTTTCAAACACTTAATTATTCCACTGTGAATATAATTGGCCTAATGATCTTTAACTGAAATAGAATTCCAATTACACCAGCATTTTTGTATTTCTGTTCATTGTTGACCTGCTAGGAATTATTTGCGAGCATAACAGAGCATTAATTAGAGATAATTTAGCAATGACATTTGAATGTATGTCAACCTACCAATTTTCATTTTTTAAACACTGTATGCAAACAATTAAACATTTATACAGTCATTCTCATTTATTTTTTTAGCTAATACAAAGCATATCTGAATCTTTATGCATTAAAGTGTATGACAGCTTGTACTTATTAACTTAGCACAGCCTATTTCTTGCATACTCATGTCAGAAACTTGGCGAATAAAACTAAACAAAGCTACCTGAGCCAAGACTTATTACAAAGCAAGGTGAATTAAGGAAAACCAAAACTCTTAGCAAACCCAAACTGAAATCAGTCAAGTCATACTCTCCTGAAGTCAAGCACTATCTAACCCAAATCTCATTCACACCAGACATGTGACTTCCAAACAACTATCTCACATCGTCATGAGTACGGGTCATAAAGACATGCTCTCACACATTCATGATTATCATACACACACCAATTAACACCACCAACTAAGAGATCTCTATTGTACAAGCTCCTTTCATAGCACTTTATGTAACTAACACATTCTCAGCCATCCCACCATTGTTTAAAGACCACCTGTCATGAATATATCTGTACAATTTGTAAACAAAAGAAACAGTATACAAAACATGATGTAAATAATCATTTCATTGTCGACACATACAAAACAATCAACATAATGACAGATTCAAGGTCACATCCACACACAACACATACCGTTCTAAAAATAGAACAAGCGCTTGACAATTCCTCACGCAACTGTGATTTAGGACTGAGATGACCCAGGCAGACTGTTTACACATTTTCTTCTAAGCCACGAACATGACAATTTTTACCAAATTTATTTCTTTGCACCACACGATTAACATGATTAAGGGATTTCTTTTTAAACAGGTTCATGTCTGAATGTCAGTTGGGTCTGGGTCAAATAAGAACATTGTGATAACAGTTTTAACACTGTCTGCTGAAATGATAATGTATCTGTTGACCTTATATCACTGACTGACTGACTGAGTATGGTTTTACGCCGCTTTTAGCAATATTCCAGCAACATCACGGTGGGGACACACAAATGGGCTTCACACATTGTACCCATGTGGGGATTCGAACCCGGGTTTTCGGTGTGATGAGCCAACGCTTTAACCACTAGGCTACCCCACCGCCCCATCATCACTGGTTATCATGTTTATATAACATGAATAATGATCAAAATGATTGGTCATATCGAACTTCAGTTTGTCTACAGATTCTGCAACCTTAAACTAGACTGACATTAAGTTCCAGAAATAAAATTAATAAATATAAATAAAAATACAAACAAAAATAATTTTAAATCCTGTTTTAATTTATTCTCTAGGGTTTGAGAGACCAACTAACCCTAAACAAATACAAATGAAATATAGTTCGGAAAAACTGTTGTTGTTTTTTGTTACAATGTTCAAGGTATATCTCTGGTCTGCTGATCTCTGGGTCTTTTTCATATTATTTAGTTAATCATTTCACAACTGTTTTACTTTCAGAGATGAGATGTCAGTCGACATATCTCAACGAAAGAGATGCAAACAAGCGTCACCTGGTCAGGCACACTGCCCATACCAATGACACATTTTCCACATTATTTTGAATACATGTACAAAGAAAAGATTGAAATGCCTCATATTTTTTTCCCACCTAAAGAACACATTTTTTTCACACAAAAACCCCAAGAAATAATGACTAAACATTAAGTTAAAACATTGTCATGTTGGTGCAGCTCCTAATTTTCCTTTTCAACCACACTCTGTTATTGTACACCTTTAGGTGAGAGTCACACTGTTATTCACAGCGGGTGGTATTATAAGCAGCTGATTAAATCTTACTCAGCAGTATTGAGAAGGCAGACCTGTCAGCCAGGTCTGAAAGCATAATCACTAATACAGTTTATTGTCTTGTCATGCTTGATGGGGCTTCAGAAGCCTGATGATATTTGTTAAAGAAATGTGATTTTCATTTATGACTTGTATATTGTCGGGTTTAAAAAAAATAGCAGTGAGTCTAAGAATGCTAAGTTTGTCCAAGTTTTACTTTACGTAACACATGAATCTAGGAAATCATTTTAGTTTCTTCAGTGATGCTGACTGGAGGTAATTCTACTGACAAGTAGATAAAGATATCTAAGATAATACATTTTGAGATTGAATTCAATATCAGTGAGTGAGTATGGTTTTACGCCGTTTTTAGCAATATTCCAGCAATATCACAGCGTGGGACACCAGAAATGGGCTTCACACATTGTACTCATGTAAGGAATTGAACCCGTATCTTCTGTGTGACGAGCAAACGCTTTAACCACTAGGCTACCCCACCGCTCTGAATTCATTATCAACCCTGGATGTCAAGGTTCACCAATATATGTCGATGCACTGATAAAATTCTCAAAGAATAGAATATTCATCACACACTCAGCTATACCTATATATTTATATTAAATCCTGCATCAATTTCATTCCTGTATCGCTTCACACATGGATCACTTCAAACAACAGAAGGCAGATGAAACTGGTTAGGGAAATGAGATTATCACTTATGAGTGAGTGAGTTTGATTTTACGCCACTTTTAGCAATATTCCAGCAATATCACCGCAGGGGACACCAGATTATCACTTATGACTTGTATATTGTGGGGTTTAATAAATAATAGCAGTGGGTCTAAGAATGCTAAGTTTGTCCAAGTTTTCCTTTTCATAAAGCATAAATCTAGAAAATCATAATACTTTCTTCACTGATGTTGACTAAAGGTCATTCTACCGACAAGTAAATAAAAATATCCAAGATGATACATTTTTAGATTGAACTCAATATCAATCCTGTCACGGTTCACTAACATATGTTGATGGACTGATAAATTTCTCAAACAAAGAATCAGTAATACACACTTACTTATATCTATTTATATTAAATCTGTATCGATGCAAAGTTCATTCCTGTATCACTTCACACATTGATAATTTCAGACAACAATGGAATACTTTGATGGCAATTTTATCATGTTTATTCCATGTGACAGATAAGGATCCATCTGACCTCAGTATGTATGCTACTCTCAAAGGATCAACTTCAATGAACAAAATGAAGCAAGGAATAGATAAATTATCTAAGGGTGAAACGGTACGCTTTTACCACGATACGTATTGGGGTACAAGGCCTTTGGTTCGGTCCATTTCGGTTTGGTATATGAGATATGATCCAGGGATTTCCACGAATTCCTGTGTCCTATGCGCATAAAAACTGACAATGGACGCAACAAAATTTATTAGCGCATCCACAGGGACGCAGAAAAAGTCCAAATACTTTTTGTATAGATTCCAATCAAGTAACAATAAGTTATCACTGAGTTTGCAACTAGCTGGGTTATGGCATCATTTGCAATTTAATAACTGTAACAATGTGATGATCATGATATACAATACAATAACAGTATTAATAATAATATTTAAGTGTCTGGGACCCCCATTTTGTAGTCCAGGACCCCTGAAAATTAAGAATATGAGTCCCAGAGACCCTCAAATACAGGACTTGACTCCCTGTGATCATAGCGCAGAAAATTTACAAGAGCCAAACCTAGATAGATTTGGACAAAATCATTTGATTTCTAGACATTTTAGAAAAGGTTTAAGCAGGTTTTAAAAGGTTAATAAAATGATGGAACAAAAAACAAAAATACCGAACTTTTGGATTGCATAACGGTATACCGCACCGAAGGCGAAATACTGCGGTTCTACTAATACCATGGTATACCGTTTCACCCCTAAAATTACCATAATTCCCCAGCACAGTTCATAGCATACTCACAATGCTCATGGGCAGGGCACAGATAACATGTGATTTTACAGGTGGCTTCACTAACACTCAACTTGAATTACAGCAGTGACTCAATAGATCCTATAACACTTAACACCCAGCTTCATCCTTGATATAACTAGTTTATTATTCATTACACAGTTTGGGTGGTGTGTTTGAATCATGCATAAAACATATAAACATCAGTGTATCTCAATTCTATTATGATGAATACCTCAGGTGCTTTTGTCTCATAATTTGATTGTCCATTTGCCTCTGAGTTGTTACAGATGAGATTAAAATGCTACGATAGTGAAAAGATCCATTGAATTTAGCAGAATGATATGATAAAAAAAACAACTCTTTGAATGCTATCTGCTTTGACAATGCAAATAACATACTTTAGATTTACAACGTTTTGACCAAGACCAAACATTTGTAAGAAAAACACCTTTAACGTTACAGGTACAAATCCAAATAAACTTTAATAAGATTTAATATATCCCTTAATGCATTTTCATTTCCCACTTTCCAACCACTCTTTCACTCTCAAAATCTGTAACATCTCTCCCACCTCCAGACAAAAGTCTGCCATTTGACAGGGTGTATTGAAGAGCATCAGAACAAAATTCACTATCATATCCTGTATCATGATCAACACAAAACAACTGACCCTCCCATCTGGAAATATTCTATTTCTTTCAGCTAACAATAATAAATGGTGATAAAGGTCTGTGAAAGGGGTTTTGTGTCACGTTCAAGATCGTTGAGTGGTGACTGCTTTCACTAATATTGACTGATGCCAGTGCAATGCTATACAAGAGATACCAGTTCAATGTTTTACATGGATACTCCACTATGATGAGGACATGGATCAAACCACTGACCCACTCACTGTGCCCACTAGATCTAAAATACAGCCAAACAGTGACAAATATTTTGTATAAATATTGTGGACACTTCTAGATATTACAATCAAGTGAAAATTAACTACTTTTGTCATAATTTGAAAATTTCAGCAAACTTTTTAAATCTTTTAATCTAAGCATATTAAAACATGGTGAAAATATTAGTCTTATATCTCCATTGGTTCATCAGTTTTCTTCGTCGAAATCCATAATCTATCTTCTGAATTCAGTTGGTGAAATAGGAACTGTACATTGCCCATGGTGAATAGTGTGTTTGAATTGTGACTCAACATGCTCAAGCTCTATCATCATAGCAGAAATATACATTATATCTCATCTGTTGTCACTGACCATGTTTCACAAAATACTGTATGCATATAATTCATAACATCACAACAGATTAGAAATTTCTAGGACAAAGACAAACCCATCACCAGATGTATCAGAATAATAATGTCATTATTTACTATGTTGGCTGGGAATAATGACTTTTCTCACACATTTATAACAATTGCATTCAGTTTATGACATATGTCTTCATTATAATTGAGTGAAATAAACGTCATCTCTTTGATAGTCACCGACTGTGGACGTGACAGATGGTCCGGGACCAGTCGTGCATATTAATGAGCTATCAGACACCACAATATTGTCAAATGTAACTTCATCATTTCCAACCTCGAAGCTGAAATAGCTACAAATTCTGCTGGAATAATACTAATTGTATTAAAAATTCATATTATGAATTCACTGCATACAGAAATAATTCTGTTTCATTGAATGCTGTCACACAATATTGGTTTTCATATTTAGCAACATCTTTGATCACAGATGCACTGACTTTTGTAAGGCTGATCGCTATACGTTCGAAGTCGTAATGGCCAAGTCAAATTATGTAATAGATGGACGCTAACATTCACTGTAAATCCGATCGTCGGTAAACGAAAATGGTAGCAAAACATTTTGATAAAAATCACTCACCGCTTCCTTGGTGACAGAAAACCCTTTTGAAGCTGGCAGCACCAAATTGTTCACTTCCGGTTTCAGTGTTCTCGAAAGTCTTAACCAAACTTTTAATGAATAGTAATAAATTCACACCGTTTGTCCCAAACCTTTAGCATATATGCGGAGTTCACAACATTTGCTATTTTCTTTCGTTTTGTGGGGAGTGAAGCTGGGGTGAAAGGTGAAACGGAATGGCGCAGAAACAGTTTCCGGACAATAAAAACAGACAGCTAATGCAATATATTATATATAAACCCCACTATGTTGGATAATAATACATTCAGTTGATCTTAGATTTAGTTATTATAGTTATAATAAAATATACAGCGAGGAGATGTGTCTGGTGTAATGAAAATTACATTTGCTATTTCTTTATTTTCAGATAATCATCACAATTCTTCGCCATGTCATTGTCCTTTCAACCTTTGGCTTCCTTTACAATTGTAGTTACGTAGATTCGATCGCAATAATAGTTTCTCTGGCTTATTAACTCAGTATAACCAAGTATATTTGGTTTTGGGTGCAAGCAGAAACGGACTGGTGCAGAAACAGTTTCCGGATGATAAGAAAAAACAGAAAGAATTATATGATATATACATTATATAAACACACATGAAAAATGTTAGACTAACAATTAGTCTCTGAAATGAACATATTTTACTGAAAAAAGTTCATAGTAAAAAAAATAATATAATATAATGAAAAGGAGCCCTGAGACTTTCTTCATTTTCAGAAGCTGGGCTTTTTTGGATATATTTGCTTCAGGGTCTGTACGAGAGACTAGAAAAATGTTGGATAATAATACAGTCAGTTATTGTCGGTTTTTGTTAATACGAATCAAGTTATGATAAAATATACAGCGAGAAGATGTGTCTGATATAAAGACAATTACATTTGCCTTATTTCTTGACTTTCAGAAGATCATCACAACTTTTCGCCATGTCATTGTCCTTTCCGCCTTTGGTTTCCTTTGTAATACGTAGAATCGATCGCAATAATCGTTCCTCTTGCTTATTAACTCAGTATAACCAAAATCAACACGTTTTGAGTTTTCTCCACTTCACACATGCTGAATACACACTAAAGTAGATAACCAAACTGAATGATAGAAGTTGGTTTTAAACATAAATGAAACAAGTTGTTTAAAGTAATTATCATTCATACGTTGAAAAAAGTATCTTCTTTAGTCGGAATCCAATTCCAAGTTTTAAACTTAGAAGGACTGGGGCCCATCGACTTCGTGTTTTATGTACATTTTGGAGCAAGACATTTGCGTGTTGGATGAAATAAGGACAATGTTGTGTTGGAAAATCACATTTCGCTCGGTGATACCAATTTTGTAATACACCTTATAAATAAACGAGTTGTCTGTCCTTGCAAACTCCCTAGATGGCGCACTCTTGTCCGGAAGTTGCGTTTATTTTGGTTCTTGTTATGGCTTATTGCATTTGACATTGAGTGGGAAGATGCAGATTGTCCTTATTTGATACAGACTAATTAAGTCACCCCTTTGACAACACTTTGTAACGCTCCGCAGCAGATATAATAGGTGAAATCTGCTCAAGCAACCCATATGGCATCTTCGCAATGGCTGGAAATGATATGCCATCGGGATCAGCGCTGTTGAAACGCAGCAAAAGGAGTGTAGCAACGTACTTCAAAGGGGAAAATGCAAGACAGGCCAATTTGCAGAAATTCCACGATTTTCTGGAACATTTACTGGCACCCCAGAGACCTATAGACGATTTCGAACCTTTGGAATGGTGTAGGTGGTTGATTGCGGGAGGTTCCACATTCGAGGAATTTGCTAAGACAGGTGAGGTTTGATCAACATGATCATTATTGCGAACGCAAAGTTTAAATTTATTTCATTTTCTGTCCCATTACTGATGTTTCATCATGTTTGTGATGGCACTTGAACTCACAACATTTGTACATTATATGCTGCATACACTGGCAAACTCATAATACGAAAAAAAATGCAGACCAAATTACACCTTCGTTGTATCCTGAGGCTAGTAACATTTTAATTTTTTTCGAAATGGTAGGGACCTTATACTGTAGAGGTAGTTGTCTTACTAGATGGCTGTCTGCCTTGTCTAGTTAAGTCAACCATGATCAGGTTGGTCAGTGACAAAAATTGACAGTTATTCCTTTTTGCGTTTTTCTTTCATTTTGTTCACTGTTTACACTGTACATAGAGTAGTAAATGAGTAGTGTAGTGTAATAAAGCATATAACTTTATGGATAACAGCTTTTTGTTTATTACATACAACAAATTTCAATGTCCATTCTTATACTGATTTCAAGCTTATGGTCAAGACTATAATCATGATAATTCTGCATATTGTCTTTTCTGTAAATGCAACCTGTTTTGGCAATTGCGCGTCTAAATGTAGTTGAATGTAGAAATCAGGATCAAAGTTGGATCAGTATTGTTGTAGCTTTTTCCCCCCATCAACACTGATCAATGTGCTAAGGATACAGTTTAATGGCACATCTACCTGATTGAAACAGCACCAATACGCATGTCAAATTGGTAAACATGCCTGTCAAATAGGTGACCATGACATCAAATTGCCTAAAACATAATCTGATTGTTTTTGAGAAAGTAATACTATAAATGTGTCACGCAAAATGAAATCTACCAAAAACCAAATGTTGTAAAGATGAAGATACGTTTGTTTCATAAGTGTGCCATAGAACAATTAATTTAGTGTTTAGGTTAAATTTAACTCCAACAATCTGAAGAATAGTTTGGATCCATCAAACTCCTTCAATATATTTTAATGAATGCTTCATAATAAGCAGTTGTATTTCTTAAAGTTTGTCCTTCCTTTTCTTTATATCATTACAGTTTGTTTGTTACATTGTCAAAATGTACTGTTGTTCAGGAATATAATTTCAACATGGTTGGAAAACTTCTGATATTTCCTTGTTTCATTTGTGCCAAATATTATTTACATTTTTATTTTGTCATGATTAAAAGTTTTTATTAAAGCCTAATCAAGCACAGTGATTTTGTTGTGTTTTTGCTGTATAAATCAAGCATTAACTCAATTATAATTAGTTTTTGGTTAAAAGAACCCTTCTTGCAATATATTGCAATACATATCACAATTTATGCTTTCACATCGCAATATGAAAATTCTCTGCAATACCCACCCCTAATTTTTAGTTTTGGTCTTATTGTTATTTTACAAAGTGTGAGAATGGAGTTTAATGTCATGTTCAAGATTATTGTCCTTAGCCTTAGGTACTTATACAACATGCATGTTTATGAATGCCGGTCCACAGAAATACCACACCATAGTTTAGCATTAATATTCCATTTTGACTCAGTGTACTGACTGAGTTGACTACTGTGTTATCCCTTGATTTTTTAGTCATTTAATACCCCAAAAGAGATAGGGTTATAGTCACTGGGCAATATTTCAGCCATATTGGGGGAGGGGTAGTCTAGTGGTTAAAGCATTGGCTCGTCATGCCAAGAACCGGGTTAGATTCCCCACATGGGAAAAACTAAACTCAGTCAGCCAGCCATGTGGACTCCTGAGTTAATCAGGGGATCCACAAAGACATTGTTCCAACTTGGTCTTGGATATGCATGTGGTGGGACATGGGAGTTGGGGATGCTACATCCGGTAATCTTTTTAACATCCATTGTTAAACAACGATGTAAGGATTGCTTCCAGCAAGAGTGAACCACAGAAATATTCAAACTGGAAAATGTTCATATTTGAGTCTGCAAATTGTATTCATAGTTTAATGTCATGTTCCAGATTATTGTTCTTAGCCTTAGGTACTTATGAACACATTAACCACTTATACAACATGCATGTTTATGGGTGCCGGTCCACAGAAATACCACACCTTCAGTAACCCATGCTTGTCGTAAGAAAGACTAACGGGATCGGGTGGTCAGGCTCGCTGGCTTGGTTAACACATGTCATCGGTTCCAATTGCACAGATTGATGCTCATGCTGTTAATCACTGGATTTCTGGTCCAGACTTGATTATTGACAGACCGCTGCAAAATAGCTGGAATATTGGTGAGTGCGGCGTAAAACTGAACTCACTCACTAAGTCACTATGAGCATTATAATTTAGAAGAAAGCTGATGACTGCATTCTGACTTCCAAAATCTTTGATTTATGATGTCTCTAACAAACTCAAGCTGTTAATAATAGTGTCTCATTTCAGTACGGAAGTATGACAACGCCGTCACATGTGGCTTGGTATGGACAGCCAACTTCGTGGCGTACCGATGTCGGACGTGCGGCATCTCGCCATGCATGTCCCTCTGCTCCGACTGTTTCCAGGCCGGCAACCACGAGGGACACGACTACAACATGTTCCGCAGCCAGGCAGGGGGCGCCTGTGACTGTGGGGATACCAGTGTCATGAATCCTTCAGGGTGAGCTGCAGTTATGTCCCTTGTCATGTATCGTCTCTATGTCATCTAAGCTCTGGCACAACCTTACCCTCAGTTTATCAATACTACCAGTGTGCGAGCAGCTATTATCAGAATCATGAAAATCTCCCCTCTGACCCAAAATGTACTGAAGTTTATTTTTGTGTCTCTGTTTTGGGAAATGTAGCTTTCCTTATTGAATTGTGAAAAGCTTTACAACTAACTTCTTTCCCTGATGAATTTAGATTTATTTTTGTTTGATTATATTAGTTTAAGATTGTAGAATATGTGAAAAACGCCTAACTTTGCATTCTCAATGTACCAACTACATGATAGCTGATATAAAACAGACATTTAAAACAACTGAAAAAAACATAGCACGAGGAAGAGTATTTGTCATGACAGTCATCACTTGTATGGTCGGTCCAGGAGTTTAACTCCAGTCCATGCTTGTTTGGAGAGTGCCCAACACAGTTGGGAGCTGTGACTGGTGGGTGAGATAGTAAAGACAGCACTCTGAACTGGCTTTCACTGTGAGGAGCTTGACATCTTCTTGCTCATCGTTTTCACACATTTGTGTATATGTTGTGTCATTGTCAGTGGTTTCTTAGGTATCGTCTAACTGTGAAGATTGAGTGAGTGAGTTTGGTTTGACACTGCTTTTAGCAATATTCCAGCAATATCACGGCGAGGGACACCAGAAATGGGCTTCACACATTGTACCCATGTGGGGAACCGAACCTGGATCTTCTGGGTGACAAGCGAATGCATTAACCACTAGACCACCCCACTGCCCTTAACTGTGTAGAGTTTCATCCCTGATCGTGTCAATAGAATGCATATTGACCTCTTTTTTGTCAAATGGCAATATATATTAAGTCATCTTGATTTGAAAAAAACCCCACTTATCTAAATTAAAACGTAATTTAAATTAGATGGCATTGTAAAATAAATGATGTCATGCTTTAGGTTCTGCCCCCGCCATGGCCCTGACACACACAGACATGCAGTTCACATGCCCGGGGACATGATGGTCAATGCAGAAGCCATGATGCCACAAGTCTTCCTCCGACTCATCCACTATCTCCGTGACAACTGTAAACCAGGTCAGTTAAAAATTTAAACTGTCTTAGAATTGTTGTCAGTGGATTATTTTTAGTAGCTGTTCTTCTTCAGCTCTCCTTACATTTTTAAAAGTTTATCAACAGTTACCATGGTTACCAGCAGGTTCTATGTTCATTCCATGTCATAGTTATTCACCCTGTTGTTTAAGAGTCTGATTGCACTTTGTTCTTCAGAAATATCATTAAATGCCAAATGGGTGAGGAAAGTCAAGAAATCCATCAACAAAATGGCCTGCAAGTGTTTTTGAAACATTTTCAGGTATGTACGTAATAGCCAATGAATTGCTAATGTGTTGATGTTTCTTCTTGTAGACGTGAAGAGCTCCTACTATGTAACGATGGATGATGCAGAACAGTTCCTGTCCTTCCTGCAGAGCCTCACTGACATGGGAGCAGCCATGAGGCTGGTCATGGCCAGAACTCTCACCAGTGAACAAGAATATCGACGTCTTACTACAGGTATGCTCATCGTAACAGGTCCCTTGAGTATGTATAATTTCGATAGAAACAAATAACACCATCTAAACTGGAAAGGAGTCCCAATGCAAAAGCCCAAAGCAATCTTAGCGCTAAGGTGACCGTAACTTCCATACCTTAACATAAGCTTATGGTAGTCTTAGCGCTAAGGTGACCAAAAGTTCCATACCTTAACATAAACTTATGGTAGTCTTAGGGCTAAGGTGACCGTAACTCCCATACCTTAACATAGACTTAAGGTAGTCTTAGCGCTAAGGTGACCGTAACTCCCATACCTTAACATAGACTTAAGGTAGTCTTAGCGCTAAGGTGGCTGTAACTCCCATACCTTAACATAGACTTAAGGTAGTCTTAGCGCTAAGGTGACCATAACTCCCATACCTTAACATAGAATTAAGGTAGTCTTAGCGCTAAGGTGACCGTAACTCCCATACCTTAACATAGACTTAAGGTAGTCTTCGCTAAGGTGACCGTAACTTCCATACCTTAACATAGACTTAATGTAGTCTTAGCACTAAGGTGACCGTAACTCCCATACCTTAACATAGACTTAAGGTAGTCTTAGCGCTAAGGTGACCGTAACTTCCATACCTTAACATAGACTTAATGTAGTCTTAGTGCTAAGGTGACCGTAACTCCCATACCTTAACATAAACTTATGGCAGTCTTAGCACTAAGGTGACCGTAACTTCCATACCTTAACATAAACTTATGGTAGTCTTAGGGCTAAGGTGACCGTAACTCCCATACCTTAACATAGACTTAAGGTAGTCTTAGCACTAAGGTGACCGTAACTCCCATACCTTAACATAGACTTAAGGTAGTCTTAGCACTAAGGTGACCGTAACTCCCATACCTTAACATAGACTTAAGGTAGTCTTAGAGCTAAGGTGACCGTAACTTCCATACCTTAACATAGACTTAAGGTAGTCTTAGCACTAAGGTGACCGTAACTTCCATACCTTAACATAGACTTAAGGTAGTCTTAACGCTAAGGTGACCGTAACTTCCATACCTTAACATAGACTTAAGGTAGTCTTAGCGCTAAGGTTGTTTTGTACAACAGCACCCAGAACTTGGGCAAAATCTAGACTTGCTTCATTTATGGCTTTTACATTGCAAAAAGGTCAAGGCGGAAGGGAATTAATGTAGTTCAGGTACTGTGAGAGATTCTATGCTTGTAACATGTCCTAGTCGTTTGATCATACATAATTCGGTACATTTCCTTTAGTTGGCATTTTTATGTGCACTATTTGTCTTTTTTTTTGTCAAGACTCAAATGCTAAAGAACTCTCTGTGACAGAGAGACTTTCTAAAGGATTTAGTGTTAGATTTCCTTGGAGCACTAAGGAAGTCTCTGCTAAGAAGTTTTCTAACAAAACAAAGCCTTCTAAAAACAAAACAATATGATCATTAGAGGTTTTTCAAACATGTACAGTCAGTGACAATTAGACGATGTCACTAACAGTGAACCTGATGTGTGTAGCTCAGTGTGGTTGTTGCACTATAGCTATAGTTTAGTGGATGTTCTGATGTGTAGCTCAGTGTGAGTGTTGCACTATAGCTATAGTTTAGTGGATGTTCTGATGTGTAGCTCAGTGTGGTTGTTTCACTATAGCTATAGTTTAGTGGATGTTCTGATGTGTAGCTCAGTGTGGTTGTTTCACTATAGCTATAGTTTAGTAGTGGATGTTCTGATGTGTAGCTCAGTGTGGTTGTTTCACTATAGCTATAGTTTAGTGGATGTTCTGATGTGTAGCTCAGTGTGGTTGTTTCACTTTAGCTATAGTTTAGCAGATGGATGTTCTGATGTGTAGCTCAGTGAGGTTGTTGCACTATAGCTATAGTTTAGTAGATGTTCTGATTTGTAGCTCAGTGTGGTTGTTTCACTATGGCTATAGTTTAGTAGATGGATGTTCTGATGTGTAGCTCAGTGTGAGTGTAGCACTATAGCTATAGTTTAGTGGATGTTCTGATGTGTAGCTCAGTGTGGTTGTTTCACTATAGCTATAGTTTAGTGGATGTTCTGATGTGTAGCTTAGTGTGGTTGTTTCACTATAGCTATAGTTTAGTGGATGTTCTGATGTGTAGCTCAGTGTGGTTGTTTCACCATAGCTATAGTTTAGTGGATGTTCTGATGTGTAGCTCAGTGTGGTTGTTTCACCATAGCTATAGTTTAGTGGATGTTTTGATGTGTAGCTCAGTGTGGTTGTTGCACTATAGCTATAGTTTAGTGGATGTTCTGATTTGTAGCTCAGTGTGGTTGTTTCACTATAGCTATAGTTTAGCAGATGGATGTTCTGATGTGTAGCTCAGTGTGAGTGTAGCACTATAGCTATAGTTTAGTGGATGTTCTGATGTGTAGCTCAGTGTGGTTGTTTCACCATAGCTATAGTTTAGTGGATGTTCTGATTTGTAGCTTAGTGTGGTTGTTTCACTATAACTATAGTTTAGTGGATGTTCTGATGTGTAGCTCAGTGTGGTTGTTTCACCATAGCTATAGTTTAGTGGATGTTCTGATGTGTAGCTCAGTGTGGTTGTTGCACTATAACTATAGTTTAGTGGATGTTCTGATGTGTTTCAGAGAAAATAGCAAACAACCCCTACTGTGTTGAGAGCCAGAAGAATTACGTACAAGCAAGGGAGATTATGCCGTACCCTGCCACTTTCGAGAAGTACCAAAGTAAGGAATCTGATCATGGAGTTCTTCTGTCCATGTTGACCAGAGCATGCTTAGGACCCCATCACCCCATTATTGCTTTAAGAGCCTAGTAGATTGGATGAGGTGGTCAGGCTTGTTGACTTCACTCATCATGTTTCAGAGTACTGTGACGACATTGTACAGTGTTCATGACATCAACCACCTGTTTATATGTCAAAGGATGGATTATTGTTATAATACAGTTGTAATATTTGATTTTGATTTAGTTTAAAGTCATAGTGTTTTCCCTTGATTAAGCCCTCTGAATAATGTTGATTTAATTTGGGATGATGTTGTTCTGATGCTAATATGATTGTCAGTGTGTGTTGATTTCCTCCTTTACTATCAACCCGAGAAGATGCTGCAGAATTCGTCTTACTTTATTGTAAATAGATAACATCATTGCCAGACAATAATAAGTCTTCATTATCCGACGAAACAGACTCCATTCTGCGTAACAGACAAAATAGCAGTGACAGTTCTATGAAAGGTGTAGATCCGGGTTAGAGTTGGTCTTCAGCAACCCATGCTTGTTGTAAGATCGGGATGTCAGACTCACAGACTTGGTTGACACGTTATCATATACCAGTTTCATATACAATGCTCATGATGTTGATCACTGGACTGTCTGGTCCAGACTTGATTATTTAAAGACGTATTCCACCATAAGGATTGAATATTGGTGAGTGCCACATTAAACAATAAACAAACAAAAATCCTTGCTGTTATAATATACAGTCAAATCCCGATGAGTCGAATCTCTGGGGACCAAGTAATAAATTCAACTTATCGATGTATTCGAGACATAGGTATGTCTATGAGGGTAGAAAAAAAGATGATCCAGTCCTAATTCCACCGCCTAAGCATTTGTTTATCTAATGATTTCCCTATCACTAATAGGGGCACCTTATCAGTTCCAGTCTGATTAGCACAGACAGTGATTTCCGTAAAATCACTAATCTGCCTTTTGAACTCACCCTGTGAGCCGGACTGGTTTGTTAATTGGATCAGTTTGCTACACCAATCGACTGACTTGGTTATGTATACAAATTGCTGTTGTTTTTATGGGACCAAATTTTTCTTCGAAGTCATCGTGTGTTTTTATGAGTCGAATTCATGTAACCGGTATTCAAATGATGACAACTATAACAGGGAATGGTCGGGACCGACAGGTACTTTGAGTTATGCATAATATTCGAGACACCGGCATTCGACTCATCGGGATTTGACTGTATATGAGTGGGTGTTGCAGACAAGAGAGGCCTGAGTCAGAAGCTTCACCACATGACCCTGCTGGATGAGCTTGTGTTCTGGATGGTCAAGTACGAGTTCCCGCAGAGGATTGTCACCCTGCTTCTCAGTATGCTGCCTGTAGACTCATACAAGGTGGGTGTGTCAGCTGATCAGTATAGCCAGGTCACCAACTGATTACCTGAATGCTCACAGCTTGGTGAGGGCAAATCTGAATACATATTGTAATTGTATTCTAAATTCTGATTAAAATCCAGATTTCAACACACTTTTCCCTTTACCCTAAGTTTCAGTATGTTAAACTGATTTTTTTCTTCGGACTCTCAGCGCACATACTGACCTACTGAAGTGTGAGTGAGTGAGGATGTGAGTGAAACATTGTACCATGTAGGGAATTGAACCCTGGTTTTCAGCATGACGAGCGGACGCTTTAACCTCTAGTCTACCTCACCGCCCCCATGACCTACTTGATTATATCTTCATATTGTGAATGAGTGAGTCAAACATTGTACCATGTAGGGAATTGAACCCTGGTTTTCAGCAAGACGAACGGACACTTTAACCTCTAGGCTGCGCCCTTGACTTACTGGATCATATCTTCGTGTTGTGTTCAGTGACCAATATCATCATTGTGTAGCGTGACAAGTCATGGTTAGTGTGTGACATTTATCTGTATATGTATTTCTGACACTGTCACTTTATCCTTCCAGGAAGCCTTCACACGTGCGTTTGTGTAGCGGGACAAGTCATGGTTAGTGTGTGACATTTATCTGTATATGTATTTCTGACACTGTCACTTTATCCTTCCAGGAAGCCTTCACCGCGACGTGCGTTTGTGTAGCGGGACAAGTCATGGTTAGTGTGTGACATTTATCTGTATATATATTTCTGACACTGTCACTTTATCCTTCCAGGAAGCCTTCACACGTGCGTTTGTGTAGCGGGACAAGTCATGGTTAGTGTGTGACATTTATCTGTATATGTATTTCTGACACTGTCACTTTATCCTTCCAGGAAGCCTTCACACGTGCGTTTGTGTAGCGGGACAAGTCATGGTTAGTGTGTGACATTTATCTGTATATATATATTTCTGACACTGTCACTTTATCCTTCCAGGAAGCCTTCACTGCGTGCGTTTGTGTAGCGGGACAAGTCATGGTTAGTGTGTGACATTTATCTGTATATGTATTTCTGACACTGTCACTTTATCCTTCAGGAAGCCTTCACCGCGATGCGTTTGTGTAGCGGGACAAGTCATGGTTAGTGTGTGACATTTATCTGTATATATATTTCTGACACTGTCACTTTATCCTTCCAGGAAGCCTTCACACGTGCGTTTGTGTAGCGGGACAAGTCATGGTTAGTGTGTGACATTTATCTGTATATATATTTCTGACACTGTCACTTTATCCTTCCAGGAAGCCTTCACACGTGCGTTTGTGTAGCGGGACAAGTCATGGTTAGTGTGTGACATTTATCTGTATATGTATTTCTGACACTGTCACTTTATCCTTCCAGGAAGCCTTCACACGTGCGTTTGTGTAGCGGGACAAGTCATGGTTAGTGTGTGACATTTATCTGTATATGTATTTCTGACACTGTCACTTTATCCTTCCAGGAAGCCTTCACGCGATCGCGTTTGTGTAGCGGGACAAGTCATGGTTAGTGTGTGACATTTATCTGTATATATATTTCTGACACTGTCACTTTATCCTTCCAGGAAGCCTTCACACGTGCGTTTGTGTAGCGGGACAAGTCATGGTTAGTGTGTGACATTTATCTGTATATATATTTCTGACACTGTCACTTTATCCTTCCAGGAAGCCTTCACTGCGATGCGTTTGTGTAGCGGGACAAGTCATGGTTAGTGTGTGACATTTATCTGTATATATATTTCTGACACTGTCACTTTATCCTTCCAGGAAGCCTTCACCGATGCGTTTGTGTGGCGTGACAAGTCATGGTTAGTGTGTGACATTTATCTGTATATGTATTTCTGACACTGTCACTTTATCCTTCCAGGAAGCCTTCACACGTGCGTTTGTGTAGCGTGACAAGTCATGGTTAGTGTGTGACATTTATCTGTATATGTATTTCTGACACTGTCACTTTATCCTTCCAGGAAGCCTTCACACGTGCGTTTGTGTAGCGGGACAAGTCATGGTTAGTGTGTGACATTTATCTGTATATGTATTTCTGACACTGTCACTTTATCCTTCCAGGAAGCCTTCACACGTGCGTTTGTGTAGCGGGACAAGTCATGGTTAGTGTGTGACATTTATCTGTATATATATTTCTGACACTGTCACTTTATCCTTCCAGGAAGCCTTCACCGCGTCGCGTTTGTGTAGCGGGACAAGTCATGGTTAGTGTGTGACATTTATCTGTATATATATTTCTGACACTGTCACTTTATCCTTCCAGGAAGCCTTCACACGTGCGTTTGTGTAGCGGGACAAGTCATGGTTAGTGTGTGACATTTATCTGTATATATATTTCTGACACTGTCACTTTATCCTTCCAGGAAGCCTTCACACGTGCGTTTGTGTAGCGTGACAAGTCATGGTTAGTGTGTGACATTTATCTGTATATGTATTTCTGACACTGTCACTTTATCCTTCCAGGAAGCCTTCACACGTGCGTTTGTGTAGCGGGACAAGTCATGGTTAGTGTGTGACATTTATCTGTATATATATTTCTGACACTGTCACTTTATCCTTCCAGGAAGCCTTCACACGTGCGTTTGTGTAGCGGGACAAGTCATGGTTAGTGTGTGACATTTATCTGTATATATATTTCTGACACTGTCACTTTATCCTTCCAGGAAGCCTTCACACGTGCGTTTGTGTAGCGGGACAAGTCATGGTTAGTGTGTGACATTTATCTGTATATATATTTCTGACACTGTCACTTTATCCTTCCAGGAAGCCTTCACACGTGCGTTTGTGTAGCGGGACAAGTCATGGTTAGTGTGTGACATTTATCTGTATATATATTTCTGACACTGTCACTTTATCCTTCCAGGAAGCCTTCACACGTGCGTTTGTGTAGCGGGACAAGTCATGGTTAGTGTGTGACATTTATCTGTATATATATTTCTGACACTGTCACTTTATCCTTCCAGGAAGCCTTCACACGTCGCGTTTGTGTAGCGGGACAAGTCATGGTTAGTGTGTGACATTTATCTGTATATATATTTCTGACACTGTCACTTTATCCTTCCAGGAAGCCTTCACACGTGCGTTTGTGTAGCGGGACAAGTCATGGTTAGTGTGTGACATTTATCTGTATATGTATTTCTGACACTGTCACTTTATCCTTCCAGGAAGCCTTCACACGTGCGTTTGTGTAGCGGGACAAGTCATGGTTAGTGTGTGACATTTATCTGTATATGTATATTTTTCCTTATCCTGACTCATGCTCTTTTGCTTGTCTCCTTCCTCTTGAGAACATAGTGGAACACTTGTATCTCCCTAATTGAAGTTCTCTTCAATGTAAAATCACTAATTAGTACACCACGAGTTACCTCCCTTCCACAAGCTGGCCGAGGAGCGAGCGCCACCTACCCATGTGCCTCACTCTCTCCTTCTTAGCCCAGTGAGCTGGGCCGTGAGCGCCTGTGTCTCCCGACACACTATATCCTTTGATTATATTTAGTTAGTTACCTCATTATAGAGATCTATAGAGGTTTAGCTAGTATCTTTCAACAATTATATATTGATATTTAGTGGGTGTTTCTACTGTTTTATGCGGGGCCGTGCTATTTGCAGTGGATTACGTTGATAAAAATTCTGTACTGTTGCACATTCGTTTTATTCTGCTGCTGATCCGCATTTAATATGCCCTAGCTGTACTGCGCCATGTTTCATGTGATTCGCGTTGCAGTTCGCGATACTAATTTATCCAATTCTACCTTTAATAAATAATTACTTTGCGTTTGAGGCGGCAGCAGATGGAGTCGCGTATGCAGAGTCTAGCATGACTGATACACCTGAACCCTAAGCCAGTCTACTGCTGTTGGTGACCCCCTCCGTCTGGGTTTCCGCTAGAATGGTGGAGAGGCGTGGGGCGTAGTCCGCCGCCTCAAGAAGCATCCTGCTTCCCCAGACATCCCGCCGATACGCACTGAGGGGGTATTCCAGCGAAGTCTACTAGAACTTTCTCAGCCGAGATTGTTCTCATCGCAGATTTGGGCGGTATGATGATCAGCCGATCATCATTTCTGATAATACATCAAAGAATGACTGATGTCGGCAACAGTGATGTCAGCGCAGATCAACATTCGATGATCTTCCTGAGGGTCCGTCGCTACCAACACTCCAGCGCAGACTTCGCACCCCAGGGCAGCGTCGACCTCTGAGGGAATTCAGCGAAGTCTACTAGGACTTTCTCAGCGAGATTGTTCCAGCCGCTGAACTTGGCCTCTACGATGATCAGCCGATCATCATCCTCGGCGTATGAGACAAGTAGCGACCGGTGACAGCTACAATGACATCAGCAGAGATGGGTCATGCAGCCTGATGTCTCTACACTGATGTCAGGCGACTTACCTGAGGGCCCCACCACTAACAGCGCAGAGATGGCACCGACTACTTCGTGCGCAGACCATCCCAGACGAGCTACTACGACCAAATCATGGTGGTGATGGAGGGTCACTACAGACTGGAGAAGCAGCCAGCCCAGAGTCACGAGCCGGCGAAGGCTCCAACTTAGACAACACTCTAGAGGCACCTCCAGTCAGCGTAGCAGCCAAGGCGATGCAGCCCGCTGGAAGGAAGTCGGCAGACCACCTTGGCGAAGGACCCAGATGTACAGCCAGCCGAAGGCCAGCAGCGTGGCCGGGATAGATCATCACATTCCTCGGCTTCATCCTTAGATGCAGACTCAGCCACCAGACCTCCACGGAAGCCTTGGCGAAGCTCAAATCGCCGTTCCCCAGCACGAGCGCAGAGGAAGCTTCAGCGAAGGCGTTCCATGGCGTTAAGTGAAGGCATTCGCGAAGGCATTCAAGCGAAGGCACTTTCGGGAAGGACACCCGAATATAGATCGATCATTTAACAGAGTCAAGGGACTACTCAAGAGCTTCGTGAAGCTGTCAATAGTCTCCGATCTCCTCGTACATCACCACATCGATCGCCTCACAGGTTACCACACAAGTCTGCACAATAAGTCTACATCACCTTCCTAGAGTGGCAGTGCGGCGCAGACATACCTGATGAAGGAAGGCGGCGCCAGATGCTATCACCCTACCTCCGATCGACCCGATTGCTCGCGGTAGCACAGAATCTAGACATAGCATCCCATAAAGCCACAAAAGTTCAGACACCATAATTGCCGAACTTTCCGCTTCTAGAAGTTTTCCACGCACAACATGGACCCCTTCTTCAAGGCTTAAGACATCGATGAAAACTACAAGTTGATCGCCGATATCAACAATAAGAACTACAATGCGTAAATTGGTTCAGTTGAATCCATGGCGAGGCGTATGTTCGTTGGCCTAAATAGATCTAGAGCGATCATTGAGACACTTATCACCAGATTTACAGTGACCACGACTTCTGAAAATGATAAGATGATCCACTCGGCCCTACTTATGCAGAACCAGCAAGTCCCAGGCGCCTCCCGAAGGAGCTAGAGCCTCACCAGCTACAAAGGGGCGTCAGCGGAGGTAAGCGCCGCCCGACCCCACATCCTGTTAAACACAGAGGCCATTCGAAGCAAGCGCTCTTATATATATATATATATATATATATATATATTCTAATCGGACTTTGACTCGATACCTTCGCGAAGGTCGAAGGCTAAGTGGCTCCAAGTCTACTTCACCAGTAGATCTAGAAGGGATGCCGAGAGCTTCGTGAAGTCTCGGCGTTCACCGAGGAAGTCTCCTCAAAGGTCTCCATATACTAGCCACTTTCGTCATATAGCTACTCCTCAGTCCGTTCAAGACATCGCGCATAAGTTGTCTATCAACTGTATGCCAGATGCGAATCTATAAGCCCTCTGGCGAAGACAATTGCACAGGCTATTTACAACACAGAACGTCAGCTGTATTAATTTGTCGCGGCGTTTCATAGATCTTCACAGAAATCAACTATTCGATATAAATTGCTAGTATATGCAATCCCGGACGGCGATCACGATTATCTACATGCGTGACCATTACGCATATCTGCGAACAATTCAATATCGAAATTGAACAGCAGCCTTGTTACAGCGGTATAACTCATAATCGTCAACATTTCTGGAGAAGAAATATGTACAACAAATTCAGCTTTAATTCTACAATTATGGCGATACATTCATGTATACAGTCTACAAGCTGACAACTTACAAGTTATTGTACCTTTATATATATGAAGTCGAATTATATTCAAAACTGAAGTACTTTCACGACAGCCAGGAAAATAACCTACCCAGCATTAATATTACAGGCAAGGTATTTTGTGAAGCTTCGTAGCGTTTACCATTAATCCTCGAAACGCGTGGTCTTTCGGGTAACCGGAAGTTACGATGAAGACCGATGATTGTTCTAATATCAGCGGCTGGCACTATATTATACAAGGGTTCCTTTTCCTGCTACACGGTGACATCACAGCGCGGGTACTCTACAGAATCAAAATGCCTTATTCTGATTGGACCCCGATGAACAACGCCCTACACAGAGGTCGAGCATAGTTCACAGTTCAAGACATAGGTTGCAAGTGACAACTTTGTATCAATGAGCGAGCAAGCCTCCTTACAGCCCAGTTAACCTGAACCTTCATGATTAGGCTGCTTTCTTCAGGTTAGAGACCTCCCCTGTCAAGTTTAGACAAAGGGCACAGCAGTCAGGCGATTTTACATAAAGTTCATCGAGGACACAAACTCCCGGTTGTGCATACATCGTCAAGGACATCATAGCGATTTACCTAGGCTTGACGTGATACAAGTGGATCGAAATCCACAGCGTTTCAGACTACACCTGAAATTCATCATCAAGCTACTAACACAACTAGATGGTTAGTAAACCTACTAAGTTTCTGTTTGGAGAATAAGCGGAAGTTTCACGTACCAACTTGGGGATATGAATATAGTGCTACAACACCTCACAAGTGAGGTTTATGAACATGCCTGGATGACATACTTGGACTCCATGATACGATGATGCTATCACAGCTGGCCAGCAAGAGCACTGTAAATTTATCTCCACCAAACCAAACAGGAAGAAAAATACAACAGATTTTTTCCTCTATCATCAACTACGCGGGAGTGTAGTCTCACGTACTATATCTCCGTTTGGATCAGAACTGTCATACTACGTGCATACAAGACAGATGGACCTAATCCGACCCTCCATGAGCTTTAATACTCTTGATATTAGAGCCCTAACTTCTACAATTTCATCTACACAAATGTTATTTGAAATAATGGAGGGTTTATTACTGTAGATCCGATATGGTGGTTTGCCAACCATTATCTGAGAGATATCACCACCGAGGACATCTCAGGTATCCACCAATTCGATCCCATGGTCCTTGCACAACAGTTGACAGTTCCTCGGAGAAGATAAGTCAATCTTACAGATTTTACTTATCTTATAACAGTACTAAATAGCTTCATGCTATATATAATTTGCTTAAGCTCGTTTTTATCATCACAGTGGTTACATGATAAATGCATTAGCTAACAAACTCTACAGAGTTTTTTTTGGCTATTATATCGTAGCTTAAGTCAAGTATATTTTAAGCATAGTACTATACTCATATTGTAAAAATACATTAGCTAACAAACTCTGGAGTTTTGCTATTATATAGGTAGCTTAAAGCTCATTCATATCTTAAGCTCAGTACTATGTTTATATCATATAACTATATTAGCTAACAAACTCTAAAGAGCTTTTGCTATTTGGCTTAAGTTTCATCATATCTTAAGCAATATGGTTACATTATAACATGTATTAGCTAACAAACTCTATGGAGTTTTTTGCTATTATATATGTAACTTAAGCTTATTCATATCTTAAAGCTTGGTACTATGTTTATAGCATATAGGTATATTAGCTATCAAAACTCTAAAAGAGTTTTTGCTATTATATATTGGGCTTAAGTTTTCATCATATTTTAAGCTTTATGGTTACATTATATCATGTATTAGCTAACAAACTCTCTGGAGTTTTGCTATACATATGTAGCAAAAGGTTTCTTCATATCTTAAGCTCAATACTATGTTGATACCATATAAGTATATTAGCTATTAAAACTCTAAAAGGTTTTTGCTATTATATATTTAGCTTAAGGTTTACTTCATATCTTAAGCTCAATACTAGGTCTAAATCAACATAATAAAATGTATTAGCTATCAAACTCTCTGAGTTTTACTATTATATATATATAGCTTAAGTTTAATCATATCTTAAGCTCAGTACTATGTTTATAACATAAAAGTATATTAGTTAATAAACTCTAAGGAGTTTTTTTGCTATATACATTTAGCTTAAGTCTAATCATATCTTAAGCTTAGTACTATGGTTACATTATAAATCTATTAGCTAATAAGCTCTACAGAGTTTTTGGCTATTGTATATGTAGCTTAAGTTAATTATATCTTAAGCACAGTACTATACTCATATTGTAAAATATATTAGCTAACAAACTTTACTAAGTTTGGCTATATATATATGTAGCTTAAGTTAATTATATCTTAAGCACAGTACTATACTCATATTGTAAAAATATATTAGCTAACAAACTTTACTAAGTTTGGCTATTATATATGTAGCTTAAGTTAATTATATCTTAAGCACAGTACTATACTCATATTGTAAAAATATATTAGCTAACAAACTATACTAAGTTTGGCTATTATATATGTAGCTTAAGTTAATTATATCTTAAGCACAGTATTATACTCATATTGGCAAAATATATTAGCTAACAAACTCTACTAAGTTTGGCTGTATATATGTAGCTTAAGATAATTATATCTTAAAGCACAATACTATACTCATATTGTAAAATGTATTAGCTAACAAACTTTTACAAAGTTTGCTGTTATATATATAGCTAAGCTTATTCATATCTTAAGCTCAGCACTGTCTATATCATATAAATATTTTAACTAACAAACCCTAAAGAGGTTTGTTATTATATAATTAGCTTAAAATTAATCATATTTTAAGCTTAGTGCTATGTTTATATCTTAAAGTATTTTAGCTAACAAACTCTAAGGAGTTTATACTAGCATATTAACAAGCTTAAGTCTATTAGTCTTAAGCATTGTATTAATATTATATATACTTATCATAATAAGTACATTGTAATAACTTACTCTATATGGCAGCTGATAAGCTGGCAGCAGGAATTCATCAGTTCAATGCCTTTATGAAGTTCTCATAGGGTTATTACAATCATCACAGTTCAAATCACTAATTATTAAAATCCAAAGTATTATATATTCCCACCTCAGCTCTGTTGGATTCTACAAACAAAAGGCATGAGTCAGGATAAAGGAAAATATGTAATTTTTTGAGTAAAATTGATATTTTATACTTATCCTGACTCATGAAGGTCAGCCCTCCCATCCTCCCCAAATAACACTTTGGATTTCCCTGTAAATTCAAATGTTGGGCTCAGTATATGAGGAGAGAGTGAGGCACATGGGTAGAGGTGGCGCCCTCGTTCCCGAGCTTGTGGAAGGGAGGTAACTCGTGGTGTACTAATTAGTGATTTTACATTGAAGAGAACTTCAATTAGGGAGATACAAGTGTTCCACTATGTTCGCAAGAGGAAGGAGACAAGCAAAAGAGCATGAGTCAGGATAAGTATAAAATATCAATTTTACTCAAAAAATTACATTTCTGACACTGTCACTTTATCCTTCCAGGAAGCCTTCACACGTGCGTTTGTGTAGCGGGACAAGTCATGGTTAGTGTGTGACATTTATCTGTATATGTATTTCTGACACTGTCACTTTATCCTTCCAGGAAGCCTTCACACGTGCGTTTGTGTAGCGGGACAAGTCATGGTTAGTGTGTGACATTTATCTGTATATGTATTTCTGACACTGTCACTTTATCCTTCCAGGAAGCCTTCTGCGCAGCGTTTGTGTAGCGGGACAAGTCATGGTTAGTGTGTGACATTTATCTGTATATGTATTTCTGACACTGTCACTTTATCCTTCCAGGAAGCCTTCACACGTCGCGTTTTGTGGAAGGGACAAGTCATGGTTAGTGTGTGACATTTATCTGTATATGTATTTCTGACACTGTCACTTTATCCTTCCAGGAAGCCTTCACACGTGCGTTTGTGTAGCGGGACAAGTCATGGTTAGTGTGTGACATTTATCTGTATATATATTTCTGACACTGTCACTTTATCCTTCCAGGAAGCCTTCACACGCAAGGGCTTGTACGGGACGCGTTTGTGTAGCGGGACAAGTCATGGTTAGTGTGTGACATTTATCTGTATATATATATTTCTGACACTGTCACTTTATCCTTCCAGGAAGCCTTCACACGTCACGTCGTTTGTGTAGCGGGACAAGTCATGGTTAGTGTGTGACATTTATCTGTATATATATTTCTGACACTGTCACTTTATCCTTCCAGGAAGCCTTCACACGTGCGTTTGTGTAGCGGGACAAGTCATGGTTAGTGTGTGACATTTATCTGTATATGTATTTCTGACACTGTCACTTTATCCTTCCAGGAAGCCTTCACACGTGCGTTTGTGTAGCGGGACAAGTCATGGTTAGTGTGTGACATTTATCTGTATATATATTTCTGACACTGTCACTTTATCCTTCCAGGAAGCCTTCACACGTGCGTTTGTGTAGCGGGACAAGTCATGGTTAGTGTGTGTCTGTATATGTATTTCTGACACTGTCACTTTATCCTTCCAGGAAGCCTTCACACGTGCGTTTGTGTAGCGGGACAAGTCATGGTTAGTGTGTGTCTGTATATGTATTTCTGACACTGTCACTTTATCCTTCCAGGAAGCCTTCACACGTTGCGTTTGTGTAGCGGGACAAGTCATGGTTAGTGTGTGTCTGTATATGTATTTCTGACACTGTCACTTTATCCTTCCAGGAAGCCTTCACACGTGCGTTTGTGTAGTGGGACAAGTCATGGTTAGTGTGTGTCTGTATATGTATTTCTGACACTGTCACTTTATCCTTCCAGGAAGCCTTCACACGTGCGTTTGTGTAGCGGGACAAGTCATGGTTAGTGTGTGACATTTATCTGTATATATATTTCTGACACTGTCACTTTATCCTTCCAGGAAGCCTTCACACGTGCGTTTGTGTAGCGGGACAAGTCATGGTTAGTGTGTGACATTTATCTGTATATATATTTCTGACACTGTCACTTTATCCTTCCAGGAAGCCTTCACACGTGCGTTTGTGTAGCGGGACAAGTCATGGTTAGTGTGTGACATTTATCTGTATATATATTTCTGACACTGTCACTTTATCCTTCCAGGAAGCCTTCACACGTGCGTTTGTGTAGCGTGACAAGTCATGGTTAGTGTGTGACATTTATCTGTATATATATTTCTGACACTGTCACTTTATCCTTCCAGGAAGCCTTCACACGTGCGTTTGTGTAGCGGGACAAGTCATGGTTAGTGTGTGACATTTATCTGTATATATATTTCTGACACTGTCACTTTATCCTTCCAGGAAGCCTTCACACGTGCGTTTGTGTAGCGTGACAAGTCATGGTTAGTGTGTGACATTTATCTGTATATATATTTCTGACACTGTCACTTTATCCTTCCAGGAAGCCTTCACACGCGTCGCGTTTGTGTAGCGGGACAAGTCATGGTTAGTGTGTGACATTTATCTGTATATATATTTCTGACACTGTCACTTTATCCTTCCAGGAAGCCTTCACACGCGATGCGTTTGTGTAGCGGGACAAGTCATGGTTAGTGTGTGACATTTATCTGTATATATATTTCTGACACTGTCACTTTATCCTTCCAGGAAGCCTTCACCGTCGCGTTTGTGTAGCGGGACAAGTCATGGTTAGTGTGTGACATTTATCTGTATATGTATTTCTGACACTGTCACTTTATCCTTCAGGAAGCCTTCACACATAGTTAGTGTGTGACATTTATCTGTATATATGGCGTTTGTGTAAGCGGGACAAGTCATGGTTAGTGTGTGACATTTATCTGTATATATATTTCTGACACTGTCACTTTATCCTTCCAGGAAGCCTTCACACTGCATCGCCTTCTTGTGTAGCGGGACAAGTCATGGTTAGTGTGTGACATTTATCTGTATATATATTTCTGACACTGTCACTTTATCCTTCCAGGAAGCCTTCACACGATGCCTTTGTGTAGTGGGACAAGTCATGGTTAGTGTGTGACATTTATCTGTATATATATTTCTGACACTGTCACTTTATCCTTCCAGGAAGCCTTCACACGCGATGCGTTTGTGTAGCTGGGACAAGTCATGGTTAGTGTGTGACATTTATCTGTATATGTATTTCTGACACTGTCACTTTATCCTTCCAGGAAGCCTTCACACGTGCGTTTGTGTAGCGGGACAAGTCATGGTTAGTGTGTGACATTTATCTGTATATATATTTCTGACACTGTCACTTTATCCTTCCAGGAAGCCTTCACACGTGCGTTTGTGTAGCGGGACAAGTCATGGTTAGTGTGTGACATTTATCTGTATATATATTTCTGACACTGTCACTTTATCCTTCCAGGAAGCCTTCACACGTTGCGTTTGTGCACCACTACAGCCGGATTTCCCTGGTGTTGGTGCAGGCACTTGACCGGATGACCGTGGCCAACCGAGTGGTCCATATCAGCGTCCAGCTGTTTAGCAACGAGACCCTGGCGTCCAAGATGATGAGAGAGTGCAACCTGTTATATGTCCTTGTCCTCAGTCTCACGCACATGATCGAAGACATACGCACAGAGAGCACACTGGAGGGTATGGAAGTGTAATCATTTCAGCCCTAGAACCTGCCTAATTACATGTCATTGTATCCTAGGGGCGGTGGGGTAGCCTAGTGGTTAAAGCGTTGGCTCGTCACGCTGAAGACCCGGGTTCGAATCCCCACATGGGTAAAATGTGTGAAGCCCATTTCTGGTGTCCCCTGCCGTGATGTTGCTGGAATATTGCTAAAAGCGGCGTAAAACCAAACTCAGTGAGTGTCATTGTATCCTGATGATTGCACTATGTTGCTTATGAGATCAACCATTTGTTTGTTTCGCCCATGTGTGGTGGGATAGCCAGGTGGTTAAAGTGTTTCCTTCTAATGCCGAAGTCCTGGGTTCAAATCCCCACAGGGGTACAAAGTGTAAAAACCCATTTTTGGTGTACTTAGGTGTGATATTTCTGGAATATTGCTAAGATCGGTGTAAAACCTCACTCACTCACTCACTCACTCACTCACTCACTCACTCACTCAACCCACTCACTCACTCAACCCACTCACTCACTCACCCCTTTCGCTCGCTCACTCACTCACTCTCACTCACCCCATTCGCTCGCTCACTCACTCATCCCACTCACTCACTCACCCCATTTGCTTACTCACTCCACTCACTCTCTCTCACCTCACTCACTCACTCACCCCACTCACTCCCTCACCCCATTCGCTCACTCACTCATTCACTCACTCATTCACTCACCCCACTCCTCACCCCACTCACTCTCTCACTCCCCCCACTCACTCACTCACTCATTCACTCACCCCACTCTCTCTCTCACCCCACTCACTCACTCACCCCACTCACTCTCTCACTCATTCACTCACTCATTCACTCATCCCACTCACTCACTCACCCCACTCACTCACCCCACTCACTCTCTCACTCATTCACTCACTCATTCACTCACCCCACTCACTCACCCCACTCACTCATGTTGTAGATCCTGACCCAGCCAACAACTTCCACAATGTAGTGGACTGCAGTAACGACGTGATGAAGTCTCACTGCTACTGGCCCATCATCAGCGACCTGACCAACCTCCTCACCCACTCCTCTGTGGCCTCCAAGTTCCTCCAGGACGAGGAGCTGGTCACTATGTGGATGGAGCTCCTGTCCTACCTGCAAGGTCAGACTAGAAACATACACTGTCACCTATATTCAGGGATTTATCTGTGATTCAAAACATCAATGCCCTTTCAGGCAAATTGGGAAAAATGCTATATTTTGTTCAAAACTGGTAAATGTTTTTAAGCTCTTGTTTTCCCAAATTTAGAGGGATTTTCGAAGAAACCCATAATGTGAGGACAATGGACACTTTCTGTTATCATCCACACTGAATTTGGCTAGTTTATTCTGACAACATGATTAACTAAATCATAACTGTGGATTGGATGATATGTTATTTCCATTGATGTGAAGATGTGTGATCGCTGGGGAACTTTCTTATGGTAGCCACTGACCCGAGGTTTAACCAAGACCGGTTTAATCACAAAGGGTGTATTGATGGGGATGACTGTAATTTGACATTTCAATGCAGTAATGTAAAACTAGCATTAAAGTCTCCTAATATATTGGTCCAGTGATCCAATGAACTACTAGTTACCTCACAAGGCCATGGCGTTAGATGGAACTATAACAACATAGACTGGGAAATGTTTCACTCAAATTTTGATGCACGCTCCTGTAGCTCATATAACGGCCTGTGGAGATCCGGGTTAGAATTGGTCTTCGGTCATACATGCTTGTAGTAAGAGGAGACTAACAGGACAAGGTGGTCAGGCTCATTGACTTACCTCATCCCAAATGTGTAGATTGATACTCATGCTGTTGATCACAGGATCATCTGGTACAGACTCGATTATTTACAGATGTTGCTGAGAGCGGTGTTAAACAACACCCAAACAAAATGGTCATATAACAATTGTTTCCTACATTCAGGGATGAACTTGAACCAGCGTGAGTTACAACAGCATGTCCAGTTCGAGGCGGACTCATACTACGCAGCTTTCTCGGCTGAGGTTGAGATCGCAGCCTCTCTCATGTGGTCCCTCGTAGCTCACTGCAAAACACGGGTATGTCACTATGAATTTCAACCATATGTGTTATATTTGCCGTTATAATCCTTTAAAAGCATTCAGTGATTGGGGTAGCCTAGTGGTTAAAGCGTTGGCTCGTCACGCCGAAGACCCGGGTTCGAATCCCCACATGGGTACAATGAGTGAAGCCCATTTTTGGTGTTCCCCGCCGTGATATTGCTGGAATATTGCTAAAAGCGGCGTAAAACAAACTCAGTCAGTCAGTTATATTTGCCGTTATAATCCTTTAAAAGCATTCACGACTTTGTTGATGATATATATCTGTTGTGAATGTTTTCACTCTAGAAAATATGGTCAGCTCTCAGTGTCAGCATGTATGACATGGTGTAAGATACTCCCTTCATACACATGTGTATTTCCTGTGAGTAACAAACACAGGACAATATGGACTCAAGTAAACTTTGAGGCTTAGTACAGGGTGCCAATGAAAGTTACTTGCAGATAGGGCTAACAGTTGGATAGAGTGTTCTTAATAGGGCAAATACGGTATGCTGAGTTAAGGAAACAGATGTATAGAGGGAAGCATTCATGTAGTCTGTCATACAGACCCTGAAACACATATATATCCGAGAAAGTGCGTGTAAGTCAAGAATATGTGGTAAGTCTAGATTTCTGAAAATGAAGAAAGTCCCAGGGCTCCTTTTCATTATATTTTGTTTCATTCATTATGAACTATTTTTTCTGTAAAATATGTTCATGTCAGAGGCTAGTCGGTTGTCTAGCATTTATGCCACTTTGCATTTAGTATTGTACAAGTAACCCAGATTAAGAGGGCATTGGTATTCAATTACACACCTGGTGATTGGGGTAACCTAATGGTTAAAGCGTTGGTCGTCAGCGAAGACCGAGTTGAATCCCCACATGGGCACAATTGAAGCCCATTTCTGGTGTCCCCACTTCCATGATGTTGCTGGAATATTGCTAAAAGCAGCGTAAAACCAAACTCAATCAGTCAGTCAATTACAGCAGACCCTAACACTGTTAGTGTACTGACTGTATTGCATTAATATTTAACAGTAATGTTGAACACAACATCAAACCATTTTAGGGCCAGGGTTCTAGATTTTGAAGCTCTCTTTAGCTAAGATAATGTCGTAAGGTGAAGCGTACATTAACATTAACTTACCACTATCTTAGGCTTAAGAACTATCTAGGCCCAGAATATTCCATTAGTAGTATTTGTTATTTCTTTGTTGACTGCTGTGCACATTTTGATGGTATTACTTTGTTTTGTGTTTAACACAAAGAGGTGTCATTGTGTCATTTATTGTGTTGCAGAGTACTGCCTCCTTCTCACTCAGAATGATCGCAGCGGCTCAAGTGGCGCTCCAGGACTGGTTCCTGGCAATCAACTGCCATGAGAATATGAAGGTATTCACCCTTGGCTGGTTCTGTTGATGATATATTTGTGTCAAACTGCCATGAGAATATGAAGGTATTCACCCTTGGCTGGTTCTGTTGATGATATATTTGTGTCAAACTGCCATGAGAAAATGAAGGTATTCACCCTTGGCTGGTTCTGTTGATGATATATTTGTGTCAGACTGCCATGAGAATATGAAGGTATTCACCCTTGGCTGGTTCAATCAAACTGCCATGAGAATATGAAGGTATTCACCCTTGGCTGGTTCTGTTGATGATATATTTGTGTCAGACTGCCATGAGAATATGAAGGTATTCACCCTTGGCTGGTTCTGTTGATGACATATTTGTGTCAAACTGCCATGAGAATATGAAGGTAATTCACCCTTGGCTGGTTCTGTTGATGATATACTTGTGTCAAACTGCCATGAGAATACATGTATATACTGGCTTGGGTATTTCTATTACTATTATTCCAAGGGGGCTAAGGTCCCTGGCACCTTAGAAAGCTATGCAGGACCATCTCAACAGGATATGTTCCAGATTTCTGAAAGTGACCTATTGTTAAATCTCAGTACCTAGCTAGTCTCTGAATTTCCATCAAGTTTCATAAGTTTATTATTTCATTCCAACTTTCAGCCCAACCCATATCACCTGACATTCCACCTACCTCTCCATCGGTACCTGGCAGTGTTCATGATGCAGGCTGTTCTCCATCAGGGTGTGGTCCTCACTGATATCCTGCCAGAAGATGCCCTCATCAAGAAAATAGTCACCCATGTCCTACAGATTCAGGTCAGTGAATTCCTACAAGTTTAGATCAGTACGCACATTCAGGTCGGTACACTTGACAAATTAAACCTTAGGGATTCCAGAACAGAGTAAGCTCCCTTTTGTGGACGTCACACTGTGGATAGGGGGCGGTGGGGTAGCCTGATGGTTAAAGCGTTCGCTCGTCACGCCGAAGACCCGGGTTCGATTCCCCACATGGGTACAATGTGTGAAGCTCATTTCTGGTGTCCCCTGCCGTGATATTGCTGGAATATTGCTAAAAGCGGCGTAAAACCAAACTCACTCACTTACTCACACTGTGGATCGGCATACATTATTGACTTTCTGCATGGATTAAGGGAGGTAATTCAACAGGGTTTTTTGTGAACGGAGAGTGTATGTCATTTGTTTTGATACAAGTAATATGTTTAGATAATGTCAGTAGCTGCTGTATAGGCTATAATTGTGAACATCTTTTTGCAGTTTCTATGTATTCAAAGACATGTGGAATCATATTGTATCACAATTATATACGAAAAGAAACTAATTACAGTGGACTCTGTATAATCCGACACTCACTCGGACCGGGAAAAAATGTCAAAATTCACAGATTGTCGGATAATTCAGATGTCGGATTATACAGAGTCCATTGTATGTGGTTTAGATCTTGTATACCAACATATGAAATCTGGCCATCTATGTCTGTTGAGGACATTCCTCAGTGTCGTATATTTAATCTCCAGATATTTGAGTCTGGTCAGTTTCTCAGGGATTTGTAGATTTGAATGAGCACAGTGTCCATCTTTGTCCTGTATTACCACAGGGGCAGTGGGGTAACCTACTGGTTAAAGCGTTTGTTTGTTCATCACGCTGAATACCCAGGTGCTGGAATATCGCTAAAAGCGGCATAAAACCATACTCACTCACTCACTGACTGTATTACAGGTGTGCCTGGCTCAGATATTCGCCAACATGTGGGTACGGAATGGAATACAGATCAAAGGTCAGGCAATGACTTACATCCAGTGTCACTTCTGCTACTCCATGGCAGATGCAGACATCTACCTCCTACAGGTCAGTATTCAGTTCTCCGGTCAGAGGTCATCAGACTTATAGGGAAGAATTTCTCAAGGTAAATTGAAATAAAAGGGGAGATAACTGTCTTTAGTGGTCATTCTCATGAATCGGGATCCTTGTGAAATAAAACTCTACAAGTACATTTGTTTAATATATCTCATGTGTATATATGTATTGTTTTCCATTCATAATTATTTCTGAAATTGATGGATTTCATTACATCACCTATCTGATCCATGCTATTGCAACATACAAAAATATGTTTTGTCCCCCGAAGCCCTGCTAACTTTCAGTGTATTTTGGAAGAAACCTTCTCATCCCTGCTTTGTGTTCCTTACAGGTTTGTGCTTCACAGTTGGATCCAGACTATTTTGTGAATACTGTGCTGCAAAGGTAAGTATTCTTATATAATTGTTGCCATGAAGTATAAGTTCATTATCACAACTAATTTCTTTTTTCTCTCGCTGTAATGGCATGGCGTTTACGCTTTGTTGGTTGGCTTGCCATGTTGACAGACAACGTTTCTGATCAGAAAAGAATTCATCAGCGTAATTATAGTGACCCACCAATTGACACGCCTCAAGATTAACTCAGTGTCACCTTGCTAATTAAGGGCAGTTAATCCTCTCACCCTTCAAAGAATGCCGGCTTGTAACCCTTGTTTCATGTTAGGGCACGCAAGGCCACTCGGTAAAATGCGCGTGTAAACATACTGACAGGTGCTCAGCCATCCGGATATACGAGTGAAAAATGCATATGATTTAGCATTTGGTATGTGAAAATGACCGTCCGTTTACGGAAACCGGATTTCCGGGTAAGTGAGTAGTTTTACAACGTTGTGAATTCGTTTTAATGAATTTTTGTTCGGAAGGCGAGTTTTCCGGATATCTGAGGTTCGGATAAACGGGGCACGACTGTAGTAATAATGCTAATATTGATACAATGTATCAATGTTGATATTAATCTTACTAATATTAGTTGTTAGGGGACCTGTGTCACAATTATGATTTTTTTTGCAAGCATTTGCAAACAGGCACCTGTTCTTTTATTCAGCAAGATGTATGAAACTTGGTACGTCAAGAATCAGTGTAAGGTTTTGGCAGACTTGACCCTAGCTGCCTCCTGCCTGTCATATGAACCTGTAGCTGATATATTCCTTGCAACATTTGTATGTACTTGCACAGGTTCAACATCCTAGACTGGCTGTCTTTCTCCCCCGATTCCAATCCTCGAGATGAAGTCAATCGATCAGAACATGAAATGGCCATGGTAGAAGGTGCCCTGTCACTATTTGCCACACTGCTTGGGGTCCGCACATATCTAGGTAAGCTGGGTTACATTCAAGAAAACTGGTGTCCAGAAATTCGGGGTTTTTCTCTCCATTTTTTTATTTTTAAATGATCTCTGCACATACAGTCCAAGGGGTTAAGAAATTCAAAAGAAGACTGGTGTTAATTTTGACATAATTTTTGTGGAAAACATCCCTTGTAAATGTACTGTACAGGCATAGAAGAGTGGGTAATGGTGTTTCTGCTGTGTGTGAGTGACACTGTGATGACTGTTATGTATCTATATGTCCAGGTGTAGGGAGAAGGACTTAGTGAGACTAGAGATGGCATCGCTGCTGTGTATGAGTGACAGACAACACAGTCAACTGATGGATTTGATGCCGGAGAAATCTGGAGTGCCAGGTCATGGCAAGGAACTGTTTGAGCCAACTCTCAAAAAGGTCAGTGACAGTTGTTTCTTTTCTGTTATGATACCTCCTGTAGAGAAGCAGTAACCATTTCTTAGAGGCCACCATGGTTTGAATCCCATCACAGGAATAAAACAGTTATGTCCGCAACATTGATGTAGCAGCAGCATGTTTCCTGGGTGAGTGTTTATGGACTGACTGGAAATGAAATATTGGCCTTTCATTTTATCATTAGCCAATCAGAAATCTGCTCTCAAAATAAACAAGTTTAAGGTATCTTGAACTGCCCGTTTCGCCAAGCTGGCAAAAGAACACGCTGTTACAAAAGATAATGCAAACACAGTAAGCCAACAATTTATATTGGTTTTCATTATGCCATATAGTTATGGTTTGGCATAGAGGGTACACTTATGGTCGGTCATATCCGGTACTTGACTTATTGGTGTATGTTATCCAGATCGCTGACTACAAAGCCCCAGTGTTTGCCATGGGAGGGAAGATGCAGCAGGGTACATATGTACCTAAAGGTAAGCTCCATGCCTTGGGTTATGTTGGTAAAGATGCTCCATGCCCTATGTGTCCCAATGCTCCATGTTCTATGTGTCTAAATGCTCCATGTTCTCTATATGCATCCCCATGCCCCATGCCCTATATGTGTCCAAATGCCCAATGCCCTATATGTGTGTCTAAAAGCTACATGCCCTATATGCATACAAATGCTCCATGCCCTATATGTGTCTAACTGCTAAATGCTCCATGCCCTATATGGTCCCCAACATGTTCCATGCCCTATGTATGTCTTAATGCTCCATGCCCTATATGTTGCCCTAAATGCCCTGCTCCATGCCCTATATGTCTCTAAATGCTCCATGCCCTATATGTGTCTAAATGCTCCATGCCCTATGTGTGTCTACATGCTCCATGCCCTATGTTTCCAAATGCTCCATGCCCTAAATGTGTCTAAATGCTCCATGCCCTAAATGTGTCTTAATGCTCCATGCTTATGCTCCATGCCCTATATGTGTCTAAATGTGTATGTGTCTAAATGCTCCATGCCTATATGTGTCCGCTCCATGGACATGTTCTATGCCTAAATGTGTCCAAATGCTCCATGCCTTATATATGTGTTGTCAAGTGTTCTATGCCTAAAACTTGTGTATAGATTTTCCATGTCCAGTAAGCATGTATACATGCTCCATGCCCAATATATACTTATAGACGCCCTTCATATATGTGCTTATATTCAGCGGAGGTGTGGGAGAAGGATTACGACCCAGTCCACGTCGCTCTGCGTGCCATCTATAGGAAAGATCTGCAGTCATCTCTGGACAGATACACAGAACAGTGAGTTGACCAGAACCTCATCAGGGAATCACGCTGTAGAGATGAAACATTGGGTTCATGTCAATAATCAGAGCAGCGATGATCCCAGTTGCTTATTAACCTTGCATCCTGGGGAATCTGGGTCTTTATTAGGGATGCAATGAATCCTCTCTGAGGCGAATATGAAACATATCACAGATGTTGAGTACCAACAAGAAGATCAGGGTTAGAACTGTTCTTAAGCAACCCATGCTTGTCATAAGACGCGACTGATGGGATCGGGTGGTCAGACTCACTTGATACATATTATCATATCCCAATTGCATAGGACCGCCGCCATATAGCTGGAAAAAACTAAACTTTCTCTCTCACCCAATTTGCAAGGGTCGATGCTCATGCTGTTGATCACAGGATTGTCTGGTCCAAACTGAGTTATTTATAGACCGTCGCCATATAGCTGGAATATTGCTGAGTGCTGCGTTAAACAACAAACAAATGCTAAAAATAGTAAGATGAGGATAAGAAGACCTTTTCATGGTATTTGTCCATTATTCAGAACTGATGAGGTTTTAGTCCAAAGTCCATAAAGTATTTTAAAATGAGTCAATGTCAGCATCATCACAATGTTGGTACTGTTTCAGAGTTCGACAGAGTGGGAAGTACACCAGCAAGACCCCGCCATGGCCCCCATTCCGCAGCCCCAGCCCCGTGAACCAGCAGTACAAGGGGTTGTACAGGATCCTCAACTGTCGAACCATGCATGCCTTCCTCTTCACTGTCCTGCACAAGGTACTCACACCTCCCTTCACAGAGATCGATGCTCATGCTGTTGATCACTGGATTGTCTGATCACTGGATCGTCTGGTCACTGGATCTGATCACTGGATTGTCTGATCACTGGATCGTCTGGTCCAGATTATTTACAGACTGCCATATAGCTGGAATATTGTTGAGTGCCATAAACAAACATATTTGTAAGCCTTGTTGTACATGTATAGGGGCTCTTTTGATATATTGTGGATCTTTTAGTGATGGACCCTTGTCTCCACCAACTTTGAGAGTGTGGGTTTGGAAAGTACTAGAATTTGAAGTTTATTCTGAAAGTGTAATCCCAAATGTAACATTAGTTCACTGGTCAAGAAATAAACAAGTAGCCATGTAATAAAACAGCCAGGCCCTTGATTTCTGTTAGAGACAGAATAAGAAAGCAGTCAGAAAAGAGGAAAGGTGTATATTTTCAGTGTCCTCACCATGATATGGCTAGAATATTGTTAAAAGCTGTTTTAAACCTATTTTCTGACCCATTATTTGTGTGTGCAGGCCATGGCAAAGGATTCCAACGTTCCAGAGAGTGTTCTCTACTACTGTGTTCACCTGCTCGACCTGTGTGTCACCTACAGCCCTCCTCAGACATCACGTAAGGTAAGCACCTATGCTTATGCATATGATGATGCTGATATGATGATGATGGCAATGATGATATATTTGTACAGTGCTGTTGCCACATACTCAAAGCTTGTACAGATATTACACTGATCAACAATTTTGTGTTCAGTGAATTGTTTTCTCAACACTAGGAAGTGTACAATCTCATCAGCCTGTTGTGGGATGATGCTGATGCTGATGATATGATGATGCTTTGATTAAATATGATGGTGCTGATTGATGATATGATGATGCTTTGATGATATGATGATATGCGGTGGGTAGCCTGGATTATAATGGTTAAAGCGTCCGCTTTGATGCGATTGTTACCTCGACCGAAGACCTGGGTTCAATTCACCACAGGGGTACAATGTGTGAAGCCCACATCTGGTGTCCCCTGCCATGATATTGCTGGAATATTGCTAAAAGCGGTGATAAACTATACTAACTCACTCAGCCTGTTGTTGTTAGAAATGTAGGTCAGTCATTTGGTGTGAAAACACCTGTTTCACTAAGCTATTGCACCACTACGACTGTTGTATAAGTATGGGAGTAGTACTGTAACGTCTTTTTAAAACGTGGACCAGTACCTGATTATATACCTAGTAAGCCATATATGCCACACAATTTATTTGGATCACTTAAAAGACCCTTAATGGATATCCATCTGAATCTCCTGCAGGGCTGCAGCCCAGCCAGCACCGTCATGGACGGCAAGTACCACCGCTGGTTCTCCACATCTGACATCAAGCAGAACGCATGTGAGGTGATCAGTGAGGTGAGCTTCCAGACCCGACTGATGGCGGAGTCGGACAGCGGCGACATGTGCACCATCAGCATGGACAACGACACCAGCACTCTAGAGGAGATGTTCCAGCTGGCGCCAAGTGCAGCTTCATGTGAGTGGGTGGAGCTTCATGTGATTGGGTGGGGCTTAATGTGGATGGAGCTTCATGTGAGTGGGTGGAGCTTCATGTGATTGGGTGGGGCTTAATGTGGATGGAGCTTCATGTGAGTGGGTGGAGCTTCATGTGATTGGGTGGAGCTTCATGTGATTGGGTGGGGCTTAATGTGGATGGAGCTTCATGTGAGTGGGTGGAGCTTCATGTAAGTAGGTGGGGGCTTCATGTGAGTGGGTGGAGCTTCATGTAAGTGGGTGGATCTTCATGTGTGTGGGTGGAGCTTCATGTGAGTGGGTGGATCTTCATGTGAGTGGGTGGAGCTTCATGTAAGTAGGGTGGGGCTTAATGTGATTGGGTGGGGCTTAATGTGGGTGGATCTTCATGTGAGTGGGTGGATCTTCATGTGATTGGGTGGGGCTTAATGTGGGTGGATCTTCATGTGAGTGGGTGGAGCTTCATGTAAGGGTGGGGGCTTTATGGTGGGGAGCTTCAATGTGATTGGGTGGAGCTTAATGTGGGTGGAAGGAGCTTCATGTGATTGGGTGGAGCTTCATGTGATTGGGTGGATCTTCATGTGAGTGGGTGGTAGTGGTGTTCCAATTAAATGGGGCTTCATGATTGGTCGAAGACCAAAGTGACCAATGGGGTTTCACATTTGGGTGGGGCCTTTATAAGTGATTTTGGAACTTAATTTGTCTTTGGAAATCTTGATGAGTGGAACATATCTTGAAGTTGTCAGGGTGGGTGGATCTTCATGTGAGTGGTGGGGCTTAATGTGGGTGGATCTTCATGTGATTGGGTGGATCTTCATGTGATTGGGTGGATCTTCATGTGATTGGGTGGGTGGATGGATTCATGTGGATTGGGTGGATCTTCATGTGAGTGGTTGGATCTTCATGTGATTGGGTGGGGCTTAATGTGGGTGGAGCTTCATGTCAGTGGGTGGGGCTTCATGTGATTGGGTGGGGTTAATTTGGTTGGTTTGGGTTTCATGTGAGTGGGTAGGGCTTCATGTGATCGGGGTGGAATTTTTTGTCAGTGGGTGGAGCTTCATGTTATTGGATTGAGTGTCTTGTAAGTCAGTGGAGCTTCAAGTAAGTATTTTTAGCTAAATATATGTCAGATAGGACTGTAGGACTCACAAATTTAAAAAATGACTTGGATGAGGCTTCTGTGCATGCAAGTTCCCAACTGTATTGATGATTTTAGCTCATGTGTGTTTGATCAATAATGATCAAAAAGTAAAATTCTAAAGCCTACATCCCTTTCCTCCATAATTAAGCTGACATGCTGAGGATCCTACTGATCTGAGATGTTTAAATTAAATTAATGTCCACAGCTATGGGAGGTCCTATCACGGCAGCTCAGATCAACCTCCCCTCCATGATCTCAATTCCTGGACCTTCATCAGGGACGGCAGCATGCACCATCACCAAAGCAACAGGCACCAGCACAGCCCTCAAAGTAAAACCCAAGTACGAAAGCCGAGGTATGTCAACGGAACAAGTACACCTGTCCCGCGTCAGCGTCAATGAAAGTCTTCTGTCTCTGCTGCTGAAGCTGCACTGCAAACTGTCGGGGAAGTCAGGGTCGTATGTGCCGATGTCGGTAAAGAAGAGGGATCCCGTGAAGACCCTGATCGGGGACGGGCCAGTGTTTGTAGGGAAACTGTTGGATAGACTATGTGAGATGAGCACCGAGTGTGGTAGAATTGTACACGACACCTACAGAGCGCTGTGGCCTGATGAGACGGACAAGAAGACACAGGGACAAAACGTGGACAAAGAAACCAAGTGAGTGTTCAGTGTGACATCATTCTTTATCGTACCTCACAAAATGTCATTCACTGAATGACTGAGCACTCTTCTATTAGTTTCAATGTACCTCACTTGTAAGTGGGTTACATTTTCTTTGTTACCTGCTGGGAATGCAAAACTGTGGGAATCTATTTGGTACTTCGTAATTCGTAATTCTTTATCTCGATGAGACATGTATGATGTACGGAATTTACCGATGTTTTGTGAATGCAAATCGATGGAAGGGAGATAACTCAAAATTTGTTTTTCTTGTCGTCTGCTAGATTCTATGTCATCTTAAAATCTAGTATTAGCTAATTGCCTAACTCTGGTACTCATTATTATGATCCGATACCCGTGCTTCAAACAGTTCAAAATTAACATTGAGTTGTTCGGTAAGGTAAACACATTGTTCAGTGGTCCCTTGGGGCCCATGGGTTCATGTCCCTCTTCGGGCTCAGGGAATATAAACAAACATAGAGGGTCCATCAACCCATGTCCCCTCTCTTGACCAGTGAACAACTTGCCATTGTTGAAGTAGTGACAGGTCATATAGCACTCCAGGCAGGCACTGTGTTTTTGGAGGTTAAGTTGGGATTCACTTTGCAGAGTTACATACCTTTGATGTGTCAGAATGTAGGTTCAACTTAATGGATTGTGTGATCAGGTTCCGTTTCTTGGTTTATGGGTTGTTATCTCATCCGAGCTGCATAATGTAATTTTCTGACTAAAATTGATATTCTATACTTATTCTGACTCATGAGGTCAGCCCTCCCAACCTCCCCTCTCAGGGCACTCTGGATTTCCATGTAAATCCGGGTGTCGGGCGACAAAACGAGAGAGTGACAAACATAGCTGGTCATGTGACCAAAAAGGGTGCCAAAGGAGGCAAGGGAGACTACTCGTGGCTGAGTGATGATTTTACGTCCGCTTTTTAGAAGGGAACTTCAAGGGATTTCAAGTTTTCCACTATCATTTGCAAGAAGAAGGAGACAAGCATTTAGCATGAGTCAGGATAAGGAAAAATGATCATTTTCCATGATGAGAATCACTGGATTGTCTAGTTCAGAATCGATTAATTAAAGACTGTCATCATTTAGCAGGAATATTACTGAGTGATTCATGAGGTTGTTTTTTAAAAAGTGTTTTTACTTGAATTTGTGTGTTATTTATACAAGTAAGAAATACAAAATGGAATCCTAGCTGGGTTTTCAGCATGATGAGCAAATACTTTAACCACAAGAATACCCCAGTTCCATTTTGTGTGGATGGATAAGATCTGACAACGGTCTCGTTTTTTGTGTGGACGGATAAGATCTGACAACAGTCTCGTTTTGTGTGGATGGATAAGATCTGACAACAGTCCCATTTTGTGTGGACAGATAAGATCTGATAACAGTCTCCTTTTGTGTGGATGGATAAGATCTGACAACGGTCTTGTTTTTGTGTGGACAGATAAGATCTGATAACAGTCTCCTTTTGTGTGGATGGATAAGATCTGACAACGGTCTTGTTTCTGTGTGGACAGGTAAGATCTGATAACAGTCTCCTTTTGTGTGGATGGAAAAGATCTGGCAACGGTCTCGTTTTTGTGTGGACAGATAAGATCTGATAACAGTCTCCTTTTGTATGGATGGATAAGATCTGACAACGGTCCCATTTTGTGTGGACGGATAAGATCTGACAACAGTTTGTGTGGATGGAATAAGATCTGACAACAGTTTGTGTGGACGGATAAGATCTGTCAAAAGTCCCGTTTTGTGTGGATGGATAAGATCTGACAACAGTCCCATTTTGTGTGGACGGATAAGATCTGACAACAGTCCCATTTTGTGTGGAGGGATAAGATCTGACAACAGTCCCATTTTGTGTGGACGGATAAGATCTGACATTGATGTTTGCTTTTCAGACGTAAAAAAGCCTGGCAGAGACAACAGAAATTGATGGCAGAGTTTGCCTCTAAACAGAAGGCCTTCATCGAACAGACAATGGAGGACGATGTAGACGGTAAGAAATGTAGATGAAGAATTTCTGGTGGAATAGAGTGAAGAATGAATCTGAAAATGTGAATTTCTGGAAAGGTTGATAATACGGAAAGTAACGTGCTGTAGATCATTGCTCTTGTTGTCAGCTGCAAATTTACCTTTCCCAGACTAAATCATTGGCAGGCCATCAATTTAAACACAGAATACAAAGGGCTGTAACAAAATGTGCTCACTTATTCAGGGTTTTAAGTGACCCGCAAATGTGCGTTCAGTACGCACAAATGAAGAAAATGGAATTCACTGCATCCAGAGGGATGCACAATATTATTGCTTGTACCCACAATACATGTATGACTCTGCTAAGTGCTTGGTTGTTTCTTGCAGAGCAGTTACATGCACCATTTCATCCACCAGTCCATATGATCAATGATCCATTCCATACTCTGAAGAAATTATCAAATCATACAGTTCTCTTCACCGTTACTTCACAGGATCCTCGTATTGCCTACAAAGAACCTAAAACTAATAATTAAGGGTCCCCGGGACCGCCATGTTTGTGGGTAAAACCCTGCTTATTGTTTGCCTTTGCAGTGCTGTTGCTCATGCTACATGTTGCTGTTTTCTCACAGATGATGAACCAGAAGACGATGGAGATGTGATGAAACCAAAAGAGACGACGTATGACTGTGTGATTTGTGGTCAGTTGACACCGTCAACGGGAGACAGACCCATAGGGCTGGTAGTGTTCCTTCAAGCTTCTAGTGGTAAGTGTAGGGTGACGCTTTATATGACAGACCCATTGGGCTGGTAGTGTAGGGCTGGGTGTGTCTTTATATGACAGACCCAAAGGGCTGGTAGTGTTGGGCTGGGTGATCCTTTATGCGACAGACCCATAGGGCTGGTAGTGTAGGGCTGGGTGACCCTTTATATGACAGACCCATAGGGCTGGTCATGTTGGGCTGGGTGATCCTTTATGTGACAGACCCATAGGGCTGGTAGTGTAGGGCTGGGTGACCCTTTATATGACAGACCCATAGGGCTGGTCGTGTTGGGCTGGGTGATCCTTTATATGACAGACCCATTGGGCTGGTCGTGTTGGGCTGGGTGATCCTTTATATGACAGACCCATAGGGCTGGTAGTGTTCCTTCAAGCTTCTAGTGGTAAGTGTAGGGTGATCCTTTATATGACAGACCCATTGGGCTGGTCGTGTTGGGCTGGGTGATCCTTTATATGACAGACCCATAGGGCTGGTAGTGTAGGGCTGGGTGACCCTTTATATGACAGACCCATAGGGCTGGTAGCATTCCTTCAAGCTTCTAGTTATCAGTGTAGGGTGACCCTTTACATGACAGACCCATTGGGCTGGTAGTTTTGGGCTGGGTGATCCTTCATATGACAGACCCAAAGGGCTGGTCGTGTTGGGCTGGGTGATCCTTTATATGACAGACCCATTGGGCTGGTCGTGTTGGGCTGGGTGATCCTTTATATGACAGACCCATAGGGCTGGTAGTGAAGGGCTGGGTGACCCTTTATATGACAGACCCATAGGGCTGGTAGCATTCCTTCAAGCTTCTAGTTATAAGTGTAGGGTGACCCTTTATATGACAGACCCAAAGGGCTGGTAGTGTTGGGCTGGGTGACCCTTTATATCACAGACCCAAAGGGCTGGTCGTATTGGGCTGGGTGTGTCTTTATATGACAGACCCAAAGGGCTGGTCGTATTGGGCTGGGTGTGTCTTTATATGACAGACCCAAAGGGCTGGTAGTGTTGGGCTGGGTGACCATTTATATGACAGACCCAAAGGGCTGGTCGTGTTGGGCTGGGTGTGTCTTTATATGACAGACCCAAAGGGCTGGTAGTGTTCCTTCATGCTTCTAGTGGTAAGCGTAGGGTGACCCTTTATATGACAGACCCATTGGGCTGGTAGTGTAGGGCTGGGTATCCCATTATATGACAGACCCATAGGGCTAGGTGACCTTTTCTACAGAAGAGACCCCTAGGGCTGGTAGTTGTTCCCAGTTTGTGTCTGTTGAATGTGAGGATAAAGCCATAAATAATTCACATCTCAAACATATAACACTTTAGTGAAACCAACAAGCAGAGGTAGGGTGCCTTAAAAAGAACTATTCGAACCCTTAGGTTTCTGGAGTTCCAAGGGACCTACCACAGTGAATTGCATCACCTGGGCAACCTGTGCCCCTCCCCCTGAAGTATGCAAATCATAGTGCTGAGAAGTCATACAGACATTTGAACATGCACATCAGTGTCTTTTAATGGCTGACAGTAGAGGAAACTATGGAACACTGTACATGTTATGTTATGACCTGTATTACTAATGGCTGACAGTAGAGGAAACTATGGAACACTGTACATGTTATGTTTTGACCTGTATTACTAATGGCTGACAGTAGAGGAAACTATGGAACACTGTACATATTATGTTACGACCTGTGTTACTAATGGCTGACAGTAGAGGAAACTATGGAACACTGTATATATTATGTTACGACCTGTATTACTAATGGCTGACAGTAGAAGAAACTATGGAACACTGTACATGTTATGTTACGACCTGTATTACTAATGGCTGACAGTAGAGGAAACTATGGAACACTGTACATATTATGTTACGACCTGTATTACTAATGGCTGACAGTAGAGGAAACTATGGAACACTGTACATATTATGTTACGACCTGTGTTACTAATGGCTGACAGTAGAGGAAACTATGGAACACTGTATATATTATGTTACGACCTGTATTACTAATGGCTGACAGTAGAAGAAACTATGGAACACTGTACATATTATGTTACGACCTGTATTACTAATGGCTGACAGTAGAGGAAACTATGGAACACTGTACATATTATGTTACGACCTGTATTACTAATGGCTGACAGTAGAGGAAACTATGGAACACTGTACATATTATGTTACGACCTGTATTACTAATGGCTGACAGTAGAGGAAATTATGGAACACTGTACATATTATGTTACGACCTGTATTACTAATGGCTGACAGTAGAGGAAACTATGGAACACTGTACATATTATGTTACGACCTGTATTACTAATGGCTGACAGTGGAGGAAACTATGGAACACTGTATATATTATGTTACGACATGTATTACTAATGGCTGACAGTAGAGGAAACTATGGAACACTGTACATATTATGTTACGACATGTATTACTAATGGCTGACAGTAGAGGAAACTATGGAACACTGTATATATTATGTTACGACCTGTATTACTAATGGCTGACAGTAGAGGAAACTATGGAACACTGTACATGTTATGTTACGACCTGTATTACTAATGGCTGACAGTAGAGGAAACTATGGAACACTGTACATATTATGTTACGACCTGTATTACTAATGGCTGACAGTAGAAGAAACTATGGAACACTGTACATGTTATGTTACTTAATCTGTATTACTAATGGCTGACAGTAGAGGAAACTATGGAACACTGTACATGTTATGTTACGACATGTGTATTACTAATGGCTGACAGTAGAGGAAACTATGGAACACTGTACATGTTATGTTACTTAATTCTGTATTACTAATGGCTGACACTAGAGGAAATTATGGAACACTGTACATATTATGTTACGACCTGTATTACTAATGGCTGACAGTAGAAGAAACTATGGAACACTGTACATGTTATGTTACGACCTGTATTACTAATGGCTGACAGTAGAGGAAACTATGGAACACTGTACATGTTATGTTACGACCTGTATTACTAATGGCTGACAGTAGAGGAAACTATGGAACACTGTACATGTTATGTTACTTAATTCTGTATTACTAATGGCTGACAGTAGAGGAAACTATGGAACACTGTACATATTATGTTACGACCTGTATTACTAATGGCTGACAGTAGAAGAAACTATGGAACACTGTACATGTTATGTTACGACCTGTATTACTAATGGCTGACAGTAGAGGAAACTATGGAACACTGTACATGTTATGTTACTACATGACATGTATTACTAATGGCTGACAGTAGAGGAAACTATGGAACACTGTACATGTTATGTTGACCTGTATGTATTACTAATGGCTGACACTAGAGGAAATTATGGAACACTGTACATATTATGTTACTTACCTTGTATTACTAATGGCTGACAGTAGAAGAAACTATGGAACACTGTACATGTTATGTTACGCATTTAATCTGTATTACTAATGGCTGACAGTAGAGGAAACTATGGAACACTGTACATGTTATGTTACGACCTGTATTACTAATGGCTGACAGTAGAGGAACTATGGAACACTGTACATATTATGTTCGTTACCTGTATATACTAATGGCTGACAGTAGAGGAAACTATGGAACACTGTACATATTATGTTACATAATCTGTATTACTAATGGCTGACAGTAGAGGAAAACTATGGAACACTGTACATATTATGTTACGACACGTATTACTAATGGCTGACAGTAGAGGAAACTATGGAACACTGTACATGTTATGTTACTTAACCTGTATTACTAATGGCTGACAGTAGAGGAAACTATGGAACACTGTACATATTATGTTACCATAATGTATATTACTAATGGCTGACAGTAGAGGAAACTATGGAACACTGTACATGTTATGTTACGACATGTATTACTAATGGCTGACAGTAGAGGAAACTATGGAACACTGTACATATTATGTTACGACCTGTATTACTAATGGCTGACAGTAGAGGAAACTATGGAACACTGTACATATTATGTTACGACCTGTGTTAGTAATGGCTGACAGTAGAGGAAACTATGGAACACTGTACATATTATGTTACGACCTGTATTACTAATCAGTGACATACATTAACACCTCTTCTGGTGTTTGTTGCAGTGTTGGGCCACAGGAAGCAGGTGGACCACCCTCAAGTACTGTCAGTGGATGCTTCGTACAACCCTCACTTCTCCACCTGCTCTGACTTCCAGAAGAAGCGTCTTGAGACACTCATGAAGTACTTTGAGGAGGTAAGTTGTGCTGTACATAAATGGCAGCTTAATGGATTGGGATTAAGGCTGAGTGACTTGGATGGTTGCATATCATTCTACCCCTATATCATCATATAGTTGGAATATTGTTGACGTGACCATGATGATGATAATCATGATTGTATAGAGGTGATAATGATGATGATGATAGTGTTTTGATGATGAAGTATTGGTGATGACAACAATGATGATGATGATGATGTGGTTGTGATGATGATGAAGATGATAGAGTAGTTATGATGATGTAGCTATGATGATGATGAAGATGATGATGATCTAGTGGTGATGATGGTGGGGTTGTTACGATGATGTGGTTGTGATGATGATGATATAGTGGTGATGATGGTGGGATTGTTACGATGATGTTGTGATGATGATGATCTGGTGGTGATGATGGTGGGGTTGTTACGATGATGTTGTTGTGATGATGATGATATAGTGGTGATGATGGTGGGGTTGTTGCGATGATGTTATGATGATGATGATGAACTGGTGATGATGGTGGGGTTGTTACGATGATGTGGTTGTGATGATGATCTAGTGGTGATGATGGTGGGGTTGTTACGATGATGTGGTTGTGATGATGATCTAGTGGTGATGATGGTGGGGTTGTTACGATGATGATCTAGTGGTGATGAGGTGGGTTTTTTACGATGATGTGGTTGTGATGATGATCTAGTGGTGATGATGGTGGGGTTGTTACGATGATGATCTAGTGGTGATGATGGTGGGGTTGTTACGATGATGTGGTTGTGATGATGATATGATGGTGGGTGATGATGATGGGTTGTTGATGATGATGATGGTTGTGATGATGATCTAGTGGTGATGATGGTGGGTTGTTGATGATCGACGATGATGATGATCTAGTGGTGATGAGGTGGGTTGTTACGATGATGTGGTTGTGATGATGATCATAGTTGTGATAATGGTGGGTTGTTGATCTAGTGATGATGGGGGGTTGTGATGATGATCTAGTTGTGATGATGGTGGGGTTGTTACGATGATGATGATGATGGTGATGATGATTTGTGGGTTGATGATGTGCGGTGATGATGATGGTTGTTACGATGATGATGGTGGTTGTGTGATGATGATCTGATGTGATATAGTGATGATGGTGGGTTGTTACGATGATGTGGTTGTGTTGATGACAAAGTGGTAATGATGATGTGGTTGTGATGATGATGATATAGTGATGATGGTGGGTTGTTACGATGATGGTTGTGATGATGATGGCGAAGGATGATGATGATATAGTGGTGATGATGGTGGGCAGATGTTATGATGATGATGTGGTTGTGATGATGATGGTGATGATGATGATATACCGGTGATGATGGTGGGGTTGTTACGATGATGATGTTGTTGTGATGATGATGGTGATGATGATGATAGCGGCGTGATGATGGTGCTGTTGTTGCGATGATGTTATGATGATGATGATGAACCGGTGATGATGGTGGGTTGTTACGATGATGGTTGTGATGATGATCCAGTGGTGATGATGGTGGGTTGTTCACATGATGATGGTTGTGATGATGATGTGGCGGTGATGATGGTGGGGTTGTTTCACGATGATGATCCAGTGGTGATGAGGTGGGTTTTACGGATGATGTATTGTGATGATGATCTAGTGGTGATGATGGTGGGGTTGTTACGATGATGATCTAGTGGTGATGATGGTGGGGTTGTTACGATGATGTGGTTGTGATGATGATGATATAGTGGTGATGATGGTGGGATTGTTACGATGATGTTGTGATGATGATGATCTGGTGGTGATGATGGTGGGGTTGTTACGATGATGTGGTTGTGATGATGATGATATAGTGGTGATGATGGTGGATTGTTGACGATGATGTTGTGATGATGATGATCCGGTGGCGATGATGGTGGGCTGTTACGATGATGTTGCTGTGATGATGATGATATAGTGGTGATGATGGTGGGCTGTTGCGATGATGTTATGACGATGATGATGAACCGGTGATGATGGTATTGTTTAATGATGATGGTTGTGATGATGATCCAGTGGTGATGATGGTACTGTTACCGATGATGTGGTTGTGATGATGATCTAGTGGTGATGATGGTGGGGTTGTTACGATGATGATCCAGTGGCGATGAGGTATTGTTTTCACGATGATGGCTCAGTGATGACCGATCATAGTTGCGGATAATGGTGGGTTGTTAACTGATGATGGCTTCGTGATGACGATCCAGCCGTGACTGATGGTGGGGCTTGTTACCGATGATGATCTTATGGTGATGAGGTAGCCGTTACGATGATGATTGTCAGATGACGATCCAGTGGCGATGATGGTATTGTTACCGGATGACGGTTGCGATGACGACAGCTGGCAATGATGATGGTCATGATGATGACGTTTTGGCAATGATGATGGCTTCACGATGATGATGATAGCGGTGATGATGAAGTATTGTCACGATGATGTGGATGATGGTGGGAGTTATTTACGATGATGGTTGTGGATGATGATCTAGTGGTGATGATTTGCGGGTTGTTACGATGATGTGGGTTGTGATGATGATCTAGTGGTGATGATGGTGGGGTTATTACGATGATGATCTAGTGGGATGATGAGGTAGTATGGCCGAAGATTGTTGGGATGATTGATCTAGTGATGATGATGGTATTGTTAATGATGATGATCTAGTGGTGATGATGGTGGGTTGTTGCCACGACGATGTTATGGTTTATACTAATTACGAACTGCGTAGATAATAGAGGGTTGTCACGATGATTTGGTTGTGACGATTTACTTGATCACAATAGTGATGATGGTGGGCTGTTATACGATGTGGCCGCATTTATGATTTATCCATACAGCGGTGATGATAAGTGGGTTGTCGCTTATTGATGTTGTGATGGATGATGAATGATCTAGTGGTGATGAGGTGGGGTTGATACGATGATGTGGTTGTGATGATGATGATGATGTATTGTGATAATGGGTAATGGGTTGTTACGATGATGTGGTTGTGATGATGATCTAGTTGTGATGATGGTGGGGTTGTTACGATGATGATCTAGTGGTGATGAGGTGGGGTTGTTACGATGATGTGGTTGTGATGATGATCTAGTGGTGATGATGGTGGGGTTGTTACGATGATGTGGTTGTGATGATGACAAAGTGGTAATGATGATGTGGTTGTGATGATGACAAAGTGGTAATGATGATGTGGTTGTGATGATGATGATATAGTGGTGATGATGGTGGGTTGTTACGATGATGTGGTTGTGATGATGATGGTGATGATGATGATATAGTGGTGATGATGGTGGGTTGTTACGATGATGTGGTTGTGATGATGATGGTGATGATGATGATATAGTGGTGATGATGGTGGGGTTGTTACGATGATGGTGTTGTGATGATGATGGTGATGATGATGATGGTGATGATGATGATGGGATTGTTATGATGATGATGGGGATGTTTTGACGATGAAGTGGTTATGACTATGTGTTTCAGAGGTCATGTCAGATGTCGGTGAACATTGGCTGGGAGGGAGGTGTGTGTGTACAGACATGTGGCCACTACCTCCACCTTGATTGCCACAGCTCCTACATGCAGTCTCTCCATGTACGTACACAACACTCTCCAGATGTAATCACTTCATATATGTGGGTTCGATAAAAGGCAAAACACATTTTGATACTTACATACGCTCTCAATCAAACTGACTGACTGACTGACTGAGTTTGGTTTTACGCCGCTTTTAGCAATATTCCAGCAATATCACGGCGGGGGACACCAGAAATGGGCTTCACTCATTGTACCCATGTGGGGATACGAACCTGGGTCTTTGGCGTGACGAGCCAACGCTTTAACCACTAGGCTACCCCACCGCCCCTCTCAATCAAAATCATGTAATGCATAACAATATTATTCTATATTTTGACAAGTGGACTTCAGCAACATGTGCTCACTGAGTGACACATTGTGTATCCCTCTGCCATCTGTTCAAGTATGACTTCTTCTCCGATGAACCTGAAACTTGAGTTGGGCATGGTGGCACATTTGAGCCATGACAATTCCTACTGAAGGAACGTGTGCTCACAGAGTGACACAATCTCCACTGTGTATCCTCTTGTTATCTGTCTGGTAACGTTTGACTTCTTCTCCGAACCATTTGCAGAAATGAACCTGAAAAAGGTTTGAAACATGGTAGCCCATTCATCTGAGACATGACAATTTAGAGTTACCTCCCTTAAGAATGCCAGACACCTACAATGTTGGTTTTGATTCAACAACTGATATAATATTAAAAGCAGAGTTAAATCACACTACGTTCATGTTTTTCGGTAGTCTCAAAGCATGAGCCGTCCCGAGCCACTAGCGGTCAGCAAGGGGGAGTACTGGTGCCCCTTATGTCGCCAGCTGTCCAACTCTGTTGTACCCATTGTACCCGACGAAAACCAGCTAGCGTTGGTCAAACCTGTGTCACGTGATCCAGAGGTCATGGTCAGAGACTTGGCAGACATGATGGTTACAAGGCCCATAACTCCGGTAAGTCATTTTAGGTATTACTTCCATCTTTTTAACATTCCATAACATTGCACGATTGAAGGATAACATAAATAGCTTCAAGCTAGTTTATATTCAGGCTGATTGATGTAGTTGGGATGTTGTGGACAAAACAAACATCAGTGTCATTTTCAGTGAAAACCACAATCATCCCAATACCCAGGTGCAGCCAAGCGTTCAGTTGTATGTGTTGTTTCAGGGATCAGCCAACTTGACGCGGGTGATGGGCAATGTGATGGAGGACCTGACTAATGCCACACATTCAGTATTCAAGGTCTTCTCACACTCACAGACGTCAGAGAGTGTCCTGCTATTTGTCTGCTCTGTCGCCAGGTAAGTCGGAAGAATTTAATGTGCTCTGTCACCAGGTTGTTGGGGAGGGTTTAGTATGTTGTGCCACCAGCTGTGTGGAAGGGTTTAGTATGTTGTGCCACCAGCTGTGTGGAAGGGTTTAGTTTGTTTTGTCAGCAGGTCAGCAGGTAAGATTTAGTCTGAAGTGTCAGCAGGTCAGTGATGACGTCCATGTAGAATTCTAACCAGCCATGTTTTACATTTTGACTCCTCTTGTTTTCAGAACCAATTTGGAAATTGAGCTTCTTCAACGAGGCGGGTCCTTGGAAAATCAGCAGGGCAAGGGGTACACCAAAAAGAACTGTTTCTGTGAGTATCTACTCGCGATGTAGCAGTATATTCCTTGTCAGTAGAGAATACATGACTGACTTGGTTTATTGTGTGTTGTCTTTCCCCAGCGACTTCATTACATGTTTTGGTTTTCAGCAATCCATGCTGGTAATAAGAGCCAGCTAATGGGATCGCATGGCAAAGCTGGCTGACTTGGTTGAAACATGTCATCGTAACACAATTGCGTTGATTGATGCTCATGCTGTTGATCACTGGATTGTCTGTTCCAGACTCATTTATTTACAGACCGCCGCCATATAGCTGGAGTATTGCTGAGTGCTTCGTAAAACTAAACTCACTCACTCACTCTGTAAATAAGGTGAAGTTAAACAACGAACAAACAAACAAACTTTATTACATACATTGCTGAATTGTCTGAACAAGATTCAATTATTTTCACACAGCTGTGATCAGGGGTGGAAATAACTTTAAAATTGCTAGTGTACTCCGGTACAGTGGCACATGTAAAATCACTTGCCCTAATAATTTTTCCACTATACCGGCCGTTTTCTTGTAGATTTAAAAAAATTTAACATTATTAACATTGGAAAGTCAACTGGACACCGGTACAGTGTGATATACAAATTTGCTTGCCCGACAGAAAAAAACACTAGACTCGGACGTCGGGCAATGGGTTATTTCCACCCCTGAGTGATGTAGGTTTAATATTTGCTGAGTGCAACGTTAAACAGCAAACATGCACCTTCAACATGAACATGTATAGTGTTTATGTCGTAACTAGCAAGTCAGTTCATGGAGGGTTGTATATTGTATGTATGTGTTTGCCACTTGCAGTACCCATGATGCACGTGCTGAGCCTACACAGTAAGATTCTCACCATGCGCCCAACTCCCTACACCGACCTCTGGGCCCACATCACCGGGGTCACACTGTCGGAAGAATCTACAAGGTAAGCATGTTTGTCTTACAAGTCAGTAGACGCTTACAAACAGGCTGACTTGTGTTAATGCTGGACTTCTGTATACATCTACATGTATGTGTGAATTTAGTTCTTGTTGCCCCGCAGCTGAAATAATTCTGATGAGACGTAAAATCTTGACTACAAGAGTACAAAATGTCACACAGATCACACAGCGTACAGCCCCTTGCTGTACAAAGTTATCTTAGTGCGAACATATGTTTATTTACTTTTTGGGAACTGCTGTTATCGTACCTCAGAAATTGCTCTGTGGAAAGTACCCATTCTTCTTCATAGAGATCGTCCTTGGGGTACATATTATGCATTTTCCAAGCTGAAAATGTCCTGTGACAGTTGTATCAATGTTTTTTGAATAAAAAGATTGTACAATAAATAAACTCTTTTATTTACTATACGGCCCCCACCTCACGGAGTTACCTCCCGTTACGCATGCGCACCAACTGGGTAAGCACCTAGGCCCGTATCATCATTCCTTCTGCTGTCACTGCCTCTAACAGACGTATGTGTCGAGCAGAGCTGACCTTTTCTGAGAGAAAGAGTATAATGTCTGAGACACCACCTGTATGTATGGTCTTTATTTTGTCCTTGTTAAGGAACAGTAAAGCTTTGGCGGTCGGTTGTTTCATAATTGTGACTTTGTATTAATTATTTTACGCTAATCTTTCCTCGCGGTTTTACGCACATGTTGCTCTGCCATGGCGGGAAGTTTAGCGTGCCACGTGGTTGTAATATTGCGTATTGAACCAACTATTTCTTCCCGTGGTAGCCTTCACGTATTTTTCAATGTTTTCTACCTGTATATTAGCTGCTGGTCTGCCGTTAGCTACATGCTTGCATGTTTGCTTTCAGGCGTTTTCCGACTGTTCGGTCTGTGGGGGGAGTATTCCACGGGCCGACAGACACGACAAGTGTATCGTGTGCTTGGAAAAGTCCGGCCATGAGGCCGAAACTTGTGTAATTTGTCTGGGGTTTTCCCCCCGGGCCCAGAAGAGGAGGGCGGCCGACTTCCTCTTTTACAGAGAAATGCGTGAGGCGGGAGGGGAACTTACCCAGGTCCCCCTGTCTAAGGCTAAAAAGCCGCTCTCTAAGGGAAAAAAATCCCGTAGCCAGTCCCCTTCTCCCGCTCCTGGTAGCGGTTTTGATATGACTATAATCACACAGATGTTTCAGCAGCACGCAGACTCGATGAGGTCCCTCGTTCATGAGACGGTTGGAGGACTCCGGCAGGAGTTCCTCGCCCACTCTGAGCGTGGGGCGGAGAGTCTGGGGGTATCGCCGAGCCCGGCTCGATCCCTAGGCCTTGAGGCGTCTGTCGACCCGTTGCCTCTGGCTTCGGGTCAGGACGCCTCGGCTGCCCCGGAGGGGGAGGTGCTCCCAGTCCCCCTCTCGGAGTTGGCGCAGGGACCGTTGATGATTCCTGGGGTTCCGATCCCTGCGCCCTCCCGCCCCATGAGAGCGGAGGCACCAGTTCTGCCTGGTATGCCTCCAGCGTCTCGGGACCGGGGTCCGTGTATGCCTGCAGGCACTGACGCGGGGCGCTCTGTCTGCTCCTCCCTCTCTGTTGTTCCTAGTGCTAGGCAGCCCACCGGGTCGGGGTTCGGGTCCTCTTCGCGAGGAGACCCAGCCTCAGACAGGAGCAGGAGGGTGCCTTCCGTTTCTCTTCGGCTCTGCGGGAGGTCCGGCAAAGGATTGCTGAGTACCTACCCCAGGCCGCGGTGCCTGTTAGCAGCTCGGACTCGGCTGAGTTCCGCTTGCCAGGCGAGGTGTTTGCCCCTAGGCAGCCTACGCAGACGCAGCTCCGCATTCTTCCATCGTTAGTCCAGGACGTGGTCGATCCCCTCTTGTCTGGTTCTCGCCTCCGTTTTGACTTGTCGGAGCTTGTCCGGAGATACCAGCTTGGGGAGGATTCCCTGTTCGCGGTACCTATCGTGGATGAGTGTGTATTCACTTCAGTCGCCTTGGGGGGAGGCTCGGCTTCCTCCGGAGCAGCTCCGCTGCTCGGCAAGGGCGCAGACTCCACCGCTTGCCCTCGCTGGCGCCCCCCTGCAGCATGCGTACCGTACCTACGAGGAGGTTTACAGGAACGCTATGCAGCAGGTCAGGGTGGTGGTCCATGAGGCCTACCTCTCCTCGATTCAGAGGTCGGCCCTGGAGGCGGAGGGGCATGTTGGTGATGTTTCACCGCATATCGTGCTCCTCCGGCAGTTGTCTGAAGTGCAGGCCCACCTCGCACGTGACTCTTTGCGGTCTGCTGCGTGGACGGTGATGTGCGCAGTCATGGGGATGCGCAAGCTGTGGCTGTCGACGTCTCGTTACTCGGCAGCGACACAGCAGACCTTGCTGGCCCTCCCCTTCCGTCTGGGAGCGACCCTCTTTCCAGGGGCACAGCAGGTCATACGGGAGCCTGCCGCTGCAGCTACCTCCTTCAAGGACTCTAAGGCCTTGTCTTGCCCCCGCGCTCCCATTCCACCTTTCTCCGCAGGGGTGCAGCCTACACCCGAGTCCACTGGCTGGCTTCGGCCGCTTGGCAGGGGTAAGCGGAGGCACAGGTCCGCCAAGGGTAAGGGCAAGGAGCAGTCCTCGACTAGCTCCCAGCCTTTTCGCGGGCGCGGGAGGTCTGCCCCGACCTCCCGTTAACCCATCAGGCTGTCGATCAAGCCGTGTGTCACGCCCAGTCAGCTCCGCTACTCGGGACGACGCACACGCTCTTTCCTGACGTCCCAGTGGGAGGCCGCCTCTCTCTATTCCTACCGGAATGGGAGAAGGCTACACAAAACACTTGGGTGCTGTCCACCATCAGTGTAGGCAATTTACCACTGTGGAAGCGAGGTCCGCCCGACTTCACTGGCATACGCCGCACTCCGGTGCCGTCATGTCAGGCAAGGGCGGACATATTGCGCGACGAAGTTCAGGCTCTGCTGGACAAGTCCGCAATCAAGCGCATTCCACCGGGAGAGGAACAGGCGGGATTTTACTCCACGTACTTCCTCGTCCCGAAGAAAGATGGCGGGTTCCGTCCCATTCTCAACCTCAAGGGGTTGAACCGCATGCTAGAAGTACCATCCTTCAAGATGGAGACACTGCGCTCGGTGATCTCATCTGTTCAGCCCGGCGATTGGCTCACGTCAATCGACCTCAAGGATGCGTATCTGCATGTGCCCATACATCCATCGTTCAAGCAGTACCTTCGGTTCTCTTTACGACGGGATGTGTTACCAATTCACGGTGCTCCCCTTCGCATATCGACTGCCCCAAGGGTGTTCACCAAGCTCATGTTAGTCCCGCTACCCTCGCCTGCCGCAAGGAAGGCATTGTTACCCTTACCTCGACGACTGGTTGCTCGGAGCACTAACGCAGCCAGCGAGCCTAGATGCTACTCACACAGTGATAGACATTCTAGTTCGACTGGGGTGGATCATCAACTTCAAGAAATCCGACCTGGTACCCACCCAGGACTTGGTTTTTCTCGGGGCGAGGTTCCAAACGCACAAGGATCTAGTTTCCTTGTCGCCCGACCGGATCACCAGAGTACGGGAGATGGTGTCTTCGTTCCTCTCCCAGCCCCAGGCACCAGCACGGACTTGGCTCCGCTTCTACTGGGCCATATGGCGGCGGCGATCTCTGTAGTGTGGCGGGCGCTGCTGAGGATGCTCTATACAGCAAGCTTTGGCGAAGTCTGTGGGCTCACTCGAGGACCTGGAGCGCAGTCTCACAGTCCCCGGGTGGTTGACACCTCACCTTCAGTGGTGGACCAATGTCGGGAATCTCACCAGGGGTCCCCTTGGAAATCCCGACGCCAGCTCTCACAGTTCAGACCGATGCGCCCCTCACGGGCTGGGGTGTTCTGGACAGTCTGTCGGTGTCCGACTCTGGTCCGAAGCCGGCCCACCTTCACATCAACGTGTTGGAACTGAGAGCTGTGCGGTTGGTTTTCGAAGCGCTTCAGAGAGCATGTCCAGGGCCAGGTAGTCCGCCTTCAGTTGGACAACCAGACGGCCATGTCGCATACATCCTGAAGCAGCGCGGCACGGTGTCCCCAGCGCCTCTCCGGAGGCGTGGACTTTCTCCTCTGGTGCGACCAGTGCGATTGTCAGGTACTCCCTGTTTATCTCCCCGGGTTGAAGAACATGCGAGCAGACGCGTTTCTCTCGCCGATCCTGGCCCCGCACGCAGTGGATGCTCGACAGGCAGATTTTCAGAGTTATCTCCCAGTTGTACGGGTCGCTCCAGGTGGATCTGTTTATTGCCCGGCGGGACGAATCAGACACCCGTGGTTCTGCTCTCTCGAATACCGACCCAGGGCGCTGGCTGCCGGCGCCTTCCTGCTGGATTGACGGGCAAAGTGCTCTGGCGTTCCGCCCGCTACCACTCATTCCCCGTGTCCTTTCACAGCTGTCCACCCAGCCAGCTCGGCTGCTTGTGCTACTGGCACCGCTTTGGCCGTCACAGAGCTGGTTTCCGGTAATTCTCAGGTTTCTGGCTCAGCCTCCTGTTCTATTACCTTTACGACCAGACATTCTCACTCAGAACGGAGCGCCCCACCCAAATCCAAGGATTCAGTGGGTGGCTTGGCCTCTGTCAGGTCTAGCCTCGAGGCACGCGGAATTCCTGCAGCAGTTGCAGACACAATTCTGGCTTCGGTAGGCGGATTCGGCCAAACGCTCAGTATGAGGATAGGTGGTCGCGGGCGCTTATGCCGCTGGTGTTCAGATAGGGGATTGCAGATCCCTTTTCTGCGGATTTAGTCCGGTATTGGAGTTTTTGCAAGCCCGTTTGGAAGAAGGCCTGGTGGCTTCGACCATTCGCGGCTACTCCACCGCTATTTCCACTTTTCACACCCCTGTCGATGGTGCTCTTCGTACAGCGCTTTCTCGCTGGCGCGGAACGGGTTCGACCTGCTGTCAGGCGAACCAGCCCACCTTGGGATTTGTCAATTGTGCTCGATTGGCTGTCCAGTCCAACTTTCTCACACCTATCGGCTATTTCCATTCAGTTGTTAACTTGGAAGGCTGTTTTTCTGGTGGCGGTAACGTCTGGGCGTAGGGTCGGCGATTTACATGCTATGTCGTCCGACCCGGTAGCTGACTGTGTTTCACACTGATCGGTGTCAGTATTCTCCTCCCGGATAATGCATCGCCGCCCGAAGGTCGATCACGCTTTCCATGTGACAGCTCCTATCGAACTTCCCACTCTTACCCAGCCTTCCACATCGGGACCCTCTGCAACGCACACTCACCCGTTGGATGTCCGTAAGACCCTCAAAGTCTATATCAAACGAACGCAGGGAACTGCTCGGGTACCCAGCTGTTCTGTTGTTACGGTGGCGGGAAGGCTGGTGTGCCAGCGAGCAAGCAGACTTTGTCTCGCTGGCTAGTTTCGTGTATTTGTGCCGCTTATCAGGCTAAGGGCAAGCCTCCCCCTGAGGGGTTGAAGGCTCACTTGGTCAGGGCAGTAGCCGCATCAAAAGCTTTTGCATCGGCACTCCCCATTGAAGAGATCTGCTCTGCCGCTATTTGGAGCCGGCCTAGCACGTTTATTCGGCATTATCAGCTCGATACGCATTCCCGTAATCGTGCGAGCTTTGGCCGTTCTGTTCTCTCCAGTGGACAGTGTCCTGCCACCCTGACCGAGTGAGTCTTGGTTCATTGGTTTTGTTTGACGCTACTGTACAATACTGTGTGTTATTGACATGTCCGCTACTGGGAGCTAACTACCCACATTTTGATTCTCTACGGAGTATTAAAGTCGATTGTGAGTGTTTGACATTCCCCCCTACGGTGCTCACTAATCGACATGTGGTGGGTGGGGATTTGTTTACATTTCGCACCATGTGCGATTTACTATGCTAGCATTTGGAGGTCGTCTTTGAGCACAAATCCTCCCTGTCGGTTCCCCTCCCATAATGCCTCTCGCGGACGCGAAAACTGGGACATACGACAGGTGAGTGTCATGGCGTCTGTTACATTTTTTTCCATTAACGATAGCTATTTGTGTGTGCTTGGACAGAATTCCCTCCTCCCTGGCCTCTGGTCTTTGGGAGTCTGTGTTTATGCATAATATGTACCCCAAGGACGATCTCTATGAAGAAGAATTAACCAAACCTGAAGAGGTTTTCAATTCTTCAAAGAGAGTCGTCCTTGGGGTAGGGCCTCCCGCCTCCCCGCAATTCTGTTCACTGATTTATTCAGTAGAAGGAATGATGATACGGGCCTAGGTGCTTACCCAGTTGGTGCGCATGCTCAACGGGAGGTAACTCCGTGAGGTGGGGGCCGTATAATAAATAAAAGAGTTTATTTATTGTACAATCTTTTTATTCAAAAAACATTGATACAACTGTCACAGGACATTTTCAGCTTGGAAAATGCATAATATGTACCCCAAGGACGACTCTCTTCGAAGATTTGAAAACCTCTTCAGGTTTGGTTAAGTTTCTTTAAAATCAGATCTTAGTGCCCGCTGCCACTACTCAAACAACTGAGGTCATCCAGTTACAAAGCGTTCACTCGTCATGCCGAAGACCCGTGTTCCATTCCCCACATGGGTACAATGTGTGAAGCCCATTTCTGGGGTCCCCTGCCGTGATATTGCTGGAATATTGCTCAACCGGAGTAAAACTGAACTCACTCACTCACTCACTGTTACAGGTGATGTCAGAACAACCTTTTTGCAAAGTTTGACTGACCAGTGAAATGACTAACAGGAAGTCAACATTAGCCAACCAGAAGACAGACTAAACAGTGACAAATAGATTGACAACTTTGATTCAAAATTTGAAAACTAAGCAAAAGTAAATTTAGATAGGTCACAGATAGCCAAGATTGTATGTAGTATGGCAGTAGAAAGTCTCCCTACTGACAGTAGAAAGTCTCTTCTGTTTCAAATGTTTATCTCATTTCGTGTCAAGATAGCCAGTGATGTTGACAGAGTCAGTTATACAGTTCATAACTTTTGTTAATGTTTAGGAGGTTGTGTGATTAGAAGACACAACGGTACTTCTAGCATGATCAAAACGTTGTTCTGACGTGACCTGTAATGTCAAGTGTAAACTCACTTGCTCACTCACTTACCCAAACCTTTCAGACACACCACAGGGCTGGTTAGATGTAAAACTTGCCAGCCCTGACGAAAACTTACCTGCCAAATAATTTACGTTTGACAAGGGACGTAGTTTATCATCCATTTGGAATTCATCATTTATTTTTACGAGTATAATAATGATTTATTGTCCTGAAATATGATGTATATCTTCATATACATGTCATAATTTTAACCCGACCATCAGGCAGGTGAATTTGAGAATCTGGCAGCCCGTGTTGAAAATAACCCGTCCCGGGCGGTCGGGCAGGCAGGTTTTTCGAACGCTGATATAACAAAAGTCGGAGTCTGGTCCCTATTGATTGTTGCTTGCATCACATGACTGCTGTGTTTTCCAGCATATCTGTGTTCCACAAAGACGTTCCACTCCTGCTGAAGGATGCCACGTCTCTACTTATTCAATTAATCCTCACACTACCAGCAACAATCAAAGAAGGTATGTATCAGATATCTGATGTCATGATGGTTCTTAGGAGGAAATTTGTCATGTCACTGGCAGTAATGTATGTCCTGGTTTGATGTTCATATTTAAAGGGCCGGTGGGGTAGCCTAATGGTTAAAGTGTTGGCTCGTCACGCCATAGACCCGGGTTCGAATTCCCACATGGGTACAATGTGTGAAGCCAATTTCTGGTGTCCCCCGCCGTGATGTTGCTGGAATATTGCTAAAAGCGGCGTAAAACCAAACTCAGTCAGTCAGTCATATTTAAACTATATTTTCTCATATAGGAGCCTCACAGTGAGGGTGTGTGTTTGAAGCCCAGATGGGCCATAGCACATGTAAAATTTCTCATCAACAAAATACTGCCCTTGAAATTCTCAGATATACCTTGGATTATGTTTTCATTGAATCTATGAGTATAGTCACCTTTGTCAGATTCGACGCCTGTCACTTTTTATGGTAGGAAACAAGACTGAAACTTTGAGTATTAGTCAGGCTCGGTTACAGGTCACCAGTAGCGATAATGAAGATTGCAACTTTATGGATGACAACTTCTTGTTTATTGCATAGAGCAATGTTTTGGTGTAGATTCTTACAGTTACCCCATTATCTTTTAGGTTGATAATGGTGTGATAACATCACTCAATGAAAATAACAAGAATTTCTTGTCCATAAATATTTTATTAAAAAATATAGTTACAACTGTCGTGGGAATTGAAATGGACATTTAAATGCTTATATGTACCCCAAGGAGGACTTTCTTCAAAGAATTCATAACCTCTACAGGTTTGTATAAATGTCTTGTCCATAAAGTTGAAATCTTTGTTATTGACATACCAACTTAAGACTGAAAGTCAATCAGCTCACCAGTAGCAGCTCCTCCCCATATCCATGAAGCCCATTTCTGGTGTCCCCCACCCTGATGTTGCTGGAATATTGCTAAAAGCGGCATAAAACCAAACTCAGTCAGTCAGTCCTCCCCATATCCATTATCATATTTCCTGCAACTGCCACTCATTATCCTCTGTTTTAGGGTTGTTTTTGTAATTGTTATATCTTTTTCCATTTCAGAGCACTTTGACTTCCTAGTACAAATGTTGTACAATGTTGTATATATCCAAGCTATGTCTGTGATCAGCTGTAAGTTCACCCCTGAGGAGAGGGAGGCGTGGCGCAAGAAGGGGCAGCATGTGAGTTGTCACCAGTGACGTACATGTACACACACAGTCAAACACACAGACACTCAGATAAACACACACAGAGTGATAAACAGAGACAGACACAGTCACACGTGCACATACACTCTCTCTCTCTGACTCTCTGACTGACATCCCAGTAACAGATTGTGACTGTCACAGTTGTTTTGTAATGCAGAAAGATATGTGTATGAACTACTTAGATAAAGCATTCTGAAGAGACAAAACATCGGTGACAAAAGACTAGTATTCCATTCAGCAACTGAAGACTGACAATGTGTGAATCACGTGTGTTCCAGCTGCCAGTTGAAACTATGGAGGGCATGCTGAGCCACATCGTCACCAGGCTCAGTCTCAGTAGACTGTTCGAAGATGACGACAAGCAGAGTATACCAGCGGTGAGTATACATGTGAATTCATGATGAAGTGCAGCACATTCTTCCTGCAGTGTGAGGCGGTGGGGTAGCCCAGTGAATAAAGCGTTCACTCGTCACGCTGAAGACCCGGGTTCGATTCACCACAGGGTACAATGTGTCCCCTGAAGCCCATTTCTCGTGAAGACCGTGTCCCTGCCATATTGCTGTCGGAGTGGCGGGGTAGTCTAGTGGTTAAAGTGTTTGCTCGTCACGCCGAAGACCCGGGTTCGATTCACCACAGGGGTACAATGTGTGAAGCCCATTTCTGGTGTCCCCGCCGTGATATTGCTGGAATATTGCTACAAGCGGTGTGAAACTCACTAGGCTGTTGTATAAAGGGAAGGTAATTGTTAACTATGATTGTATAAAGGGTAGGTAGTTGTTCAGTGTGGAACCATTGTTTTACAGATCTGCCAGAGTGTGTGGTCACCTCACAGTGTGGAGGACTCGCTACAGGAGTTCTGTCTCCCCTTCCTCAGGATGGCTGCACTCCTCAAACACAATCTGTTTGATCTGGAGATCAACTCAACACAGGTAGGTGTGATTTATTAAATGTAATCATCAAATAATGTATATAAGTTCTTTATACAGACAAATTATTTCCAATACATCTGTACTTAGTACTGATACCTATGGCTTATGATATACTGTTCTCGACTGGAACATCTATGAATGCTGTTTTCCTACTGACTAGCTTACCACCTAACTAGTCAAATATAAACTGTTTTCCTACTGACTAGTCAATTATCTACTCTTTCCTTTTTACTTGTCTAATATTTAATTTATGTAGCTTACCACCTAACTAGTCAAATATAAACTGTTTTCCTACTGACTAGTCAATTATCTACTCTTTCCTTTTACTTGTCTAATATTTAATTTATGTAGCTTACCACCTAACTAGTCAAATATAAACTGTTTTCCTACTGACTAGTCAAACATCTACCCTTTCCTTTTTTACTTGTCTAATATCTAATTTATGTAGCTTACCACCTAACTAGTCAAATATAAACTGTATTCCTACTATAAACTGTTTTCCTACTGACTAGTCAATTATCTACTCTTTCCTGTTTACTAATCTAATATCTAATTTATGTAGCTTACCATCTAACTAGTCAAATATAAACCGTTTTCCCATTGACTAGTCTCACATCTTCTTTTTATCCCAGGACCAGTGGGAGTTCCAGTTCCTGAGTTCCTACCTCGGCCTACACAAGAACCAAGGCAAGGCAGCGGGAGCCAGGGAGGTGGACACAACAGTCTGTGTGAGTTGGGCGGTCAGTGAGCCCCTCAAACTGACCAGGGCCTGGTGCACGGACCTCCTCAACTTCATCGGCATGCGACCTGTGGAGGGGAAAGTAAGTTCACAGATGGCCTGGCATTGATTCACGTTCACTGGTCCAAATGCACTGCTAGCATCTGTCACGGACGATGAGCCCAGTGAATGTGCGAATTATCAAGTTGAGTGTAAGCTCAGGAGGGTAGTGCAGATAAGCTGTTGATTAAATATCACACATGCGTAAACATGGGCGCTGTTCAAATTATTTGTTTATTATTCACATTTCATTTAAGCATACGTTCCCACAAGCACAATTTGTTGTACAGCTTTAGTGGACAGTATGATAAGAATGTTTCAAATTTACATTTGGGTTTGACATCTCAGAAGACGAAGGGAGACTCAGGGTTAGAAAAGTGGACACAAGTGGCCAAGTAATGTAAGGTGCCATGATTTGATTGGCAGAGTGGTGTCCCTAACCAGGCCAATAACTTATATGAATGTGGGAGTGAATCCTGGTTTGCTCTAATCATGTTTTGAGCTTTGTCAGTAACATTCTTTCACTAAAAGGGCAGTGGGATAGCTGAGTGGGTAAAGCATTCAATTGTCATATCAAAACCCCGGGTTCGACACCCCACATGGGTACAATGGGTGAACCCATTTCTGGTGTCCCCTGCCGTGATATTACTGGAATATTGCTTAAAACAGCATAAAACTAAACTCACTGACATACTCTTGTACTAAAATGTTACCACTGCATCATACTTGTCCTGATGTTGAATTAGGAATCATTGAGGGGAAATTAAAACTGATTCTATGCCATAATGACTTTACACCAAGTAACCAATCTATGATTTGTATGGGATGCGTGCTAATATGGCTGTATGTGATTTGTGTGTCCAGTTCTTCCTGGTGATGCAGCCGACATGGTTCACGCCACGTCTGGTGGAGCTGCCAGCCCAGTACTACAAGATATTCCAGACGTATCGCAACAAACAGTGTGCAGTGTGCAACAAGGTGCCCCTCGACCCAACCATCTGCCTCATGTGCGGACACTTCCTCTGTTTCCGTGACAACTGCTGTAAAGAAGGCATGGTGTATGAGTGTGTTCAGGTCGGTTCACCCTTGTGCTGTCAACCTTCTGTCACTTGTCAACCCTTTACGTTACATCCTTCTATAATGATATGCCTTTATGATGACAGGCTTTTTAATTCAAATCTCTATCATGGCCATCTCTCTCATGACATCCCTCTTGTGGCATCACTAAATTCATTCCCCATCCAAACAACCGACACACATGACATCCCAGGCTCAAGGCATTTCTCATGACCTCTCATATTACAAATAATGATATATCTCCTGTGAAATCCCTCTTAACATCCTATAAATTGACATCCCCTCTCATGACACTGGTGTCCCCTCCCTCATGACATCCCTCTCCCATGACACCCCACTCAAGACACCCGACTCTCATGCCATCCCTCTATTATGACACTTCTCCCTCATGACATCCCTCTCCCATGACACCCCTCTCAAGACACCCGACTCTCATGACATCCCTCTCTTAAGACACCCTCTCCCCTCACCCATGACATCCTCTCTTCCCCCTGACTCCATGACACCTCCCTGTGGTCATCCCTCTCCCATGACACCCCACTCAAGACTCCCAACTCTCATGACATCCCTCTCCCATGACACCCCACTCAAGACACCTGACTCTCATGACATCCCTCTCCCACATCCCTCTCCCGCGACACCCCTCTCACAAGACACCATGACATCATGACTCTCCCATGACACTCCCCCTCAAGACACCCCTCTCATGACATCCCTCTCCCATGACACCCCACTCAAGACACCCGACTCTCATGACATCCCTCTCCCATGACACCCCCACTCAAGACACCTGACTCTCATGACATCCTCTCCCATGACACCCCACTCAAGACACCTGACACTTCTCCCTCGTGACATCCCTCTCCCATGACACCCCACTCAAGACACCTGACTCTCATGACATCCCTCTCCCATGACACCCCACTCAAGACACCCGACTCTCATGACATCCTCTATTATGACACTTCTCCCACGTGACATCCCTCTCCCATGACACCCCACTCAAGACACCCGACTCTCATGACATCCCTCTCCCATGACACCCCTCTCAAGACACCCGACTCTCATGACATCCCTCTATTATGACACTTTTCCCTCTTGACATCCCTCTCCCATGACACCCCACTCAAGACACCCGACTCTCATGACATCCCTCTCCCATGACACCCCACTCAAGACACCCGACTCTCATGACATCCCTCTCCCATGACACCAACTCAAGACACCCAACTCTCATGACATCCCTCTATTATGACACTTCTCCTCATGACATTCCTCTCCCATGACACCCCTCTCAAGACACCCAACTCTCATGACATCCCTCTATTATGACACTTCTCCCACATGACATCCCTCTCCCATGACACCCCTCAAGACACCCGACTCTCATGACATCCCTCTCCCATGACACCCCACTCAAGACACCCGACTCTCATGACATCCCTCTATTATGACACTTCTCCCTCATGACATCCCTCTCCCATGACACCCCACTCAAAGACACCCGACTCTCATGACATCCCTCTCCCATGACACCCCACTCAAGACACCTGACTCTCATGACATCCCTCTCCCATGACCATGACACCTCCTCAAGACACCCGACTCTCATGACATCCCTCTATTATTACACTTCTCCCCTCTGATGACATCCCTCTCCCACTGACACCCCTCTCAAGACACCCACTCTCGTGACATCCCTCTATTATGACACTTCTCCCTCGACATCCCTCTCCCATGACACCTCCCTCAAGACACCCGACTCTCATGACATCCCTCTATTATGACACTTCTCCCTCATGACATCCCTCTCCCATGACACTCCACTTAAGACACCCGACTCTCATGACATCCCTCCCCCATGACACCCCACTCAAGACACCCAACTCTCATGACATCCCTCTATTATGACACTTCTCCCTCATGACATCCCATTTTCTCATGAGCTCATACCACCTACTTCTCATCTCAACAGCATTCCATTACTTGCGGAGGAGGAATCGGCATCTTCCTGTTGGTCAACTCCAGCGTCATCATCGTCATCCGAGGTCCGCGGGCAACGTTATGGGGGTCTGTGTTCCTGGACGAGCATGGGGAGGAGGATAGGGACCTGAAGTAAGTTGAGCTAGATTCCAGTTGGCGATCTTGTTACATTGTTTCAGGCGCTGTGAAGAGTTACAACCCTTAGATTACCAGGATCTGCTGGTCATAGGTTCAAACAAAAATATCATCCCGATAATCATTTTCTCATGCCCAAGTTCTTTGGCTCTGACTGAGATAAATCTCTGCATCACTTTGGGCATTTGAGATCAATATTCAGCCTGAAGTTTACAGCAAATATCTTATGGCGTTCTGACAAAATATACAAAATTCCAATTCATTCTGTTGAACTAATTTTATTACTGTATAAAAGTTAATTGTCAGTGATGATAGGATGGTGAAAGAGGAAGATGATGTTAGGCATATTTTTCAATTAGTGCTTTGAATGCAGTGACAAAATCTAAGGCACCAGGCTAGTGATCCAGGGAGCTTGAGGTGCCGGGATCGAGCCCACCTACGACCGGGTATAAAAACCTTGGAGTCAACTTTGTGTGCAGACTCTTTCAGTGTTGTCAGACTCTTTCGTGTACAGTACACAGCCCTGTGCACTTAAAGAACCCACAAATCCGTTGGTGAATGACCAGATGGTGGCCACATGAAAACTTGCAAACACCTAGTTGCAGGTACAGCAGTAAACAGTAAACTTGGGCAAAGTACTGTGACTACGTGTCCTAGTCCACCCAGCTGTGAATGGGTACCTGTAAGGATTGGAAAGCTTTATTAACTCGGTGTGCATAAATGGCTGCAAGAGTTTTATGTTCCCCAGGGAGTTGAGATTGAAACATATGATGTGCTGTTGAGATTGACATCAAGTGATCGAGGGAAAAACAAAGCACCTTTGATCAGCTGAGCTGAGCTGGATATTGGCTCTATACAAATATCATATAATATATATATATATATATCATATAAAATTGTCTAAATTTTCAAATCTTCAACAAAATAATATTTTTTCCTATTTTACCTGCTCTGGCCTCTTTGTTCGGAATCCAAGATAATCTTTGTTATGTGTTTCTATACATTAGTACATTAGTTCTACAACTGAAGATCCAGTCCAGCAAGGATTCGGAGTTGACTTTTAAAGTCAGTTATCTCCCTTGCATTGGGAGGATGCACATCCACTCACTTAACATGTCTGTTTCAGACGAGGCAAACCGCTGTACCTCAGCAAAGAAAGGTATGCACTGCTCCAGGAACAATGGCTGTCTCACAGCTTTGATCGAGTTTGCAAGAAGTGGATCTGGCATCGAGACAGACTCTAACCAGCTCCAAGTCTGTACAGATTGTGTCATGTCCGTTCATCTGTCTCCGAGTCCTTACCTTCAGCCTGCATCAACACAGGTGGCAACTTACCCTTTCTGGGAACTCATTACTTAATACTTTACTTTATGTGTTAATGGTAATATTACTGTGAACATACTTGTGCATTCATTTTCTACAAGATCCACTACCTTCCTCTAATATCTGAAATAATTTACATAATATTCTTTCCTTTGTTTGTATTTTCATTCAAAAATGGCTGAATCAGTATGAAAGACAAAAGCAGGAGTGAATATTTTAGTTTCGTATCTGGACAGGATACCAAATTTGAAACCATAGTTTCGTATTCATTGTCTGATAGCTCCTGTTGGATGAAAATGTCAAGTCAATACAGTAAGCTATCATTAAAACAGGTGTGATTGTTTGTGCTAGGAATCTGAGATCATGGTGAATTCCAGATTTGCCATGATTATAATCTTAGTTTGCCACCATTACCATATTGTGGTTTTACAAAGTGGTGAGTGTCAAAGATCTGATTCACTTTGGACTTTCCAACACTAGTTGAGGCGGTGGGGTAGCCTGATGGTTAAAGTGTTTGCTAGTCACGTTGAAGATCCAGGTTCGATTCCCCTCATGGGGACAACATGTGAAGCCCATTTCTGGTGTCCCCCGCCATGATATTGCAGGAATATTACACAAGAGGCGTAAAACAATACTCACTCACTCTCTCCTACATAAGCTGACTGACTGTAACCGACCTGAGATTGTGGATTAACGTTTTTGAGGGGTGGATCAGGGGACTCAAAGTCTTTGACTGGTAAGGCTCCAGGTTAAAAAATCAGATTCCATCGAAATTTAAAAATTGATTACAGTGCTCTACAACAAGTGATGATCGTGCTCATGCTCACCTCTGTAACAATATATATTGAGTTCCCCAAATGAAATCTATAAGTGACAGAGCTAGAAGATCGTCAAGCATTTGACTGTGCATAGTATTTTTAAATCATTTTCTATGGAAATTAATTGTAAGTGGTACCAAATCATGAACCAGCATCACTATTTCCTAAACACGCTAAAGTAGATATATTGTCTTCTGTCTAGATGCAATAGAATGCAGGATTTTGCTTCCAGTAATCTATGTGAAATTCAGTATAGTGTAAAAACCAGCTCACTCACTCACTCATTCTGTTGATGATTGTCTTTTTTTAGCTGAGGGGAGAATTTCTTTGTTTCTGGAATGTTATGTTTCTTATTGTACATTATCTCCCCTTTTAAGTCTTCTGTTTTGTTATTGTGATGGAGGAGTCAGTTTATTGTTCCTCTTGGGATTATTGGAGAAGAAGGGATTTTTTTCTTGTTGTGTTTTTGAATTCTTTCTTTACTGATAAGTAAGTGCTAGGAATTGTTTGGTTATCCAAAGTTTGAATCAATTTCATCTGGCAATTTATCTGTGGATTGGCATTAGATGTTTTCATACCCAGTTCTGTTTTTTTGTGAATTACCCTCTCGTCTTTTTGGTGGTCAGATTTATTAATTATTCTGAACCAGACATCTGTTCATATTTCTACTGTGTACTCAGTGAGAAACTGAGGTTCTGCTTTAGTTCTACTTCAGTCTAAGTCAACTTAATCTCAGAATTATTCGTTACACTGGTATATACTGAGTCTAACAAACCCTAGTAGAAGGTCGCGTCAGCTGACCTTTGAGCGATCTATGACCGTCCAATCAAACGCGAGATGTCTGAACGGAATTAGCCAATCAGGGTTTGGCGGGACTTACAAATTGACAATGCAAGATGAACTAATATCAAATAGATGTGAATAATAGCACCCTTCATGTGTATCACTCCGAAGCGATCATGCGGAAAATAGCATTCGGAATTGTTCAAGTACAAAGTTTTCGTAGTAAAAGTTCAAATGGCCACTCAGGGTTTGGCGGGACTTACAAATTGACAATGCAAGATGAACTAATATCAAATAGATGTGAATAATAGCACCCTCCATGTGTATCACTCGGAAGCGATCATGCGGAAAATAGCATTCGGAATTGTTCAAGTACAAAGGTTTTCGAGGTAAAAGTTCAAATGGTATGTGTGAATGTTAACTTTCGCAATTTGGTAAGGTGTGTTCTGATTGGTCAATTAAAAGGTTAGCTGACTTCTACTAGGGTTTGTTAGACTCAGTACAGCAGTGTATAATACTGAGCTATATGGTCTCAGCTTTCACCTTTTTCAATGACTAATTCCTTCATATGTATGATTAAGCAGTACAATGGGTTTTACAAACTAAATTGTTCAAGTTTTGCAAACCTGTTGCAGATTTAAATTGATATAACTTGTGTTGTGATCAAAAGATGCATCCCATTGTTCATTGTTTCAAGGGCACGATGCATGGGAGTTATCTCCCTTGAACAGCTGCATCCATGATTTGCCTCACCTTCATCTCTCCATGTTTGTGTTTATTTAATCAGATCCTTCATGACTGAATGTCAGCCTTCTTTCTACTTTAGTTACCTTTGATATGGAAGAAAACAATATGTTTTCCAAATTTTTTATCAATCATGTAAATATATACATTGTTATTTATGTGAATGTGTTTGTTTATGATATCACTCATTTCATGTAGTTGTGTTACCATAGTTACGGACCTCTGTAGCTTCGTTGTAAGTGTTTGTTTGCAGGTTATAATTCTTTCTTGATATGCATAATATACATACTGCTATTTATTTCCTGAAGTAATTTCATAAATATGTCTACACAGTACAAGTAGATTAATATTTGAGTTTGTTTAGTAGTTTTTCTCATGTTAGGTGGGATTTTGTATGGTCCCCAAAGTAACTTAAATGTTTGAAGTGTTTTTCATAGAATTGTGTTTTACCCAGTTACCTTATCCTGTCAGAGGTTGACTGGGGCTAGTTCGAGCAGAAAATGAAAAGAGAATTTCTTTGACCCTATGCCGTAGTATGGCTTGCACAAACAGATTGATGGGCTGTTAGTTTGCCTGCTCAAATTTGTCCCATCTCATTTGTGTATTTGTGTATTAAAAATGTTCCACATTGTTTCCTACTGGTATCTACAGACTAGTCTGTGCAGAGTTCCCTCCCTTAGATCTCAGGATCTGCTGTCAAGTGTTCAAATCTTGACCGAAATAATTAGCATTAGTTGGCTCTAGGTGTTTCCCACTGGTATCTACAGGACTCTGTGCAGAGTTCCCTCCCTTAGATCTCAGGATCTGCTGTCAAGTGTTCAAATCTTGACCGAAATAATTAGCATTAGTTGGCTCTAGGTGTTTCCCACTGGTATCTACAGGACTCTGAGCAGAGTTCCCTCCCTTAGATCTCAGGATCTGCTGTCAAGTGTTCAAATCTTGACCGAAATAATTAGCATTAGGTGGCTCTAGGTGTTTCCCACTGGTATCTACAGGACTCTGAGCAGAGTTCCCTCCCTTAAATCTCAGGATCTGCTGTCAAGTGTTCAAATCTTGACCGAAATAATTAGCATTTGCTGGCGTGTCGTAGGTTTTACCAGTAGTCCTGTATGATGTCAACTGACTGTGATATAACTGAAACACTGTTTAAAACGGCATTAAACCAAACTCACTCCAAATGGTAAATGATGCCTTAAGTCCTTAGTGAGTTTAATGATGTTATATTTGTTTGTCTTGCGTAGCAGCTGAAGTTTGAAGGATGAAAACATTAGTATGACTGTTTAAGTTTGCAAGACAAACAGTATGAGTCGTATTTGCATTGATTGAATTTGTAGATAGTGTAAATATGGCTTGTTATGAATTGATCTTAATTTTCAATCTGTACATGGTGTATTGTACTAAATGTTGCTGAAGCAGTTTCAAATGAATAAATATATGGGTACATGCTTCTCTAGCGTCTGAGTTGTTTGTTTTGGGGCTGTGTTTGTAAGTATCTTCCAGCAGTGATCTGAAAATGTCTCGGTCTTTACAGACAATCCATTGATTAGCAGTATGAGCAGCAATCAATGGGATTTGATGACATGTGTCAACCAAGTAAGGGAGCCTGAGGGGCGATGGGGTAGCCTAATGGTTAAAGCGTTGGCTCGTCACGCCAATGACCCGGGTTCGAATCCCCATATGGGCACAATGTGTGAAGCCCATTTCTGGTGTCCCCCGCCGTGATGTTGCTGGAATATTGCTAAAAGCCACGTAAAAACCAAACTCAGTCAGTCAGTCCGGGAGCCTGACCAATCCCATTGGTAGCCTCTTATGACAAGCATTGGTCTTGAAGACTAACCTGTGAGTGTGCATGTGATCATGTGATTATGAGCATGGCTATATTTGAGATACTGCCACGTATCTGTGAGTCTGAACATGGCTATATTTGAGATACTGCCACGTATCTGTGAGTCTGAACATGGCTATATTTGAGATACTGCCACATATCTGTGAGTCTGAACATGGCTATATTTGAGATACTGCCACGTATCTGTGAGTCTGAACATGGCTAACATGGCTATATTTGAGATACTGCCACGTATCTGTGAGTCTGAACATGGCTATATTTGAGATACTGCCACGTATCTGTGAGTCTGAACATGGCTATATTTGAGATACTGCCACGTATCTGTGAGTCTGAACATGGCTATATTTGAGATACTGCCACGTATCTGTGAGTCTGAACATGGCTATATTTGAGATAACGTATGCCATGGCTATCTGTGAGTCTGAACATGGCTATATTTGAGATACTGCCACGTATCTGTGAGTCTGAACATGGCTATATTTGAGATACTGCCACGTATCTGTGAGTCTGAACTGTGAGTCTGAACATGGCTATATTTGAGATACTGCCACGTATCTGTGAGTCTGAACATGGCTATATTTGAGATACTGCCACGTATCTGTGAGTCTGAACATGGCTATATTTGAGATACTGCCACATATCTGTGAGTCTGAACATAGATATATTTGAGATACTGCCACGTATCTGTGAGTCTGAACTGTGAGTCTGAACATGGCTATATTTGAGATACTGCCACGTATCTGTGAGTCTGAACATGGCTATATTTGAGATAATGGCACATATCTGTGAGTCTGAACATGGCTATATTTGAGATACTGCCACGTATCTGTGAGTCTGAACATGGCTAGTCTGAAACATGGCTATATTTGAGATACTTGAGATACTGCATGGCATATTTGAGATACTGCCACGTATCTGTGAGTCTGAACATGGCTATATTTGAGATACTGCCACATATCTGTGAGTCTGAACATGGCTATATTTGAGATACTGCCACGTATCTGTGAGTCTGAACATGGCTATATTTGAGATACTGCCACGTATCTGTGACTGTGCACTTTATGCCATTACAGTTCGTTTGAGACAGAATGATACCGATGAATTGCAATCTAACACAAAAACAAAGATATAAAAGAATCAAACCAACGCAGAGTGCAATAAAAACAACAGACCAACTCTAGAAAAAATATCGCACTGTTCCTTTAGTTGCCAATGCGCCCTTGTAACAAACTTGGAAAACGCACAAATAAATTATGACAGTTTCTTAAACAATTTTTTTTTTTTGTGACAAAAATTATGCAATTTTTTTCTAGAGTTGGTCTGTTTTATTGCAGTCCGCGTTCGTTCGAATCTTTTATGTCTATTTGTTTTTGTGTTAGATTGCAATTCATCGGTATCATTTTGTGTCAAACGGACTGTACATGCCTCTTATGAAGTGGTTGCTGTAGACTGGTAAGGTCTCCATGGTGCTCATTCTGCTGATCACTGGATTGTCTGGTCCACGACCGCTGACATATAGATGGAATATTGTTGATTGCAGTGTTAAATAACAAAAGATCATCACAGTCAGGGTTACGCAATGTCTCAGCTTCTCAATGGCTACCCAGTAGGGTGTCTTGGCCGTTGTTGTTCCAGTGGATGGGTTCGAATCTCAGTTTGCCTTGGTTTTGAGCCTTGGCATGTTGGACAAGGCACGGGTAGGTTGGAGGATTTCACCAAAGCCTTAAACATCAAAGATCTGCATTTCTTCAAGTGTCATTATCAAATCTGATGCATGGCTGAACGATTCTGAATCAAACCATGATGAACTGATGATGGTGGCTGATTTTTTTCCAACATCTCCGAGGTCCACACACTTGTAACAATGTGTGGCGAATGGAAGACACCGCTTGGTGTCGCTGGTGTACTAGAGGTTACCGCACGAAACCGGAAGTCAGGTTTCATGCTGGCTCGCACAGGCAAGCCATGTTAACGTAAACTTGGCAACGGCTCTCGCAGCGCATTCGAATCGCGGGACCATCACAGAGTATAACCTGTAGTATAAAGAAGGATATATAAATGGATATCAGTGAACGAATGCAGGACCCAGGACGCATTAATTTCAGCAATACAAGCCCCTTTGGCAACAGCATCAACACCTGTGGTGAGTTTTCGACAGAGCGGTGTGTTACCCTAGTGATTAAACCGTTCGCTCATCAGGCCAAAGACCCGGCATAGGCGGATCCAGAGAGGGTTTGGGTGCGCACCCCCCTTTTGTCCTGAAAGTTTATTACTATGAAGTGTGCACCCCTACCCCGAACCCTTTCTCAAGAGTGTGCACCCCTCCTTTCTCAAAAAGCTGTATCCGCCACTGCCCGGGTTCGATTTCCCACATGGGTACAATGTGTGAAGCCCATTTCTGGGGTCAGCCGCCTTGCTTAAAGCGGTGTTAAACCACACTCACTCACTCACTCACTAAACAACGTCCAGTCTTGTTATTCTCCTGCAGCTGCCAAGCAGATCGGCAAAGTGTTGACCAAAAACGGTCTGATGTCAAGGACGGCTGTCAACCAGTAGGTTTCCTTTGGAATACTAGAAAAATGAAGCCATTACCTTGCCAGATGATGAAACAGACCATTCCTTCTTCGGTGGGTAAGACGTCAGACATTTCCACTGCTTTGACTGTTGTTTAGTCTATGACTGATAGTGGTTACCTCAAATCTCCATGGTTACAAATCTCTCAAGAAAAGCAGGTGCCTTTGCTGCAGAGCAGTAAATTCACACGAGGGATGATTAACCGAGAGTATTTCTGGTCAATGGGTCCGGAACTTATGTCATGCCTCAAGTTCAAGCCTCAGAATATATACGTATGTAACATATAACTGTATTGGCTATGTGACGAGTTGTCAGTCATCCATAATGATATAATGTTTTACTGAGTGAGTGAGTATGGTTTTACGTCGCTTTTAGCAATATTACAGCAACATCACGGCGGGGGACACCAGAACTGGGGAATCGAACCCGGGTCTTCGGTGTGACGAGCGAACGCTTTAACCACTAGACTACCCCACCGCCCTAATGTTTTGCTACCCGTGAAGGTCCGGGTTAGAATGAACCTTAAGTAACCCATGCTTGTCGTAAGGGGCGACTAACGGGGTCGGGTGGTCAGGGTCGCTGGCTTGGTTGACACATGTTATCGGTTCCCAATTGCGCAGGTCGATGTTCATGCTGTTGATCACTGGATTGTCTGGTCCAGATTTACAGACCGCCGCCATAGTGCTGGAATATTGCTGAGTGCGGCGTAAAACTAAATTCACTGACTCACTAATGTTTTGCTAACATTTTCTTATTGGAGGCAGTTGATCGTGAAGGTCCTCCTAATTTAGGATCATCTTCGAGGCTCTCTTCCCTCTCTTGGTTTCCCTTCGTGAATCTCGTAGCTAACCTCTTTGACATTGGTACATCTGAGACCATCCTCCCCTAAAGAGGGCGGTGGGGTAGCCTGGTGGTTAACACGTTCGCTCGTCACACAACATACTCCCCACACAAGTACAATATGTGAAGCCCATTTACGGTGTCCCCCGCCATGATATTGCTGGAGTGTTGCTAAACGCGGCGTAAAACCGTCTTCACTCAGTCATCCCCGCAAGCTGACGGCCTGACACCATTTCCGCATTAATGGCTGCTGAAATCAGACCTACTTGATGACAGCGCGGAAGCCATTTTGTCCGTTTTCACAGACAGAGAATACCTGGTCACTTTGATGCTTAAAGAAAAAGGCATCTTGGTTGTATGCTTAGGGTTGCGGACAGAATTAAAGGCGTACCGTCTTACACCAACAGCGAGGGTCGTACATAATATCGATCACCGGACTGTCTGGTCCAGACTCGATAGTCATACAGCTGGAACATTGCGACGTAAAACAACATGACTAGCAAATATCATGCACAACCCACACTACCCGTGAAGGTCCGGGTTAGAATATTGATCTTCAGTAACCCATGCTTGTCGTAAGAGGCGTCTAACGGGATCGGGTGGTCAGGCTCGCTGACTTGGTTGACACATGTCATCGGTTTCCAACTGCGCAGATTGATGCTCATGCTGTTTATCACTGGATTGTCTGGTCCAGACTCGATTATTTTCAGACCGCCGCCATATAGCTGGAATATTGCTGAGTGCGGCGTAATACTAAACTCACTCACTCACACAACCCACACACATCACTGTATGTCAATATGACGTCCACAACAACTTCATGCTGAAACTGTCACTCTGTCAAAGAGCGATTGTTGTGACCCAGTGTTTTGATCGGGCGCTTGTATCCCGTGGTCATAATCGCCTTCCAAAAGAGACGCGTCACTCGCAGTTTTAATAATCATTGATATTTTCTTTTTTTGCTTGTTTGTTTGATTTTTTTTTCTTTTGGTTGTGTGTTCGTTTTTTTCTGGGTATTTTTCCCACACGTCCTTTGCAACACCCATGCAACAAACGTCTGAAATGTCATTATTTTCCCGGTCCGAAAAGCGCGTTCGAAACGCAGCAAATGTAATCTCGATACTCAGTGATCGAATAAAATTAGTCTGAGGCTAACCATTTACTTTTAAGGGAATTTTAATACATATGCTCACATTCAAGTGAGGTGAGGTGAGGTGAAATGGGGTTTAACGTCGTACTTAAGAATATTTCCCTCATATGGTTTTATAGTGCTAGCTCACTGAGATCCCATGCCGCAGTTAAGCATGAATACCCCACTCAGACACATTATACTGACTCCGAGCCGACCAGTCCTTGTTGTACCCATTAATGCCGAGCGCCAGGCAAGGAACAACAAGTACCATATTTTAACGTCTTTTGGTATGACGCGGCCGGGCATCGAACCCGCGACCTGCCGCTCTCCGGGCGGACGCTCTAACCACTACACCACGGAGGCGGTGCTGTCAAGTGGGGCTGAGTGTATGGGTTTAGTTTTCCACCGCATCTCCTCTCTGTACAGAAGCTACAATTGACTGACTGACTGAGTTTAGTTTTACGCCGCTTTTAGCAATATTCCAGTAACATCACTGCGGAGGACACCAGAAATGGGCTTCACACATTGTACCCATGTGGGGATTCGAACCCGGATCTTCGGCGTGACGAGCGAACGCTTCAACCACATGGTTATCCTACCGCTTCGCCTCTCTGTAGAGAAGCTACAAATAAACAGTGTATGACAACAATAAATTCATTATTTTTTTATCGATTTCTATCCATGTTTAGTTCAGTTTTAAGGCCACATGACTAAAATAATGCCAATGCGACGTAAAATAAAATAAAATAGAATTTAAACTCATTAACTATTTCAGTTTTAATCAGGCAATTTTAGTTTAATACAACCTTTGATTTGATCGTGAATCAGATATGATTGGTACTAATTGGTAGGTCTGGTTTTCTGTCAATGTGTTTATTGTTTAACTCTGCCCTTAGCAAAAATTCATCTACATGACGGTGGTCTGTAAATAATGAAGGCTGGACCAAAGAAACCCGTGACTACCGTCGTAAACTTTGATCTTCAGTTGGGATATGACGAAATGTATGACGAAGTTAGCTACAATCGGATACAGCGCCTAGATACATTCGTAACTACTCGTGTCAGTCCGGCAAGCCAGATGGCGTCTCATACCCCTCTCGTGGCCATGTTTACGACTGGGCCCTGTCTAAGCGCAAAAGGCATGGATATGAAAACAGTCTAGTACTATTTCCAAGGAAAGATAACTCTGAATTTCCACACATGGCAGCAATACAGTCATTACCTTTGTAAATATATTTCAGTGTTAAAGTTGCTGATCTGTTAGCTCAAAGTTTATGTTTAAAGTGTGCATTGGATAGTTTAGCGAAGTTTCAAAGTTCAACGGTGCCGCCATTTTCATGCTTCGAAATGCGTTTTACTACGCGCGATTTGATTGGTTTGCCACGAATCTTGGCAATAATGGCGTACGATAGGGGTACGAGTCTTCTTGTAGGTCACGGAAAGAGGCGAGTAGTTACGAATGCGCCTAGATAGTATAGTAGAAAAAAACTGCATGGATTGTTAGACTTGCTCCAAGGCAGTACTGAACGATAAATCCACGGATGTAGGATAACCTTAAGTATCCTTCTAATAGGCAAGTCTAGATAGCCAACACCCTTGGGATTCAAAGTCTTTTCTTGGGACAACTGGCTCTCATTATATATATCTAGAAATTATCATTTAAACTAATAATTATTTGTTGGCTTAATTAATTTTTAGAATCCCAATTGCCGAAGACCAATTCCAGCCTGGATGTTCATGGGTTTTTAGATTTTATTTCATGGCGTAGACATGTTCTCCATTTGTAAGAGCTCTGGGATAATAAATTTGTTTCTGTTTTAACGCCGCACTCAGCAATTTCTAGCACTGTGACGGCGGTCTATAGATAATTGTGACTGACCCGGTTTCCCCTGACCTGAAATACCTCAGACAGGTCTTGATGCCCGTACTCCGAGACTTCGTAAAGCCAGGGCTGTAACCCCACTGTGAGCAACGAGATAAAGCCGCGAGTTGCTAGACACTTGTCAATCATTCTTGTCGAGGATACCTTATCCGTTCTATCGCTTGGAACATCCGGGTTGTCTGTCAAGGTGCGAGATGCAAACCGGTATCATCTCTGGGACCCCAAGGCCGCATTCGTAACTACTCGCCTCTTTCCGTGATCCGGCTTGCCGGAATGACACGAGTAGTTACGAATGCCCAAGGCCGGGGTTTTAGTACCAAAGGAAACTATAGTCTACATAAAAGTAAAAATGTGGTAACTGTTCAACGCCACCCGCACAATGACGACACCACGCATCCCGCCGTCTGCTTATTGTCCCAGTACCCGTGAAGGCCATGGCCTAGATTTTCGAAGCTCTCTTAGCGCTAAGATTGGGCGGTGGGGTAGCCTAGTGGTTAAAGCTTTCGCTCGTCACGCCAAAGGCCCGGGTTCGATTTCCCACATGGGCACAATGTGTGAAGTCCATTTCTGGTGTCCCCCGCCGTGATATTGCTGGAATATTGCTAAAAGCGGCGTAAAACTAAACTCACTCACTCTTAGCGCTAAGATAGCCGTAAATTAATGTTAATGTATGGCACTAAGAGAGCTTCGAAAATCTAGGCCCAGAATTAGAATTTGTCTTCATTACCCCAGTACCAATTAAGACCCGGGTTAGAATTGGTCTTCAACAACCCATGCTTGTCGTACGAGGCGACTAACGGGATCGGGTGGTCAGGCTCGCTGACTTGGTTGACACATGTCATCGTATGCGCTTTTCTCTTTAGTGTTGATCAATGCTCCTGCAGTTCATCACTGGAATGTGAGTGAGTGAGTGAGTGAGTGAGTATGATTAGGGCTCTCCGTATTTCCCAGCAATGTCCCATCAGAAAAGCTGCACACAGTGCTGGGAATCGAACCCGGGTCTTCGTATGACATCCTAACCACTTAACTAACCTAACTTACGAAAGTGAACCCGCATTCGAAATATCCGAAGTTGAACACAAGGACAAAATGATGACGTTGAGAACACGCATGGGCCAAGGTTTCAAAGCAGTCCCATCGTTGTATTTCACCGACTTGGACAAGGCTGCCAATCTGCCCGAACAAGTCTCAGGGAGGGGACACCCCAGACAGCGGAAACGGCCGCGGAAGGGTGGGATGGTTGGTTGGTTAATTGGCTGGTTGGTTTTGTTTAACGCCTCACTCAGCAAAACTCCAGCCTCATGGCGGCGGTCTGTAAATAATCGAGTCTGGACCAGACAATCCAGTGATAAACATCATGAGCATCGACCTACGCAATTGGGAACCGATGACATGTGTCAATCAAGTGACCACCTGATCCCGTTACTCGCCTCTTACGACAAGCATGTGTTGCTGAAGACCAAATCTAATTTGGATCTTAACGGGTTACCTATACCGTTGAGTCAATGTTGAGGTTTTTCTCCAACTGAAACGCCAAGATTTTACTGAACTGCTGTTGGAAGCGGCATTAACCATCGCGTTAACTCACTCACCCTAACACTTAATTAGAATCCATAGACACTGAGTGGAAGTACTAGAAGAGACACCAATTATACTGTCTAGTCCTCGGCTGTGTTAGTGGGCCGTGAAATATACCTCCGCTTAAAAATAGTCCCGCTGACAACAGATGAATAAACACTTGTTCTACGGATATCTTAGCCCCAACCCCGAATTATTTAATAACAATACATCGTTGTTTAATTTAGACATTACGTACAGATACATTTTTTTATGAAAAAGGCATAATGGTTTTAAAATGTGAGTTGTGCCAAGCAGTCGGACCTCCCAACAGAAAGAACGCCGAAGGCCTGAGTACTTACATGTTAGCGATCTTCGCTCCCCATTACTTACCGCTCTTCTCCTCGTCAACAGATGGCGTTCACACTATGTGAGATATGATTTCTGTAAAAAATCTCAGACAACCCGTGTGAGGTTTTGTTTGAAAATATAAGTTCAAAGGAGAGCTGGGCGAGACGAGCCGTAAACCTCTCTCGGCTGCCTGAAGAGGTCATTGAGTGTACGCGATCGCCGGTGGGGGGCGCAAGCAAACACGTGCAAATCTTTTTGTGGTGCTGACAGTTCTAATGGTTCAGAGGGAGGTGGAAATAAACATGATGTAACGATAGCGAAATAAATATTTCATACACAAGGTTAAACATTAATGTAGATATTCGCACATTCGGCGTTGTATTACATCCCTGTTGATAAGCTGAGATCGTTGTGTCTTTACTCTAGTGAAGGAGAGACGAGGTGGCAACGGCTTCTGTATCAACTGTAGAAGTCTGAAGATAAAAAGCGAGGTCATTTACAAATAAACTAGGTAGATGAGTGTGATGTTTGAGGCCCACGTGCGTTATACGGTCGAATTGATGTGAATTAATCCATGGTCTAGTGGGTATCGCGTCTGTCCGGCGACTGAATGGTCGAGTGTTCGATCCCCCGTTAGTCGCCTCATACAACAAACATGGGTTGCTGAAGACCAATTCTAACCCGGATCTTCACGGGGGAGACAAGCATGGGTTGCTGAAGACCAATTCTAACCCGGATCTTCACAAGGGGGGAGACAAGCATGGTTTGCTGAAGACCAATTCTAACCCGGATCTTCACAAGGGGAGACAAGCATGGGTTGCTGAAGACCAATTCTAACCCGGAACTTCACGGGGGAGACAAGCATGGGTTGCTGAAGTTCAATTTTAACCCGGATCTTCAATGGTTACCTATATCGTACAGTTATTGTTTTTTAAAGTTTTTTGTCGAACTAAAACGCCAACTGATATAGTGGTGAAAGCGGCGTCATACCCCAAAACGGTGAAGTAATTATATTTGTCAATTCAACACAGACAAACACGCGCGCGCGCGCCCGCACACACGCACGTACGCTCACAGAGCAGTTACAGTAAACTTAGGATCAGTAAACCTGGCTTTAAGTTTAGTTAGACTGGCTCACAGAGTTAGAGAACCACACCCAGAGAGAGACAGACAGACAGACACTCCGACAGACAGAGACTAACTCACAGTCTCCAAATATGTATAATTTTGACAGTAACAAATAATCCCATTTAAATTGAAAAGGGGCCCCAGTGAGACGTAGATTCAGGACCTGGAGCAGTTATGTAGCTTAGTATTCATGGGTTCACTTGTCAAGCCTAAGACACTTGTTCGACTCCCCACACAGAACTGGTCTTCAGTAACCCATGCTTGTCGTAAGAGGCGACTAACGGGATCGGACGGTTATAGGCTCACTGACTTGGTTGACACATGTCATCGTATCCCAGTTGCGCAGATCGATGTTCATGCTGTTGATCACTGGATTGTCTGGTCCAGACTCGATTATTTACAGACCGCCGCCATTTAGCTGGAGTGCAGCATAGAACGAAACTCACTCACTCACTTTGTTATGTGTGACAGATACTGTTCAGAAAAACAACATTTGTCGTTTTCCGATTTTTTAATTAATTATGCAATGTCAAATATTTAACTACCACCGCTAAAGATGTTGTATCGGTAATGAAATTCTCCCGAAAGCAAGAGTTCAAAGACGAATACCTGATCCTATCATTTCAATAAAATAAACTCTTTCAGTAAACAAAACCTTGTCGGTGCCTAAAACCAAATTACATAGTTCTATACTCAAGTTTCGAACGATTTGGCAAGTCCAGAAATTAAGGCTTGTTCTGGGTACCATTTGTATTTGTTTGTAGATAAATATTTCTTTTAAATTTTTAAATGAGATTATTTCTGAGACTAAATGTCAGTCTACCTGTGACAGACCGATATTATCTCACACAGATCATTTGAAAACATGGCCAAGGTCAGACAAGCCGTTAGATTCTTACACAGCCATTAGCTACAACTTCTTACTACTAAACTATAACATTCTTGGCTGGTGAACCCCCGACAGTGTTCCTGGATCGTGAATAAAACCACTCCACAAACCGCCCCGCCCCCACGGCGTCTGTGGTCGCCTACAGCGCCGCCTGGCATATCATCTGGGAAAACACACCCAGTGTTCTGCTCACCCTAGTTGGTTCGCAGCTTCGGCAGACATTTCCAGTTAACAAGTTGTCTGTTTACCTGAAACCTCTGAAGAAAAGACCTTTGAAGTCAGAAACACCAATGGTTCTCTGATCTCAGGCCAAATTAAGTATAGGCTGAGCTCTAGATCGCGCGTGTGATTGATGCACGAGGTCTGGAGACAAACATCTGTAATGCAAGAAAGAAGACAATTCGGCTGTTCTCGGGAGTTTCCGGAGATGGTCGGGCTGAGTTGCATATTTCATCAATGAAACGATAAACTGATGGGTTTTGTTTTACAGATTTCCGGATATGGTCGGACGAAGGGATCAGTTTGCATATTTCATCAATGAAATGATAAACTGATGGGTATTTTACAGACATGGGCATTTAGTAATTTGAACACGATAGGTTACGTTTGTGGACGTTTCATGTACACTCATTATAGATATTGGTGGATGCAGGGTAATGGTAGACAGCCGTGTTTGATGTTGTATTATTTGCTCGGCGTCTCATTTATCTAGATCTGTACCCATAGCAACATATCTTTTCATATGATATTACTTATATTTATCGGAATATCTTTATTTGCCAATTTCATGGCAATTGCAACATCTTCTACTTCATAGACCTACAATTTCTTTCACATTTAGATGGGAGTTGGGTTATCCAACGTGATGGGTGTTTCCAAGTGGAGGTCATGAGCCGTATCAAAACTAATGGATATCATTCATCTAATTTATGTCTTGATGATAAAAATGGAAATTTTACTGCTATAAAGACCGTCTGTGTGTAACAGACTTAATCATAAGTGTTCATATGTTTCACAAATGTGGTAAGTATTTGCGATCTTCACTGCCTTGGGCTTTCTTCTACGTCAAGAACACACACCAACGCACAAAACTAGGAACACACCTTATTATCGAATCCGAGATACGCACTGATTCTGTTTCTAGGGGTGCGGTGGGGTAGCTTTGTGGTTAAAGCGTTTTATTCGTAACGCCGAAGACCCGGGTTCGATTCCCCACATGGGTACAATGTGTGAAGCCCATTTCTGGTGCGCGCGAAATCATGTTCAAGCGGAGTCAAAGAAAATAGTTGTTATAGGATCCGTAAGTAGGTCACGGGACTTCGCGAGACCTTAGTACTTCCGGTGACAAACAACGTTTCATACCTTTTCGAATGGTCTCATGGTTGTCAGTTGACAGTAAGGAACCGACAATCCTTGCAGAAATAACACATATCCGATATAACCATCCCCAAATTAGCCAACTATTACGACTGTCAACAGCTGTGACAGCCAAGCATGGTTGTATACTTGGTCCGGTCTGGAAAAGTCATACATGTATTTGGCGGTCGCGCAATTTGGAATCAGAACTGGTTCTTGAATATACGCTTGTCACCGGAAATATGGTAACGGAAGTAGCGTCTCGCGAGACGTATAGGCCCTATAGAGAGCAAAGAACGACCCGTGAACATCCGGGTTACAGTAAGTCTTCAGCATCCCATGCTTGTCGTAAGAGGCGACTAACGGGATCGGGTGGTCACACCCGCTGTCTTGGTTGACACCAATCGTATCCAAATTGCGTAGATCGAAGCTAATGTCAATTATGTTGATCACTGGATTGTCTGGTCCAGACACAATTACGTACAGATGCCTTCATATTGCTGACTACGGCGTTAAATATCAAACAAACAAGATAACAAAATATGAACGAGGGAAAACATTTGATTATCCTAACAGAGTCTGTGACCTCTTGATAAGTCTCTCGTACAGACCTCTATATCCAAGATAAGTCTAGAAAATGTGGCTCTAGAAAATGAAGAAAGTCTCTTTTCATTATATATATATTTTTTACTATGAACGTTTTTTCAGTAAAATATGTTCCTGAGACTAGTTGTTAGTCTACATAAAACTGTTCTCTTAGCTTGCCTGTGAACAACTTTTTAAGTTACAGCCCGATCACATGCTGACTGTTTGATTACACGTTTATACTTTGCACAAATTATTACATAAGAGTATATGCGAGTATATACACATATATTTACATATGGTGCGAATTTGCACCTCGTTTGACAAGGAGTAAAAGTATTTTTATGCATATGCAGTTTTACACTTGGAGTGTTTCCTGTCGTGTGAACGCGATACTAGACTTACAGTTAGTTCCAGGAAAAGAATTATCCATTTGAAAATTTCTAATCTTAAAAGAACAGATAAAACCTTAAGGAGCCGATGACAGTTCTTAATTTCAGCTTAGAGCTAATCTAGATTTGCCCAATATTTTAGACTTGGATGGGACTCTTGAGAGACCGATTTGCTGATGTTATATCTTCTGTTTAACTCCATACTCTACTTGATCCCACCAATTAGATGTCCGCTCCCTTGTTTAGATATTCAAAGGCAGTTGGGTAGCTTCATGTTGACAGGTTGTTGGCTCCTCTTTCACTCTTTCACTCACTCACTCACCCACTCACTCACTCTTACTCTAGATGTTTCTCTCCCCGTGTAGTTCTATACTACTGTTAGTAGCAATATAGGCTTCAATACGGCGGGGCACACTACTGATAATAGAAGTTAGAAAGTCGTGGTTCATGCTGTCCCAATATCGGACCACCTCTTCTTTTATTTCAGCAATATTTGTCAGATTTTTCTTATTGACACTTTCCTTCATAAGTCCCCAAACAATTTCTATTGGATTTAGGTCAGGGCTATAGCTTGGCCAATCTAATAATGTCATATTTTGGGTCCGAATCCAGGCCTGTGAATGCTTTGAACGATGTTTTGGGTCCTTGTCCTGCTGGAAAATCCAACAATTTCCATAGGACAAGTGAGCAGATGGAAGTAAATGTCCCTCGAGAATATCTGTGTACCGCTCACTGTTCATATTCCTTCAAATACACAGAGAGGCGTTGCCCCTAACACAGATATGCCACCCCACACGTTAAATTTCCTGGACTGTTCTTTGGGCGCTGATACAAAGGTTTTTCAGTTTGTTTGGTCCAGAATTTCCAGTGTATTAGGAAACAGCCACACAGAACTTTCATCTGAGAAAATCACATTGTCCCAGTTAAAATTTCTATGCTGTAAAGCACCAGTTCAACCTTCGCTCCTTTTGTTCCAGGTTTCATGATCGGTGATGGAATTCCTCGACTTTTCGGCCAACCCATTGCATGCAGCTCAGTTCTAATTGTCTCCTTACAGACAGCCACAGTTCCTCTATCAATCATATCCAGCCTTACGTTTTCTTAACTCCTTCGTTTGTTTTAGAAACAAGAATACCAAGCCGCCTCCTGTCACCGACAGTCAATTTTTCAAAACACGATAAACAGTGGACAAAGGGATGCCTGTTCTACTTGGAAATCACTTTAGCTGATCTGATGTCCTTGTTATAATACTCTAAAATCAACTTCCTCTTCTCTAAATCATCCATACTGAGGGATCACTGAAAATGTCGTCTGCCAGCAAGTAAAACAAAGGGGATAACTCTTCAAAAACTAATGAAAAGGATTAACAGAGTTGTCACATACATACATACATACATACATACACACACACACACACACATACCTACATACATACATACATACACACACACATACACATACCTACATACACACACACACACACACATACATACACATACACATACATACATACATACACACACACACATACATACACACATACATACATACATACATACATACACACACACACATACATACATACATACATACATACATACATACATACACACACACACACATACATACATACATACATACATACATACACACACACATACATACATACATACACATACACACACATACATACATACACACACATACATACATACATACATACACACACATACATACATACACACACACACCTACCTACCTACCTACATACACACACACACACACACACACACACACACACACACACACACACACACACACACACACATACATACATACATACATACATACATACATACATACATACATACATACATACATACATACATACATACATACATACATATAATGAGTGCATTAAGTTAGTCTAAACTTTTGATGGGTAGTATACATACGATGTCCAATCAGAATGTGTAAGAATCCTTCTTGAATGTCGGTACCTAAAAAATACAGTGTTTTCATTTAGTAATTTCAAAATTCTCACACGATTTGACACGTCATGTAAACGCATAACACATTTTGCTCATTTTAACAATTGCATACATGTGTAAATATTCGTAAATTGTGTAAAATATTCACACGTAAGCAACTTTGAATATGTAAACGGGATGTATAATTCGAACAATGTGGGTACACGTCGTAAGACCATACGGTTCTAGATTTCACTGAAACCATGGATACATCGAATTAACCGTCTTAGATCGTCAGCAAGAAAGTCATTGAGTTCAGTGAAATCTATCTTCTTTGGTGATTGAGTTTAGTTTTACGCTGCACTCCCGCTGTATGGCGGCGGTTTGTAAATAATCCTGCTGGACTATTGCTAAAAGCAGCGTAAAACCAAACTCACTCACTCACTCATTGTAAATAATCGAGTCTGGACCAGACAATACAGTGATCAACAGCATGAGCATCCATCTACACAACTGGGACACGATGACATGGGTCAACCAAGTCAGCGAGCCTGACCACCCGATCCCGTTAGTCACCGCACACGACAAGCCTGGGTTACTGAAGATCAATTCTAACCCGCATCTTCACGGGTCCTATCTTCTCAGGTCAAACAGACACTATCATTCGAAACGACGACAACAATGCTCAGGTTGTCCCTGCCCCGATGTCATGCACTACGTATAATGTGCTAAGTCCATTTCAGGCTACCCCCGCCTTGATATTGATGGAATATTGCTATAAGCGGTAGCAACAGATCAGCCCTGTAATACACTCACTCTGGTCCCCCTCACTCACTCGATCAGCCCTGTAATACACTCACTCTGGTCCCCCTCACTCACTCGATCAACACGGTAACAAACTCACTCTTGTCTCACTCACTCACTCGATCAACACAGTAACAAACTCACTCTTGTCTCCCTCACTCACTCGATCAACACAGTAACAAACTCACTCTTGTCTCCCTCACTCGCTCAATCAGCCTTGTAACAAACTCACTCTTGTCTCCCTCACTCACTCGATCAGCCCGGTAACTAACTCACTCTTGTCTCCCTCACTCACTCGATCAACACAGTAACAAACTCAATCTTTTCTCTCTCACTCACTCGATCAACACAGTAACAAACTCACTCTTGTCTCCCTCACTCACTCGATCAGCCCTGTAACAAACTCAATCTTGTCTCCCTCACTCGCTCAATCAACACAGTAACAAACTCACTCTTGTCTCCCTCACTCACTCGATCAACACAGTAACAATCTCAGTCCTTCAGATCAGCCCTGTAACAAACTCACTCTTGTCTCCCTCTTGCTCGATCAGCCAAACTCACTCTTGTCTCCCTCACTCGCTCAATCAGCCTTGTAACAAACTCACTCTTGTCTAACATCAACTCAAACTCACTCTTGTCTCCCTCACTCACTCGATCAACACAGTAACAAACTCACTCTTGTCTCCCTCACTCGCTCAATCAGCCTTGTAACAAACTCACTCTTGTCTCCCTCACTCGCTCAATCAACACAGTAACAAACTCACTCTTGTCTCCCTCACTCACTCGATCAACACAGTAACAAACTCACTCTTGTCTCCCTCACTCACTCGATCAACACAGTAACAAACTCAATCTTGTCTCCCTCACTCGCTCGATCAACACAGTAACACACTCACTCTTGTCTCCCTCACTCGCTCGATCAACCCATGTACCAAACTCACTCTTCTCTCCACCAGTCTCCCTACGTATTTTATGTGATTCGCTTGTGAACTTGGTGCCGTCGCTATATGGTTGAAACAATTCCAACGCAATCTTATATTTTAACTCACTCACTCCCCCTCTTTCCCCTGTAGTGTCGCTATGTATTTGTCTATCTTTCTCTCATTTCTTGCTTTTCCCTCTCACATACACCGCCTCACACCCACACACATGTACCCACATATACTCGCACTCGTTCCCTCCTGCCACACACACCACACGAGACTATTCGTGTACGTAAACGAAAAAGGAAAAAAACTCTTTCGGTTCTGTTCCAAATCGGTAACAAACCGCAGCCTTGTTTGTCTGGATAATCGTGACATTTCCCGCTGTCCCCACGTGTGAGAACAACCTTCTCACTACCCAGGGCGTGGCCCTCGTGACCTTGCACGAGCTATCGTCACGACATATGGACCAATAACCACGTTTACGGCAAGCCGGCACAAGGTCGCGTTAACGCGTGCGCACACATGCGGGCGGCCATTACAGCATTGACTTTTGACCAGCATAATGGGTGGTTGTTTCCGCCGTGAGAATTATGACGTCATCAACGTACCCACTTACGCTGAAGAACAAGGTGCTTGGGAAGTTTTCGTTTTGCCGTGTGTGGGAATCGTGGGATTAGCACATGCTGGGGATATTTCAACCAGGTGTTTCTCAGATGCATCGTGACGGCTGGGATATATCGTGATGCCAGAAATTCAAATACTCTCGACTAGTTGAAAGAGGTTATGTGTCAGAAAGGTTTCAGTATTGAAGAGAAATGAGCGAGTGTTGTTTTACGACGCATTTAGAATATTCAAGAGTGAGTGAGTGAGTGAGTTGGGTTTAACGCCGCTTTTAGCAATATTCAAGCAATATCACGGCGGGGGACACCAGAAATGGGCTTCACACATTGTACCCATGTGGGGAATCGAACCCGTGTCTCCGGCGTGACGAGCGAACGCTTTATCCACAAGGCCACCATCGCCCCTTTTTCGTTTATGATCAAACCGACAGCAAACACCCCACAAAATAACACTCATATGTCGGATCCGATCCTGCTTGTCGAACGAACACTGCTGACTTTCCGTTCTCAGCGTGGGAGTTGTACTATTTTATCACTTTATAACACTCCTCACAGCCGACTTGGTTGACACATGTCATCGTATCCCAACTGCGTAGATCGATGTTCATGCTGTTGATCACCGGATTGTCTGGTCCAGACTCGAGAATTTACAGACCGCCGCCATATAGCTGGAATGTTGCTGAGTTAAACTAAAAACAAGCAAACAAAACAATCTACCGTCGGTGAGGACCGCCTCTGTGGTGTAGTGGTTACAGCGTCCGCCGACCGCGTCATACCAAAAGACGTTAGAATATGGTACTTGTTGGTCCCTGCCTGGCGCTCGGCATTAATGGGTACAACAAGGACTGGTCGGCTCGGAGTCAGTATAATGTGTCTGAGTGGGGTATTCATGCTTCACTGCTGCATGGTATCTCAGTGGGCTAGCACTACAAATCCAGCTTCAGTCTGGGCTAGTACAAGCAGCCGCACATACACATACACACTCATGCACGTCGTCATATGAGCGAAATATTCTCAAGCACCTCACCTCACCGTCGGTGAGTGGCGCAGGACAATATACTGACTAGGGCTGTGACGATATATCGTAGTATTGATAATCGCGATACTTTATCTGACCATAAATATATCGATACTTTTGTCCGTATCGTATTATGAATCGTTGACCTAAATATTGTTAATGTTCACTAGAAATTGACGGTTATGTAAAAATGTACACTGTAACTTGCTGTCAAAATATATTTTTAAAGAAAATATCGAAAGATAGCATATCGTGATATGCATCGAATCGAATCGAATCGTTCCAAGATATCGCGATACGTATCGTATCGTGACATTTCCCTATCGTCACACCTCTAATACCGACACCATTTGTTCTCACACGTGCAAGGCTTGTCGGTGCGCTGTGTGTGTTTCAGGAGTAAAACCATATTTACTCATGATCAAGATCGTTAACGGTTCGTAATACAATTATGACTAAAAAAATGTTACCTCTATTAACTCTTACAATTTTGGAAATTATAATTTATTTCCTAGCATCCCCTTCTGACTGTGAGAGTATTTGGTCCACACAGTTCAAAGTATGGACGTGATCTCATGCAATCTGTTGTGTCATAGATTAACACAGATATCACTGTTGTCTATGTCGAGAGTTCGTTTTGTTTCACGCCTCCCTAAATTGCATTCTTGCTATATGCTCTACGGAGAGACTAAACGAATTCCTATCTCTGTATATATTAAAAAGTGAATAATTTCAGTTAGGTTTAAACTTGCTACTAATGAACATCAAAATAAAATGTCAGTTATAATTCACAGTGTTTCATCACAAATGCTAGAAAATAATATGTATGCTTCACCATGGCTTGCTAATGTTAAACGTATATATTTATTTATTAAATTTCTACCATGACTACGGCATCAGACGACGACGCACACTTCTTTGTTTTTCTTGTGTATTGAGAGTCCCGGGAACGCTAAATTCAGTGTTCACTGTAGCTTGACCGTTCCCGCGAAAGCGAGACCTAAATTGAGGAGGTTTGGTCCAGATTTCGCTTTCCCGGGCCATAACCCGAATAGCACGTGAATGATTCTGGAACAGAAATTCCAGTGATTGATAACATAAGCGTCGTTCCGATCATCGGGGTACTATGACGTGCGGTAAACATTGTTACCGTGCCTTCTTATGTGTTTATTTTTTTTGTTTTTCCAACGTTACTCTCGGCAATTTTCAATCTGCATCTGTGAATAATCAAGCAACACATACGTGTGTACAGCCTGTAGATGTTTCCGAACTACGTCACAATTCAGGTATTTACACTTTCTGACATTCCGGAAGACACGCTTTCATGATAATTTTATTTTTAAAATTTTTATTAACAGAAATATAGTCTTAAAAAAACCTCCTTAGCCAAACTACGGTTAATATAAACACCTGATTGAATAAACGAGGAGTTTTTACACAGCTGTCACTGAACGAGTTGTGACTGTGTGTTGTCCCTGTTTTATTTATACCTATTCCAGTTTACCATAACTACAATTTCATTTTGATTTTCAATACATTTCATAAATCAGCCCCCAATCTGGACTTGCTTCATTCAAGGCCTTACCTTAGCATTACAGAAAGGGCTCGACAGAAGGGAAGGTACTGAGGTTCGGGGACTGTGAGCTGAGGAAATCTGGACTTGCTTCATTCAAGGCCTTACCTTAGCATAACAGAAAGGGCTCGACAGAAGGGAAGGTACTGAGGTTCGGGGACTGTGAGCTGAGGAAATCTGGACTTGCTTCATTTAAGGCCTTACCTTAGCATAACAGAAAGGGCTCGACAGAAGGGAAGGTACTGAGGTTCGGGGACAGTGAGACAGACTAACCAAACACGTATAGGGGAGAATCGGGGATTCGAACCTATGATCATAGAAACAGGCTCAGCGAACTGCGACGACACTGAGCCACTCGCGTTCCCGGTAACTCTGAGGAAGGCTGTGTCAGTTGGTCCCGAGAGTACGGAATTCGCAGGAATAGGCGAAGACATATGCTCGTAGTGAGTGCCACTAGAGTTTACTACTCGCGTGGAACTGAGGGTCCACACGTGTGAACGTTGCCTACTCTGTACGTGCGTGTAATTTATTTCTTCACAGACGTACATCCGTTCATTTGGAGCAATTAAACTCAGGGTTTGTATCCCTAATACTGACTGCAACATCAGCAGATATGTTACTGCCAAACAGTTACGCAAGAAGCAACGGACTGGCTAATGTTTCCTTGAGGTTTCTCAAACGAAACTTGAATTATTTCATTCTGGTTTGGTTTTGAAGCTAACCGATTTCACTTTCTGAGCGAAGGAACGTCTACGTGTTATGCGTTTTCTAAGAGTGCTTTATTCATTCTGTAAAAGCATCTACACTACCGGGCAAAAGAAAGTTATCACTTTTAAAGAAATTGTATAAAAAACAAAAACGCTGGTACAGATTTGGACCCAAGAAGAAAACATTCGCCAAAACGCAACATGGTCCCGAAAACAACGCAGCTGTCCGAAAACTTTGTACGAATCGTGGATTTTTAAAAATAACGTAATTGTGGGACATTTGTCCAAATGCACATGCATGATTTCTGGCATAAATACCGATGTTGGACAGATCAAGCATGCAGTTACCAAAAAACCACCACGAATATGCCAAGACTTCCGCAAGCGCAACGAGGCAGGGCGATCGTAGCCAATATGGGAACTACACTACGTAGCTTGTAACTGTATCCAGGCCACCATCAGCAAATGGATAAACCGCTACCAGCGTAGCCCAGACCGTAGCCCAGACCCAAGACCGCCCGAGATTGGAAAGACCAAGAGTCACGACAGCGGTCAAAGATCGCTACATCCGGCAGATCTACCCCCAGAACAGATTCGTGACGGCGACGGCGACAGGACACGCCATCAGCAGACGAACAGTCCTTCGACGACTTGGTATGGCTGGTTTACGAGCCTTCCGTCCCTTCCGTGGAATGGCCTTGACCCGTCTACACCGTCAACACAGACTGCATTGTACACGAACTGTACGTCGGTGGTTCTTTACAGATGAAAGTCGGTTCATTCTGTTCAGAAACGATGGCAGCTTTTCGACTTTGAGGAAAGCGACTGGCGCCAAACTGCGTTCAAGACGTTCATCCGTTAGATGGAGAAGGCGTCATGGTATGGGAAGCCATTTGTGGCCAGAGAACAAGACTTGTTATCATCCGAGGAAATCTGAATGCCCAGCGATAGGGATGAAGTGTTGAGACCTTTTGTGGTCTTTAATTCGACAACAATCAAGAGGAGTCATTTTGCTGCACGACAACGCTAGGCCTCACACCGCCAGAATTGTTCGACAATACCTGCACAACGTTAACGTCAACGTATTGCCCTGGCCAGCGCGTTCTCCAGACATGAACACCATTGAACATCTCTGGGATCATTTTGATCCTCAGCCGAGACAGCATGTACAACCTCCAGCGAACCGACAGGAACATGAACAGACTCTCTTGGACTTATGGACGTCAATGAGGAGACGTGTGTTGGCGTGTATGAATGACCATGGTGGTCAACGCTATTGATGACGAGTCCTCTGACTCCTGTCTCATTATGTGACTCTTTATGGGCTTTTTGAATGAACTCTGATTTGTGTAATTTTTAATTTTGACCCCTTGACTCTTTCTTAATGATTTGCGGCAAATGTAAGACCAGCATTAGAGTGAATTTTCAGTCAAATTATCGGAAAATGATTTCTGTTTGTAAACAAATTATCATAAATCTCGTATACGTCTATAATTCTATTTTATGGTCAAGTGAAGTTTGTGTGTGAACTTTCTTTTGCCCGGTAGTGTATTTCTTATCCATTCTTGTTATTCATTAGATGAGAACATCTTATTCCTTAAACAAGAAAATCTATTTTTCCTCCAAGAACCTCTACATCATTTGTTTGCTATTCAGCCACCAAGAACATCTGCTTGCTATTCAGCCACCAAGAACATCTACTTGCTATTCATCCATCAAGAACATCTGCTTGCTATTCAGCCACCAAGAACACCTGCTTGCTATTCAGCCAACAAAACATCTATTTGCTATTCAACCAACAAAACATCTACTTGTTATTCAGTCATCAAGAACATCTACTGGCTATTCAGCCAACAAAACATCTATTTGCTATTCAACCAACAAAACATCTACTTGTTATTCAGTCATCAAGAACATCTACTGGCTATTCAGCCAACAAACACATGTACTTGTTATTCAGCCAACAAAACATCTACTTGCTATTCAACCAACAAACACATGTACTTGTTATTCAGTCATCAAGAACATCTACTGGCTATTCAGCCATCAAGAACATCTACTGGCTATTCAGCCATCAAGAACATCTATTTGCTATTCAACCAACAAAACATCTACTTGTTATTCAGTCATCAAGAACATCTACTGGCTATTCAGCCAACAAACACATGTACTTGTTATTCAGTCATCAAGAACATCTACTGGCTATTCAGCCAACAAAACATCTACTTGCTATTCAACCAACAAACACATGTACTTGTTATTCAGCCATCAAGAACATCTACTGGCTATTCAGCCAACAAAACATCTACTTGCTATTCAACCAACAAACACATGTACTTGTTATTCAGTCATCAAGAACATCTACTTGCTATTCAGCCAACAAAACACATGTACTTGCTATTCAGCCATCAAGAACATCTACTGGCTATTCAGCCAACAAAACACATGTACTTGCTATTCAGCCATCAAGAACATTTACTGGCTATTCAACCAACAAACACATGTACTTGCTATTCAGCCATCAAGAACATCTACTGGCTATTCAGCCAACAAAACACATGTACTTGCTATTCAGCCATCAAGAACATTTACTGGCTATTCAACCAACAAACACATGTACTTGCTATTCAGCCATCAAGAACATCTACTGGCTATTCAGCCAACAAAACATCTACTTGCTATGCAACCAACAAACATATGTTCTTTCTATTCAGCCATCAAGAACATCTACTTGCTTTTCAACCAACAAAACATCTACTTGCTATTCAACCAACAAACACATGTACTTGCTATTCAGCCATCAAGAACATCTACTCACTCACTCACTCACTCAGCCAACAACAATATCTATTGCTTATCCCTTCAACAGGAACATCTACATGTTATTCATCTGGCAACAATATCTACATGTTATTCATCTAGCAACAATATCTACATGTTATTCATCTGGCGGTGGGGTAGCCTAGTGGTTAAAGCGTTGGCTCGTCACGCTGAAGACCCGGGTTCGATTCCCCACATGGGCACAATGTGTTAAGCCCATTTCTGGTGTCCTCCGCCGTGATATTGCTGGAATATTGCTAAAAGCGGCGTAAAACTAAACTCAGTCAGTCAGTCAGTCTAGCAACAATATCTACATGTTATTCATCTAGCAACAATATCTACATGTTATTCATCTAGCAACAATATCTACATGTTATTCATCTGGCAACAATATCTACATGTTATTCATCTGGCAACAATATCTACATGTTATTCATCTAGCAACAATATCTACATGTTATTCATCTAGCAACAATATCTATTTGTTATTCATCTAGCAACAATATCTACATGTTAGTCATCTAGCAACAATATCTACATGTTATTCATCTAGCAACAGGAACATCTACATGTTATTCATCTAGCAACAATATCTACATGTTATTCATCTAGCAACAATATCTACATGTTATTCATCTAGCAACAATATCTACATGTTATTCATCTAGCAACAACATCTATTTGTTATTCATCTAGCAACAATATCTACATGTTATTCATTCATCTACATGTTAACAGCAACAACATCTACATGTTATTCATCTATCTACAACAATATCTACATGTTATTCTACAATATCTACATGTTATTCATCTAGCAACAATATCTACATGTTATTCTTTCAATAAGCTTTCAATAAAAATCTTTTTATTGATTCTATAAAAACCTGTTCTTGATATTTATTCCGAAATAGAATGTATTTATGTTCTGTTCCATGCAACTATGCCCTTGCTGTTCACAAGAGCAGCAACTTGTTATCAATCCCGAAAACCCTATACTTGTTATGCGTTACACAGGAACATCTTCTTGTTATTCTCTTTAACACCTTTTTATCAAGTCTGAAGGAACACCTACGTGTTAGTTATTCCACTAGACTTGTACAAGTGTCTAACTGATAGTTTAAATGATAATTTCTGGAAAAAATAAATTATAGCTTGGCGTCCTTAGACTGTCCGCTTATCTGGGATTGAATTACTATACATCCATGGCTTAGCATTCAGTACAGCCTAGGGGAAGGCTATTATTCCACATGAACATCGGTGTGTTACTTGGTAAGGGTGAGATATATGGATAAACATCTTCTCTATTACATTAGGTGAGTCTTTTCCGTGTAGGTTCGAACATGGTCATCAGTAGATATAGAACCGACACCGAAACGGCGCGGCTAATAATGACGTTGTTCATCCATATATATTCGTCTTAACAACGTTGTTAGAACCTCGTTCATGTTATGATAAAGAAGTTGTCCATCCACATATCCAATCCTTAGTTAGTACTCCAACTTCTAAAGGCGAATCAAAGAAGTTATTGTCAATTCACCGTCTAAAAACATATCCTTTTTATTAATTCCACAAGAACATCTCTTTATTATTCTTTCAACAAGAACATATATTTGTTATTTTTGAACAATAACATATTAGTTGTTCTTTCCGCAAGAACACATTCTTCTTATCAGTTTCCTAAGAATATCTGCTTGTTATTTTGATGTGAATGGGGAGGTTGCTGTCAGATATTTGGTGGGCATTTAGAAGTTGGTAGGGTAATACAACACACTTGATATGGATGTGCAACTTCTTTATTATTTACACACGGCGTTTCTGGGCTAATATTTGCTGTCGATGGTGACGTCGTTTGTGTAAAAGGGATCGTCGTCCTGTTAGGTGACGTTGTGGTCGAAAAGACGACATCGTTAGTAGGAAAATGATTTCCCTTGTGTGAGAAGTCAACTCCAATGAAAGGGCGACGCTTGTGGACGATATTAGGGGAGACGAGGACGACGTTAGGGTAGACGAGGATGACGTTAGGGGAGACGAGGACGACGTTAGGGGAGACGAGGACGACGTTAGGGGAGACGAGGGTGACGACGTTAGGGTAGACGAGGACGACGTTAGGGGAGACGAGGACGACGTTAGGGGAGACGAGGACGACGTTAGGGGAGACGAGGGCGACGTTAGGGTAGACGAGGACGACGTTAGGGGAGACGAGGACGACGCTAGGGGAGACGAGGACGACGTTAGGGGAGACGAGGACGACGTTAGGGGAGACGAGGACGACGTTAGGGTAGACGAGGACGACATTAGGGGAGACGAGGATGATGTTAGGGGAGACGAGTGACGACGTTAGGGGAGACGAGGACGGCGTTAGGGTAGACGAGACGACGTTAGGGGAGACGAGTGACGACGTTAGGGGAGACGAGGACGACGTTTAGGGTTGACGAGGACGACGTTAGGGTAGACGAGGACGACATTAGGGGACACGAGGATGATGTTAGGGGAGACGAGGACGACGTTAGGGGAGACGAGGACGACGTTAGGGTAGACGAGGACGACGTTAGGGGAGACGAGTGACGACGTTAGGGGAGACGAGGACGACGCTAGGGGAGACGAGGACGACGTTAGGGGAGACGAGGACGACGTTAGGGGAGACGTGGACGACGTTAGGGGAGACGAGGGTGACGTTAGGGGAGACGAGGACGACGTTAGGGGAGACGAGGGTGACGACATTAGGGTTGACGAGGACGACGTTAGGGGAGACGAGGGTGACGTTAGGGTAGACGAGGACGACGTTAGGGTAGAAGAGGACGATGTTAGGGGAGGCGAGAGACGTTTGTGTGAGAAGGGGTTCGTCGTCAAACTGGGGAAGCTTGGTACGCTGCCTTGTTTAATCTTGACTCGAACAGACATTGTTAACACAAGAAGATAGATAAAGTCCAAGTAACACGAATACTTATGTTACACTCAACGTTTATCAGTTCTTCATTACAGTGATGACGTGGGCACCCAACATGTGGGAAACTACCCCTGTTGTCTTGTATGTCGAGTCAGAGCGTGCACCAGTGGGCAGCTCCTTTGATATGTTTTGGAACTTACAAATCTTTGTGCCCGATCAAAATTACTATTACGACAATGAAGTAACCGTTCAGAAATACTCAAGTCATTTTTCCTTCTGTGGAGCGCTAAGCTTACATTCATCCTCTGTTTCTGATAAGTGGCATTTTCAGACCAGACGTCCACTCCGTACCAATTAATGGCCAGCCTAACCAAGCTTCCTACCTTGAGTTGGCGTGAATTGTGCAGACAATACGAAAACCAACAGACACGGGTCTATCTCCCCCAAACCAATCATCTGTCTACATCTAACGGCATCACTACGCCACTGTTTCGCGCCCTTTTGGCCTCTTGACAAAACAAGCAGACGATGTCTGACGGCCATTTTGAATCTGGCTACCTTCCAATATTGCCGAGTCGTTTTATCTACCGTGTCCGATATTAAAACTTTTCCTTCTGTGAAACAATGCAATATTATTTCAACTGAGACAAGTAGCTTTTCTCAGAATCGTTACACACAGAGACAACAACTGACAGGATTGAACACAGAGCAGCCACTATAAGCTGCAATGGCGACAAGTACCAAGACTCGTCAGGAGCGACGTTTCTAAAATTCAAGGTAAGCGAAAAATTATTTTCCTTTTAGGATTAAGATTTATGATAAGTATTATTTATTTATTTCACATTTAAGAATATTCTAATGCTTGTGATATATTTCTTAGTCAGATTTTGTCTGAAATAATTAGTTCAATTAATTCAATAGATTTGAATTTTGTTTGTTGTTTTCTTGACACTATCTAGAAAAGTTTCGAAATTATGACACTTGAATTTGATATATGCTCTTCTTCACATAAAAATATTTGTCATGAAATGTCTTACAATAGTTTTTATTGATCAATTTCGTAATGAATAGTAGATTGAATAAATGGAATAATATCTGCTGACGACACGATTATATTTTTGTTCGAAAATTAAATTTGATATCGTACAAATGATATGTTATAATATATGCTGTATTAATATAGTGTCACTGCATAGCGATACAGTTTCCTACAGTTTTGAAACGATTCTTCCAATAAGGCGCGCTTCCATTGATGCACGTCTCCGGTACGTTAAAGCATTTTCAAGAACAGGGCGCTGCTGTTACGTCAGCGTCAAAAATATTGTCAGTTTATAAACAATCAGCACACTACAGGCAACAAAAAACTTAAACTCTTTTCTTTGAAGGGTGACAAGCTGTTTAAAAACGTTTTCTACAAAGAAACATTCGCCTCCAAGGCGCTAACTGACTTTCTGTGAGTAATCAACCCACAAGTTTCCAATTGAAATTTTGCATCGAAAATCGGATTTTCTCTCTGAATATACTCATTATTCATGAAAACAGGAATCAAGGAACTGAAATCGAATTATTTCAACCCCGACTATGAGTCACTGATCTTGTGATCGCTCACGGCAGAAACTTCAGTGCTAGCGAGCAAGGCCACCGTGTTGAAACCGTCGTCAACAGTCGCCTGCCGCACAGATAGTATTAACCAGACGCCTAGTAACACTATTACGAGCGAGGGATCAACGATGAGGTCATATATAATTGATGATCACAGGCACTCACAACTAGAAAGCGAATAAATGATAACGGCCCTCAATAGTGAATTACAGGGCAGCGTGCTTGATTCTTTCGAAAATGCAAATGTTTTAAAATCTGTTCCAATTGGCATCCAAGATGGGTGATATATTCAGGTGCTTGTGATGACGACGAGAGGTCGACGGGTCGCTCTGTAAACTGGATTCAAGCCTTACCTTTAAAGGACAAACCGCAGCAGCTTTCACAGAGACGAAAGATGCCGAAAGGATTTATTTAAAATGAAAAGTTTCCCATCTTTATAGCTACCAGGGACATATAGTATCACTGTGACTTCATTTTTCAGACTAACCTGACGAGATGGACAGGTCGCCTAAAGGCCACCTGCTAGCTGCGATGGTGTTGTTACTAGTTGCCAGGCCAGTAGTTTTAGAAGAAGCCCTGGAAATCAGTTACCAAAGTTTAAAACGACTTCATCAACTTCAACAGGTCAAGGCCAGAATATTAGATGGCCTTCACCTTGACGGTGTGCCAACACTACCTAAAGGCATAACTCGTCCCACGGTGCAGAAGGCTCTGTCACAACTCCACAAAGCGGTTATGCCCGGACAGAACCCAAACTTTGAATATCCGGAACATTTAGCTGTCATCTTGTTTTCGGAACCAGCTAGTAAGTATGATGATTGTTATTATATTATTCATTTGTGAATATGGCATTTTACGCCGCTTTTAAGAGTATTCTGTCGTAGAGTGTCCGTTTTATGTGGGAGAAAAGACCGAAGTGATGCTTACCATTTTGGTGAAACCCACAAGCATGGGTTTGGTGCTGACAAACCTTGAAACACATTTAGAGAGAAACCTTGATTCGAACCCAAGATCATAGGATCCAGGTGTTTCCAAGGGACACAACTACGTACAGCTAATTGTTGCGCCTTAGACGACCCAAGTGTGTCCCTTGTTGCTCTGTATGAAAAGACCCGTGAAGACCCGTATTGTTTCAGTAGACCAACCCTTGAAGACCCGGGTTCGATTCCCCACATGCATACAATGTGTGAATCCCGTTTCTGGTGTCAACGCCGTGATATTGCTGGAATATTTGCTAAAGGCGGCGTAAAACCATACTCACTCACAACAACGAGCGAAGATCCGGGTTAGAATTGGTTTTCAGCAACCCATGCTTGTCGTAAGAGACGACCAACAGGATCGGGTGGTCAGGCTCGCTGACTTGGTTGATAAGTCATCGTATCCCATCGATGCTCATGCTGTTGATCACTGGACTGTCTGGTCCAGACTCGATTATTTACAGACCGCTGCCATATAGCTGGAATATTGCTGAGTGCGGCGTTAAACAACAACCAACCAAAACTGTATAAAAAGGTAAAGTGTAATGACAACTTGACAAGTCCTTTTTGTCTGTGAACATGTGACTGGGGTTGGGGTGACTCAAAGCACTGAGACTCTCAGACGTTTGCCACTTCACGGGTATGGTGATGACAAACTTATAAACACGTTTGGGAAAAACGGGGATTCGAACCCACGTGAATAGGATACAAGTGGCGCAACTCGAATTGCGGCGCTTTACATTACCACCTATTCTCCTAAATATTATGGTCCGCCCGGAGAGCGGAAGGTCGCGGGTTCGATCCCCGACCGCGTCATTACAAAAGACGTTAAAATATGGTACTTGTTGGTCCCTGCCTGGCGCTCGGCTTTAATGGGTACAGCAAGGACTGGTCGGCTCGGAGTCAGTATAATGTGTCTGAGTGGGGTATTCATGCTTCACTGCGGCATAGTATCTCAGTGGGCTAGCACTATAAAACCAGCTTAAGTCTGGGCTAGTACAAGCTAGTGGTGGTCCGATTAATTGAAATAATCGAAGCTTGGTCGTAGTGACTAAACGACCAAGCAATCGATCATAATTTCTCATAATCGAACACAACCAATTTTGGAACACTTGTTTTCATTAACAATATTTTTCACATGGTTGGTTTTGTCTGTTACATTTTGTAAGCACTACAAGCTCGTTTCAAGTCATGATTGAATTTATCTTAAAGGCTCCAAGGAATTTATGTTTCTAACATACTAGTCATCCTTTAAAGATGTGAAATTTTGCCAAAAAGCCCCAAAAGAACTACATGTTTTTTCCCTTATTTTTATGTGCATTAACAAATTTCATAAATGACGCTAACCAATTATTTTCGATGATTGATCGGTTGTAATGAACCAGTCATCAATTATGAGATTTTAACCACTTCCCAACACTCGTACAAGCAGCCGCACATACACATGCACACGCATGCACGTCGTCATATGAGCGAAATATTCTCCAGCGCGACGTTAAACCCAATTTCACCTCAGCTCACCTCACCCACCTCACCTGTTCAAAGCGGCGCTAAATTAAACCTACTCACTCACGAAATGACACCGTCTGCATAACCTGTGCGTCCCCTTGCATTACACTCAGAAACACTCGGACATAGTCGGCTGTTTCCGCTGCATGTGCATACTATGTAGAGCCAGTTTATCTCACAGAATAACCATCTTCTATTGTTTTATGATATTTGTTTCATATTTTCGTGTAACCACCTCTCATGATAGTTTAATTCAACTAGACAGAATGAAGTATGTTAACATAACATAAGTCTTCCAAAGACATGTACGTTACGGAAGCCAAGTCAACTCTTGGTGCAAATGTATTGCCCCTGGTGTCTGTGTACAACATCTGTCTGTATTGTCCCTGGTGTCTGTGTACGATATCTGTCTGGATTGTCCCTGGTGTCTGTGTACGATGTCTGTCTGGATTGTCCCTGGTGTCTGTGTACGATGTCTGTCTGGATTGTCCCTGGTGTCTGTGTACGATATCTGTCTGGATTGTCCCTGGTGTCTGTGTACAACATCTGTCTGTATTGTCCCTGGTGTCTGTGTACAACATCTGTATGGATTGTCCCTGGTGTCTGTGTACGATATCTGTCTGGATTGTCCCTGGTGTCTGTGTACGATGTCTGTCTGGATTGTCCCTGGTGTCTGTGTACGATATCTGTCTGGATTGTCCCTGGTGTCTGTGTACGATGTCTGCCTGTATTGTCCCTGGTGTCTGTGTACAATATCTGTCTGTATTGTCCCTGGTGTCTGTACAACATCTGTCTGTATTGTCCCTGGTGTTTGTGTACAACATCTGTCTGGATTGTCCCTGGTGTCTGTACATTATCTGTCTTAATTGTCCCTGGTGTCTGTGTACAACATCTGTCTGTATTGTCCCTGGTGTCTGTGTACAACATCTGTATGGATTGTCCCTGGTGTCTGTACAATATATGTCTGTATTGTCCCTGGTGTCTGTACAACATCTGTCTGTATTGTTCCTGGTGTCTGTGTACGATGTCTGTCTGTATTGCCCCTGGTGTCTGTGTGCGATATCTGTCTGGATTGTCCCTGGTGTCTGTGTACGATGTCTGCCTGGATTGTCCCTGGTGTCTGTGTACAATATCTGTCTGGATTGTCCCTGGTGTCTGTACAACATCTGTCTGTATTGTCCCTGGTGTTTGTGTACAACATCTGTCTGGATTGTCCCTGGTGTCTGTACATTATCTGTCTTAATTGTCCCTGGTGTCTGTGTACAACATCTGTCTGGATTGTCCCTGGTGTCTGTGTACAACATCTGTATGGATTGTCCCTGGTGTCTGTACAATATCTGTCTGTATTGTCCCTGGTGTCTGTACAACATCTGTCTGTATTGTTCCTGGTGTCTGTGTACGATGTCTGTCTGTATTGTCCCTGGTGTCTGTATACAACATCTGTCTGGCTTGTCCCTAGTGTCTGTACAACATCTGTCTGTATTGTTCCTGGTGTATGTGTACGATGTCTGTCTGTATTGTCCCTGGTGTCTGTGTACAACATATGTCTGTATTGTTCCTGGTGTCTGTGTACAACATCTGTCTGTATTGTTCCTGGTGTCTGTGTACAACATCTGTCTGTATTGTCCCTGGTGTCTGTGTACAACATCTGTCTGTATTGTTTCTGGTGTCTGTGTACGATATCTGTCTGCATTATCCCTCGTGTCTGTACAACATCTGTCTGGATTGTCCCTGGTGTCTGTGTACAACATCTGTCTGGATTGTCCCTGGTGTCTGTACAACATCTGTCTGGATTGTCCCTGATGTCTGGTACAACATCTGTCTGTATTGTCCCTGGTGTCTGTGTACGATGTCTGTCTTTATTGTTCCTGGTGTCTGTGTACGATATCCGTCTGTATTGTCCCTGGTGTCTGTATACAACATCTGTCTGGATTGTCACTGGTGTCTGTGTACAACATCTGTCTGTATTGTTCCTGGTGTCTGTATACAATATCTGTCTGTATTGTCCCTGGTGTCTGTACAACATCTGTCTGGATTGTCCCTGATGTCTGGTACAACATCTGTCTGTATTGTCCCTGGTGTCTGTGTACAACATCTGTCTGTATTGTTCCTGGTGTCTGTATACAATATCTGTCTGTATTGTCCCTGGTGTCTGTACAACATCTGTCTGGATTGTCCCTGGTGTCTGTACAAGATCTGTCTGTATTGTCCCTGGTGTCTGTGTACAATATCTGTCTGTATTGTCCCTGGTGTCTGTGTACAACATCTGTCTGTATTGTCCCTGGTGTTTGTGTACAACATCTGTCTGGATTGTCCCTGGTGTCTGTGTACAATATCTGTCTGTATTGTCCCTGGTGTCTGTGTACAACATCTGTCTGTATTGTCCCTGGTGTCTGTGTACAACATCTGTCTGGATTGTCCCTGGTGTCTGTGTACAATATCTGTCTGTATTGTTCCTGGTGTCTGTGTACAACATCTGTCTGTATTGTTCCTGGTGTCTGTGTACAACATCTGTCTGTATTGTCCCTGGTGTCTGTACAACATCTGTCTGTATTGTCCCTGGTGTCTGTACAACATCTCTCTGTATTGTCCCTGGTGTCTGTACAACATCTGTCTCGATTGTCCCTGGTGTCTGTACAACATCTGTCTGAATTGTTCCTGGTGTCTGTGTACGATATCTGTCTGGATTGTGTTTTGTGTTTGTGTACGAGTTTTTGCGATGTATCCAGTGAACAGTCATGATGCTGAGTGGACACACGAAGGAGACTTGCACATGGTTTATACTTCGACGTCATTGTTTGAAATATATTTGACTTAAAGCCTATAAACACTGAGCAAAACAACTTGCATGATTCACTGCTGCCGATGGGTACAACCTGTTGAGAAAAGCCTTTGAAACTGAATACATTGGCATTTTCTGATTCAGATATATATTTCAAAGATGGTCGAGGTCAATATTCATTTATTCATTCATTCATTCATTCATTCATTCATTCATTCACATTTGTTCTTACACTTAAATTACCCAGCCACGGACATCATTTTACAAAATGTTGCAACAATGAGTTAAATAGGCATTAGCAAATTTACCAACAGTTCTTTCGATCTCATAAAAAATACGAAATCAGTGTGCTTTCCTTAGGATTTTATCTGATGCCTCTGACAGGTTGTACGCTTCAGTTTTAAGACCTACTGAGAGGTTTTACGTTTCAGTTTTAAGACCTACTGCGAGGTTGTACATTTCAGCTGTACGACCTACTGAGAGGTTTACGTTTCAGCTGTACGACCTACTGAGAGGTTGTACATTTCAGCTGTACGACCTACTGAGAGGTTTTACGTTTCAGTTGTAAGACCTACTGAGAGGTTTTACGTTTCAGTGTTAAGACCTACTAAAAGGTTTTACGTTTCAGTTGTAAGACCAACTGAGAGGTTTTACGTTTCAGTTTTAAGACCTACCGAGAGGTTTTACGTTTCAGGTGTAAGACCTACTGAGAGGTTTTTCGTTTCAGTTGTAAGATCTACTGAGAGGTTTTACGTTTCAATTTTAAGACCTACTGAGAGGTTGTACGTTTCAGTTGTAAGACCTACTGCGAGGTTGTACGTTTCAGTTATAAGACCTACTGCGAGGTTGTACGTTTCAGTTATAAGACCTACTGAGATGTTTTACTTTTTTCCATTAGAAATAGGGACATTGTCACAGTTACAACAAAAATGGTATTTATATAATAATGATAATTGTAAATTTTAGTACCCAAAAGGGGTATAGTATCCTGATGTTTCCTCATTCTTTATCTTCTTTTTTAAAAATTAGATCAAGTTAGTTAAAATTCTCCGCCTCGGTTTAGGTCCAAAGATTTGAGACTTTATATTTTCCTAACTAAACATTTATCAACGAAAATCTCAAGGTGGTGTTTTAGCTGTAACATAAACTTCCAGACTCTATTCTTCCCCGAAAACTCCGAGCGTCAGATATCTACGTATGTTTACAGATGCTATACGTCACCAAGAAACTAAATTTGACCGTTTACAATTCGGGTCATTCAGTAAATTAGTGACTGAAGGAACTCGACAGTGCTATGATAAGGTCACCTGTTTATGTCAAGTCATCACTCAGAATATTCCCTTAATACTCTTACCGCCTAGTATACCGAATTCCTCGGCGGGGGAGTATCTTGTCTTGACAAAGTCCAATCTCGTGGTTATGTTTATGATTCTTCCAGATTTATTAAGGCTTCATGATAATAATCTATATATTTTGCATTCCTTGTGATAACCGCGACACAGTTTCAAGTTCCAGTTTCAGGATACGGATGCATATATACGATTATTTTTTGGTAAGACTGGAACTTAATGGACTTCTCGCAATGCACTATAGTCTGTTTGCAGTGAAAACGTACCGATGAATTTAACTCTAAATAAAAAAGTAAATCGATTAAAGCGAAATTAAGATTGCGAATCCATATAATTTTACCTTGCCAACTGAACATTCAAATCTCAGAATTTTATTCAACTTAGGAAAAAGGTTGTTTAACAAACGATCATCGTTTCAAATCGTTATTATTGGTTTGTATTACAATGGGGTAGGCACATTAGATGAAACACCGAGAACAAGTAGGGCTGGTCTAAGTTAACGCTCATCACGTACCGCACGTGCCTTTGTTTCACTGTTCCATCTACTGCGCTTACCCCCTTGTAATACAAACCAATAATAGCGATTTGAATCTATGATCGTTTGTTAAACAACTTTATCCTAAGTTGAATAAAATTTGGAGATTTAAATGTTCATTTGGCAAGGTAAAATCATGAGGATTCGCAATCTTAATTTCACTTAATTTGATTTAGTTTTTTGTTTAAAGTGAAATTCATCGGTACGTTTTCACTGCAAACAGACTTTAGTAATAGTAATAGTCCGTTTATATGGCGCTCATATCTAGGCACATTGCCTGCTCACGGCGCTACGTACATTACTATCCCCGGTCATAGGACACTATCGTACTTTCCGATACTTTTTCAACCACCTGGGGATCATACAACCATGCTGCCTGTTAGGCGCAATGAACTAAACACTCACATTGCCAGCACATCCTCACGGGTACCCATTTTGCAGCTGGGTGAACAGAGACTATGTGGATCTAAGTATCTTGTCCAAGGATACCACGCAAATGTGCCCACCTCGGGACCCGAACCTAGATGCCTCCACCGGGGATCGAACCTTCAGCGTGATAGGCAGACGCCTTACCACTGCACTATTGCGCCAGTGAAGTTCCAGAACGCTGGCGGTGGAGGGTAGGTGGATGGGTGACGTGTTCAAAGGTTTGCCTCCTGATTGTTTCGCTGTTGCCCTGACCCACACTGAAAGCACATTTTACATGTGGTGTTTCCTTGGTCCAGTAACTTTGTTCACCCAGCTGTAAATGGGTACCCGGTAGGACGGGATTTCAGTCTGTTCACCTTCTATCGCCTTAAAGGCAGGTTTGGTTGCATACTCTTAAGGGAAATGACAATGAAAGTCTATTACGCGCTGACTTATTGACCGTGTTAGGAATTTTACTTTGAGCATACACAAGTATGGACCCACACTGAAAGGACGTGTTTCATGTGGTGTTTCCTTGGGCAAGTGGCTTTGTTCACCCAGCAATAAATGGGTACCCGGTAGGATGAGATTTCAATGTCTCTCTTGACCTGTCATGTCGGCAGGGAACGGAAATGACAATGAGAGTCTATTGACGGGGTTAGAAAATATATTTTGAGTGAGTGAGTGAGTTTTTAGCAATATTCCAGCAGCATCACGGCAAATACCTTGAGAATAGACGAGTATGGAGTTAAGCACATTGTTGTTGTAGTGTACTCATCATTATCATCATTGTTGATGTAGTAGTAAGTGCTAGTCACTAATATGAACCGTTAAATATGTTCCGATTTATGACAATAGATTATTTGCTGTGAACATTGGGTCAGGCCACTTGTGGACATAGATCAGCGGACAATTATATTCAGTTCTTGTTCACGAAGGTTGAATATCTTGATCTCGTTTCAGAATCGCTGGAAGACAAGAACACACTCCAGTTCCAGTTAAACGGCAACGGGAACGGCTCTCCCATCGAGGTGAAAAGTGCAAGCCTATTTATTCGAATAAAAACGAAGAAGTCCGATGGCAGCGAGAAGCCTCCGAAGTCTAACAAATCCAGGAAGAAAAACAATTCACAGAGGAAAATAAAACTGCTGATTCGACACTTTGACCGGAAGCGGAAGCGCTTCCGCAGGGTCACCCTTCTCAAGGCCAGCATTAGGAAAACAAAATGGCTGAAACTACACATACCGCAGTCATCCGTGGAGCGAGACTTGAATTCCGGAAATAAGACAATTTTACTGAAGGTGACATGTAAAAGGTGTAAACAGAGTTTGAGTCTTGATCTTCTCTACAAGAAAAACGCCAAGAAAAACAAAATCGGGAAACGGCGGAAATCCAAAAAGCGACGTCTAAGCCACACGCGACCTTTCCTCGTGGTGTACACGAAACCCCAGGTTTCCACGCGACCTCGACGTAACCTTGACGACTGCTCATCCGCCAACGTTTCACACTGTTGCACCAGACAAATGTACGTCGATTTTCGAGAGATAGGATGGGATAACTGGATATTGTATCCCCCGGGCTTTACAACGTCAACATGTGACGGCAGATGCGTTACGTCCACTCCGCATGTCGTGACCTCAAATCAAGCGTCACGTGGTCGTAATTCGACCAATCAGGAAGTGGCGTGTCGACCTACTTCTTCTGAGCCACTGACCGTAGTCTACTATAAAAGGATAAACGTAATTGTCCGGAGAACCATCCCAAATTTGGTTGACGGCAACTGCGGGTGTGTTTAATTTTAATACTTCCCTAATTAAATATTTATTTTATAAACACGTGACCAAAGACGCAACTTCGAGGATTAAATCAGAGGAACTTGCTTGTCCGAAATGCGTTTTAATTACATATACTTTCAATATATGGAGGGAATCCCCGGTGAACACCATTGGGTTTGTGGCTCTGTCTTTGTGTTGTGTGTATTGATATATAAACTGGAAGAGTCGTTTTTTCTTGTCTCGAGATTCCGTGTGACTAAAGAGCTGTTGGCACACTAAATCCGAATAGTTTTGCTGGGGACAGCTGAGTATATAATCTACCTGTAGCTCAGTCACGGGTCAGTGCGCTTATGAAATGACGCCCCCTTCACTGTACGTCTCACAATCATATTTCAGACTGTGTGTTTTTAAATGTTAATTTAACAAAAACAATTAGCTAGTGATCAAATTATGTGTGACCGATGGTGAAAGTATGCAGATATTCAAGGGAGACAATCCTTAACAATCGTCATACGTTTTTCATATCTAATCTAAACGTTGAATTTACTGAATTGAATAAAATTGGGAAATTATGTTTGTGAAAATAATTAATTCTAGATTTATCCACATCGTAAAATTAGAGTTAATAGATAAAAGGGATTCTGCATGACCTGACACCAAACGACGAGAACTGCCATTTTGACCTGACGACGTTCCCGTTTAGTTTAGTAGGTGAACGTTTTGATTGATTGTTTTAGTCACTTTTCCAGTCACCTGTAATTTAAACGTTTTTGGAATTACTGACATTTCACTCATTAACGACCAAATCAATGTGTATTAACGCGATTTAAATGCTATTGTCGATCACCGATGACGTCAGTAACGGCACTGTAATTCTATCCCATAATGATCAAAATGTCCATCAGGTATTTTACGACATAACAAAAACACGATCTGTGTTAACCGTTATCTGGCGGTTGTCCTGTTGTTTTGATTCCTCTTCATGAAATACCAGCCTGTCTTGTAGATTTACCGTGTCGTTGCAAATAGTAGTTTCTTTTGACCACATATATTTTCTAAGTGATCTGTAGGTTTTTTCTACCTCAATTTAAACATTCAGTATAGCCATGTGTGATGTTTTAAATCTTATTTCCGTGTTCTGTAACGGTATTTTGTAGACTGCTGTCGTATTATGTCGCCCCTTAATACTTGACCGTGATTTGTAATAAAAGATTTAGTTTTATCTCATTCATTCATTGTGTGTCTAGTGGAGTGAGTGAGTAATATTGTATGAAGCTCTTAACACTCTTCTAGCTGATGACTGACTGACTGACTGAGTTTGGTTTTACGCCGCTTTTAGCAATATTCCAGCAATATCACGGCGGGGGACACCAGAAATGGGCTTCACTCATTGTACCCATGTGGGGATTCGAACCCGGGTCTTCGGCGTGACGAGCCAACGCTTTAACCACTAGACTACCCCGCCGCCCCTCTAGCTGATGAACTCATGGGTGAAAGAGCGGTGGGGAAGCGTTTTGGATAAAGCGTTTGCTCGTCACGTAGAAGTGCTGGGTTCGATTCCACACATGGTTACAGTACGTGAAGACTATTTGGGTATTCCCTGCCATGATATTGGTGTATATTGGTGAACTATGGGGGTAAGCATGTACACCTGCCACGCCAACCATCTGGGTGTTGTTGTACAAAATGATCTTATCGTTAAGGTGACCGTAACTTCAATACCTTAGACATAGACTTAACGTAGTCTTAGCGCTAAGGTTGTTTTGTACAAGGGCACCATGCTCCACAACGAGGTCAGTGATACGACTGGCGTAAGTCAGTGTTAAAGAAGGGGAGTTGTTATCGTCACTGCGCTATGATCGCGGGTACAGGTTGATGTGGTGTAGTTGTGTAGTTGGGCTTATTGTACCCATGTGGGGATTCGAACCCGGGTCTTCGGCGTGACGGGCCAACGCTTTAACCACTAGACTACCCCACGGCCCCCGTTTAGAGGATGAAGTAAAGGTTGGTGTGATGTAGAGGTTGGTGTAGAGATTGGAGTGGTGTAGAGGTTGGTGTGATGTAGAGGTTGGTGTGGTGTGGTGGCTGTACTGTTTGGCGTTGAGTGGTGTGATGTAGAGGTTGGTGTGGTGTGGTGGCTGTACTGTTTGGCGTTGAGTGGTGTGATGTAGAGGTTGATGTAGAGGTTGGTGTGGTGTGGTGGCTGTACTGTTTGGCGTTGAGTTGTGTGATGTAGAGGTTGGTGTGATGTAGAGGTTGGTGTGGTGTGGTGGCTGTACTGTTTGGTGAAGAGGATGAAGTAGAGGGTGGTGTGGATGAATGTAGAGGTTGGTGTGATGTAGAGGTTGGTGTGATGTAGAGGTTGGTGTGGTGTGGTGGCTGTACTGTTTGGTGTAGAGGATGAAGTAAAGGTTGGTGTGATGTAGAGGTTGGTGTGGTGTGGTGGTTGTACTGTTTTGTGTAGAGGATGAAGTAGAGGTTGGTGTGATGTAGAGGTTGATGTGGTGTAGTAGCTGGTGTAGAGGATGAAGTAGAGGTTGGTGTAGAGGTTGGTGTGATGTAGAGGTTGGTGTGGTGTGGTGGCTGTACTGTTTGGTGTTGAGTGGTGTGATAAGGTCAAATGGACGTATAGTGTTTACAACCCAAGGGACACATGAACGGGGTTCGAACCCATGAACCGACTTAGACAACCTGGCGACCAGTGCCAGCAAGCCCCATTAGACTCTCACAATGACATATAATGAAATACTGTTCAAAGTGGTGTTTACACAAACTGTTTGTAATACATTCAGCAAACACATTTAACCAATCTTTGAGAGAAAAGATGACTGCATGAGCTCTCGTATGTCAAGTGAAGCAAAACTTTAATCTAACTGTTGCAAATATGTTTCCTGAAAGTACATACAGCCATGTTTACTTGGCACCGGAGGCACCTAGTCTCAACAACAGAAGGTTTTTAGTCGTGTCTCAAATTGGTAAATTGCACCCGTTAAACAATCCGCCATTACCGAACCAGGCCTGAAATGATGGTGGGGGGTGATGTGTCCGCACTTAAAGGAAAGACAAGGCAACTAACGGTATCTTCGTTTGATGTGGAAAAGTGAGTCTGACTGAAGACACCCACAGAATCGGAACTCCAGACTTTGGATTTTTGCCGAGACGTGCTCCTTATTCATTTGCGGAGGAACTGGATCCAGAACTGCGTGACATGCCATGCGCGTAGTAATATTTTTCTAGCTATTCGGGCCGTGAGAAGTTGTGAATGAAAAATGTTGCGCATGTGCCATGAGGTGCGATCAGACTGCAAACCGGTTGGTTCGCAGTTCAGTCCCAGATTACTGCAGACAGTGTCTAGTTTTGCTTTCCCGAACCCTCGCACAAACTCCCAGCTGTTAAACCAACCATTCTTATAAATCTTCATGTCTGAAGTTATTCTTGTGTAGAAATGGCGAAAAAGGGACGTTTGTGGAAGTAAAAACGTGCATCGCAAGACGAGTAGCCAAATGCCTGTCTACATCGTAGATCAATCGTGCATATATTTCTTAGAATTGTCTATATTCAGTGTGATTGTTATCGAATTTATTTGGTGCAATCTCATTGTCTTCTGAAACTTCCGGGTCCCTGAATAAGATACAAAACCTGACGCCCCGAAATAGTCCAAAAAGTCCAATGCTTCAATGCACTGTCTAGAACTTTGTGTCGTGTCACCTATAAAGTAGTCCCGATTACAATCACACATTGCTGAAATATCCCTCCGCATGGGCATATGTTGAGGTAGCGATTGATTTTATAATTCGGTCTCAGCATTGGTATTTTTTGCATCTGAGTTCCGAGCAAAATTATTCAACGCTTCGTGTTATTGAGTGAGTATGGTATTACGCCGCTTTTAGCAATATTCCAGCAATATCACGGCGGGGGACACCAGGAATGGGCTTCACACGTTGAACCCATGTGGAGAATCGAACCCGTGTAACGAGCGGAAGCTTTTAACATCAGGCTACCCCACGGCCCCCCGATGTTTTAGGAGAGTGGGTGAGGTGTGTGGTGGCATGGGCTTCAACGTTCAAGATTATATTATATATACAGTAACGTGCACGCTCGTGTTCGTGTACGTGCGTGTGTCTCGGTCCGGGCAATGTCGGTTTTATCGGGCTGGATAACATGTCTTGTTTACACTGATATCCTACTCGGACCCATCATACTGACCCCTTGCGACCAGTCCACCCCCTTAAGGCCCCCTTAAGGCCGCGCGCCAGGGTAGCAATAAGTACCATCTTTTCGACGTCACCTGATATGCCGGGGTCCGCGATCGAACACCGGACCTTCAACTCTTTGGGCAGACGCTCTCTCCACAACACCACAGATGTCGTCCTTGTGAGAGTGAACGGTTATGTTCAACACCGTTTGTGTTACTTGAGGTGAGGTGAGGTGAAATTGGGTTTAACGTCGTACTTGAGAATATTTCGCTCATATGACGACGTGCATGCGTGTGTATGTGTATGTGCGGCTGCTTGTACTAGCCCAGACTGAAGCTGGTTTTATAGTGCTAGCCCATGCCGCTGTGAAGCATGAATACCCCACTCAGAAACATTATACTGACTCCGATCCGACCAGTCCTTGTTGTACCCATTAATGCCGAGCGCCAGGCAGGGACCAACAAGTACCATATTTTAACGTCTTTGGTATGACGCGACCGGGGAACGAACCCCCGACCTTCCGCTCTCGGGGCCGACGCTCTAACCACTACACCACGGAGGCGGTCCTGTGTTTCTTGAAGGGGTGACAGTAAGGTAATTGTACCAATGGTTCGCGTAAACCAAAATAGTGAAACCGCATAGACAAAATGTGGAGTCGAAACCGCATAGTATGGATCATCTGAAATGTTTAACGTCTTATTTCATATTAGTTTACCCATGTAGCAAACCACTCAGCACGGTGATCCGGGGTAGAATAGGTCTTCAGTAACCCATGTGCTTGCCATAAAAAGCGACTATTAGGTGGTCAATTGTGCAGGCTCACTGGCTGATATTGCTGAGTGCGACGTAAAACTAAACTCACACACTCACTATACGTCTGATTAACATCATGACATCGATCTACGTGGGATAGGATGACATCAACCATCCCAATTCTTCAGGCTTGTCGTAGATCGGGATGCTCATGCTGTTGAGACACTAGATCACTGTTGTCTGGTCCAAATTCGATTATTTAAAGACTGCCACCATATAGCTTGAATATTGCTGAGTGCGACGTTAAACGACCAACCAACCAACCTGGTTGCTAACCGCCAGGCGGGGCGGTGGGGTAGCCTAGTGGTTAAAGCGTCCGCTCGTCACGCTGAAGACCCGGGTTTCGATTCCTCACATGGGTACAATGTGTGATGCCCATTTCTGGTGTCCCCCGCCGTGATATTGCTGGAATATTGCTAAAAGCGGCGTAAAACTAAACTCAGTCAGCTAACCGCCAGGCAGGGTAACAACTTCTTTTGACATCCTTCTGATTCGGTCAGGCAGAGTTAATGTAGTGTTGGACTGCTGGCCGATGGAGAGGATGTAGACATCGTCGCGGGAAGGTGGCTTCCTGCATCTGGCAGAGCAAAACACTTGGCTGTCAGTGAGTGAGTGAGTGAGTTGGATGTGACGCTGTTGTTAACAGTTACACCATAGCGTGTTAGCTTAATGTGGGAGGAAGCCTGATCTGATGCAGGTCTTGGACGTTTATCACATTGGTTAGTGAGTGAGTTTGGTTTTACGCCGCTTGGAGCAGTATTCCATCAATATCACGACGGGGGACACCAGAAATGGGCGTCACACAGTGTACCCATGTGGAGAATCGAACCCGGGCCTTCGGCGTGACGAGCGAACGCTTTAACCACTGGGCTACCCCACCGCCCCGCCCAGATTGGTGAACCTACGTGGACGGGTAAGGCTCAGGCAAACCTACAACATAATTGGGATTCGAACATGGATTCGAACCAGCATTCCAGTCTCTGGCAAATCCAAGGGACGTTGTGGCAAACAACATTGTCACTGTCGTTAATATACAACCGTTGTGCTTATACTATCGGGTAAGACCTGCACTATGACTCTGAAATACACTGAAGTACAAAAGAAAGTACACATCTAATATATGGGGATTATTTTCCCGGTCATCATCGACTGAATCGTATACGTTGGCAAACGTCACAGTTGGGTAAGACATCTGTGGTGTTTTGGCAAAACGTACACAATGAGACTTAAAAGAATAAATAAAAACACTACATCAATAATACGTTGGGTTTTGATTGGTTGTTTTTTGAACATTATTATCCCACAAACCAGGTGTATAGTTTCTTTTGTACGCCAGTTTATATGTATTTCACGACACCAAAACCAGTAAGATTAGAGAAAGGGCAAAAACAAGAAGATAAGCTGAACTGAAATTTTAGTTGATTTGTATCTCAAATGTGCTCCTGTATTAAAGAAATCTGGATAGATTCTACCACTCAGTCTTTAACTAAGTTATTAAAGTGAAAATACAAGTATATATAAAATATCTAAGCGGGATAAATATAAATACTCGAAGACCACCAACCACAGATTCCTGGCGTACCCAAGGGACGCAACTCAACGCAGAGTGAATTTGCTCCTCATCTTTGTAGCTCATTTACCACAACAATATTATTTATAATTATAATAATAATAATAATAATAATAGTAACAACGAGTGTTCTTATTAGATATTTTCGGAATGTCTGGTTTAGATTAGTGTGTTTGTTTAACGCTGCACTCAGCAATATTCCAGCTATATGGTGGTAGTCTGTAACTAATCGAGTCTGGACCAGACAATCCAGTGATCAACAGCATGAGCATCGATCTACTGAATTGGCATACGATGACATGTGTCAACCAAGTCAGCGAGCCTGACCACCCGATCCCGTTAGTCGCCTCTTAGGACAAGAATGGGTTGCTGAAAGACCAATTATAACCCTGATCTTCAAGGGTCTATCCGGGTTAGAATTGGTACCAGTACGTTGCTATCTCTGTTAGCTACAGTTTATTTCCCACGTGGGGAAGTGGGATAGAGTATGTCCCGCCACTCACTTGCGTATTGTCTCAGTAGACCGACCCGTGAAGACCCAGGTTCGATTCCCCACATGGGTACCATGTGTGAATCCCGTTTCTGGTGTCAACGCCGTGATATTGCTGGAATATTTGCTAAAGGCGGCGTGAAACCTTACTCACTCACTCACTACAACGAGTGAAGATCCGGGATTGATCTTCACCAACCCCTGCTTGTCGTAAGAGGCGACTAACGGGATCGGGCTGGCACACTTGGTTGACACATGTCATCGTATTCCAACTGCGTGCATTGAATCCCATCATGTCAATCATTGGATAGCTCGGCCCAGACTCGATCTCAACAGACCGGGGGGCGGTGGGGTAGTCTAGTGGTTAAAGCGTTGGCTCGTCACGCTGAAGACCCGGGTTCGAATCACCACATGGGTACAATGAGTGAAGCCCATTGCTGGTGTCCCCCGCCGTGATATTGCTGGAATATTGCTAAAAGCGGCGTAAAACCAAACTCAGTCAGTCAGTCAACAGACCGCCGTCACAGAGATGGAATGTTGCTGATTGCGGCATTAACAACAAAATAACTAAATCTTCGAAATGTATACTTATATTTTGACGGTGAGTTTTGTTCATTTCAACCCCTCTTCTCGAAGAAACGGTCTTCAGAACGTCCGTAAACCAAGATTGTCCTGAATACGGGACTGGACAAGCTGATTATTATTTACAAGGGAGGAACTGATTTATACATTCCAGGTAGTGTTCGTGTTTTGTGGAGGCATATTAATCAAAGGTGTGTTTTCTGACCTACTAAACACACCTGTCGGCTCACATCAAAGGGCACCTGTTATAGCTTATCATCACACTGATCCGCTGTCCAGTATCTCATTCACTTCGCAATGCTGCTCTCTCTTGTTATTTTCGCTCTCTGTGTCGCTGTCGGTGAGTACCCAAACATTTCTCTACATTCTCGAGTTACCGCCAGCCTTCTGGAAACCACGAAGAACGTATTTTCTTTCGAATCAGCATCCTCATTATCTCGCCCTTGTGCCCCTTTAAACTGCCGTTACCGTTGTAGGGTTGTATGTCTGTTATAACGCCTCGCCGGGTGCTGGGGTAGTTCACACTCTCAAACTCATTTGTGTTTTATTTAATATATTGGACCACATGGTCTTGCAAAGCGGCCTTCACACGACAAACTAAAGTTTGACAACAGGTGTTCTCAAACTCGAGTTTGACAGTGTGAACATTCCAACAACTCGCCACCAACACCATTGCGGAGTTGTCAAACTGTTGTCGAGAAATAGGATCGGTCTCTATTCTCACCAACTTTTCCATCAAACTTTCGGTGTTGTCAAACTCGAGTTTGACTTGGTGTAGTGTTGTCAACCTCGTGTTGTTCAGAAACAACCAATCGTAGTCAATGAAATTGTCACGTGACCGCACCTATAGCGACATGACGCTCAAATAACACGAAAGTTTGACAGCAAGTGTTTGACGTATGAAAACGCGAGTTTGACAACATATAAAACATGTGTAGTCAAACTTTAGTTCGCCGCGTGAAGTCCGCTTAACGCTTTATAAAGGGATCCCCGTCATTCACAGTATATACCTTGTGTTGATGTATTGATGCCAGTTTGGGGGGGTTTTTTTGCGTTACAAGACCACGTGATTTAGACGTGACAATGTGACTTAAGTTCCATTCGTCACTAACCCGTGAGCACCCGGGTTAGAATTGGTCTTCAGCAACCCATGCTTGTCGTAAGAGGCGACTAACGGGATCGGGTGGTCAGGCTCGCTGACTTGGCTGACATATGTCATTGTACCCCAATCGCGTAGATTGATGCTCATGCTGTTGATCACTGGATTGTCTGGTCCAGACTCGATTATTTACAGTCCGCCTCCCTATAGCTGGAATATTGCTGAGTGCGGCGTAAAACTAAACTCATTGTTAATGGAGAAATTGTCCTCGTCACAAGTTGGCTGAAATAATGCGGATGTTGAGTTAAATATTAACTCACTAGCGCACTGTTGACCTCTTTTGGGGTTATCATTCCAATGTTCAGCAATGGAAGTATTGTCCCTAAAACCCGCACTTTTCGCTATTCTGATTCTTAAGTTAAGTTCTGGAATATTCTGGGTGCGTAAAACTAAACTCACTCACTCACTCACTCAAACTGGTGCTACCGGGGAAGGACATGATGACCCTTGTCCCGAACACCTGGCGTCTGTGGACAATCTAAACTGGCCGTTCTCGTGCGTTGACCTTTGATCAGGGGGCGATGTTCCTAGTGCTTAGATTTTACAGGCGGTTGGAGTATTTGGGAAGGAGGCAAAATGAAACGTACATAAAATATAACGTAAAATTCCCTGATTTATTTGTTTGTTACGTAATGTTGCACGTCACCCGAAGCGTGAATCTTTCTGCACTTTTTATCATTCACTGTATTGAAAATTCTTTTTGCTGTTTTTTGTGTTGTTTAATATCACATTCAGCATCATTCAAACTATATCGACCAGATAGCAATGGACCAGACAATCTAGTGATTGACATCATGAGCATACGCAACTGGGTTACGATGACACGTGTCAACCAAGTCAGCGTCCTGACCATCCCGTCAGATCCCTTTTAAGATCAAATTTAACCCGGACACATGTGTCACCTTTGTTGGTGACGAATGATGCCAAGATGGACCATATATTTATTCAGAACGAACATGACAAATGGGAACTTTAAAGTAACAACTCTTATTCTCTTTCTGTTTAGGTGCAGCTGACGTCACTGTAAGTATAACTATAGAATATAAATATTGCTAGGTACAAGGAAACCCAAAGAGAAAAAGTTGCATTTCAGGTATTTGTGTTCTTGAAACCTTTTTGTGAACAGCTTTTGTAAGTGACGTGACAAAGAGCACTCTTTAGGACATTTTAAGACTATTTCAGGTATGCCATGGTCTAACTAACTAACTAACTAACTGACTGACTTAACCATTTTTATGAAACACACGAGTACAGATTGGTTCTGACTGAAATGGACAAAGATTAGTCGAATCCAAGATTTATAACCCACACCAGCAATCCTGTCACGGGTAAGGGACACTACTCTGCAAACTGGGATGTGCTGTCCATGACCAATAAAATAACGCCTGAACTAAAATATCTACAGAATAGAAGATGATGGAATCTTATGGAGGTGTGCCGAAAGACGTTAAAAATGTTAATTATTGTTGCCATGCCTGGTGCTCGTCATTAACACGTAAAACACAAAGACTGGTCTGCTCGTAGTAAGTACATTGTGTCTGAGTGGGGCATTCATGTCGATCTGATGCATGATATCTCAGTGCAGGGGTGGAAATAACTTTAAAATTGCTAGTGTACTCCGGTACAGTGGCACATGTAAAATCACTTGCCCTGATAATTTTTCCACTATACCGGCCGTTTTCTTGTTGAGTTTTTAAATAAACAACATAATTAATATTGGAAAGTCAACTGGACACCGGTACAGTGTGATATACAAATTTGCTTGCCCGACAGAAAAAACCACTGGACTCAGGCGTCGGGCAATGGGTTATTTCCACCCCTGCAGTGGGCCAATATTATATAACACGGCGTGGGACGTCCGGACACCCACTCACGTACGCACACACGTGTACAAACACACGTGCATGCACGTTGCTGTATATGTGCAATAAACTTAAACGCAGTGTTAAACCCAACTGCACGTGCACGTCACCACCACACACGATTTGCATTGTTCCCCATCTCAGTAACTTCCGAGGTCGCTTTAAAGTTATCATGTCATTATTTGTCTATTTTATAGTGCCCTCATCTGCCATGTCCTTTTGTGGGGTTCTGCAAGCAAACCGTCCCCACCTACTACGACCACGACGGCGTGAGATGTCGCGGCTGTGACCAGTGCGCCATGGACCCACAAGACGTACGTCAACATAGAATATACTGTTTAGTGCAGTAGCTTAGGTCCGATTTTGAAGTTGATCGTTACGCGCCGGAAACAAATATGCACTGTGCAAGGTTTTCTTCTACAATCCAGCGTGGAAAAGTCATATAGTGTTAGAATTGGAAATCCTTGATTTGGTGTGTGTGCTGTGTGTGTGTGCGGGTGTGTGTGTGTGTGTGTGTGTGTCCTGTAGTGTTGTGAATTGTGAAATCCTTGATTTGTGGGGACCTTGGACGCCATCTTTCATTTGGGCAAAAAATCGGGCACCCCCAAAAATATGTTTTAGCATGATATAACCCAGCACTTTGCAAAGTTTCATGCTTTAGTCCGCCAAGTATCGATTTTCACCCTTTTCATCTTTGTTTGGTGGTATCAAGAACTCAGACCTCGTTTTATTGTATTGGTTAGAATAGCAACATTTGCTCAGTCTGCTGAAAAAACCCACACGAACTGACAAGTGTCAATAGGGTCTGTAAGTCCCACGAGACGCTACTTCCGGTACTAAGCTGGTTCCCGCCTCCATTTGAGCGCGCCAACTTGCGATATGCAAGACGGGGCCCAGCTTACTTCCGGTACCATACTTCCGATCACAAGCGTATATTCAAGAGTGACTGAGTGAGTGAGTATGGTTTTACGCCGCTTTTAGCAATATTACGACGGGGACACCACAAATGGGCTTGACACATTGTACCCACGTGGGGAATCGAACCCGGGTCTTCGGCGTGACGAGCCAACGCTTTAACTACCAGGCTACCACACCGCCCTCGTATATTCAAGAACCAGTTCTGGTTCCAAATATGACTTTACTAGACTGGGCCAAGTGTACAACCATGCGTTGCTGTCACAGCTTTTGACAGTCGTAATAGTTGGTTAATTTGAGGATGGTTAGATCGAAATTTTATGTCTGCAAGGATTATCGGTTCCTTACTGTCAGCTGACAACCATGAGACCATTCGAAAAGGTATGAAACGTTGTTTGTCACCGGAAGTACTAAACAACGTAAGGTCTCGCGAAGTGCCGTGACCTACTTACGAGCCCTATATAGGGCCGAATTGTGCATGAAACTTGTACAGTATACGGTGATTAGTTTTCACCTTGGGCTTCTGTCGCACTGAAGCACATGCGGTGTCCTTTAATTTATAACAAGTTGTATTGTTCCTCTGTTCACCCGGCCGCAAATGGGTACCCGGTAGGTATTGCATTGTGAATTACGACGCTTCAAGACTGTATTCTGTACATGGGGCTGGGAGTGAAAGTGAAAATGATCAATTAGCCGGGCACAGATGTTGTCTTTCTTATCATGAAAAGGTATGGGTTGTTCGCAGTACAAATTTACAAATTATTTTATAATGTATTTTGTCCATGTTCATAGGTCCCATCGGGCACGCCGCTGCCCTTTGTCCACGCTATTCAGTTGCATATGTGCCCTATGTATATGTGCATGAACCCCGGACAGTGTAGCGTCCCCTACACCTACAGCCACTTCATGGTGAACGGCCTCAACTGCACCGGTTGCCCGTCGTGTCCCACCGGAGGTCATCCTGATGGCTCGGTGAGTGAGTGAGAAAATTTGAGTGAGTGAGTGAAATAAAGTCAGTGATTGAGTGAATGAGTGAGTTTAAAAGTGAGCAAAAAGGTGGTTGGTTGGTTGAAACTCAATGAGTGAGTGAAGGTGAGGAGTGTGTGAGTGAGTGAGTGAGTGAGCGAGAGAAAGTCACTGGATTTAAACGTCACGAATGTCGACTTCATAGATTGTACGTATGTGGAGAGTCGCACCAGTCTCCGGCGAGACGTAGCCACAAGCCAACATCACTGGTCAGGCGAACCAATACCTCTTCGACATGACTGTCCAGCAAACCGAACCAATACTTTTAAAAACAGCGTTAAACAGTAAACACCATGTCAAATACACTGACTGACTGACTGACTTTGGTTTTTACCCAGCTTTTAGCAATATTCCAACAACATCACGGCGGGGGACACCAGAAGTGGGCTTCACACATTGTACCCATGGTCAAACCCATGACGACAAACCAAACATATTACACGACATGACATGACCTGAAGATTTGCTACTCAAAGCGGCTTCAAACCCAACTCACCCACCCACCCACGCACTCACTCACTCACTCACTCACTCACTCTGATGTTCTATATTCAAGATAATCCTGAAGAAGAAGCAACTGCTACAGGGAGGCGTGTTCCAACTCGACCAGTGTCCAATGGTGCTGTGCAAGCAACCTGCACCGTGTGACGTGGCGTACAAGATTTCCACGATGCACGTCTCCGGCAAGGACTGTCCCGGATGTCCCTACTGTCCTACCGACAAAGCTGCTTGACCGGTCACATGCAACACACACAAGGCGAATGATTATGTTAATCATAATATTGGATATTAAAGATATGTTATGTTATGTGTGTTTATATTTCTTCTCTTGGATTTTAATAGGGGTGGGGTGGGAAGCCAAGTGGTTAAAGAGAATACAATCGTGAAGCGTGGTAGTTCACGATGCAATATCTACCGGGTACCCATTTGCGGCTGGATGACCAGACGAACAATGCAACTTGTTAAAGTGAGTGAGTGAGTTTAGTTTTACGCCGCTGATAGCAATATTCCTGCAGTATCACGGCGTGGGACATCAGAACTGGGCTTCACACATCGATATTAGGAATCGAACCGGGTCTTCGGCGTAGCGAGCGAACGCTTTAACCACTAGGCTGCCCCACCGCCTCCTGTATGTAAAAGATCGAGTCTGGAAGGAACAATCCAGTGATTGACGTCATGAGCATTGACCAACACAATTGGGATGCGTCGGCCTGTCCAATTAATCTGACAAGAATCATATGAAGCATTGTTTGAACAGCATAGACACACAGAACCAGTTTCATACCGCCGTTCGCTGTGCAAAGTCGCCTCCCTTAGTCGTTCCAGGAAGAGTTGATGGTTGGTTGGAATCTTAGATCGTCCTAAGTGCATAGCCAGCCAGCCTCAACCCCATGTCCACCAAGCCTCGCTTTCAAGGAAATCAATTATGATATATTTTCCAAACGAATATTACGTATACTTCAAAACGGGGTCAGTGTATGCCTGATTACCGTATACGTGCGTCAGTGTTACTTCAGCATAGTAAACAGGGAGTAAAATATCCACAGCAAAGCGCGACCAGTATAAGTCTCAATACTGCAAAATCCGGTTTTTGTTTTCAAAATGCACAAACCAGATATGCTGATCCTGATGCTTCGATTTCTTGCTTCTGCCAAAGATTCACAAGCCTATCTCTCATTTGCTGATTAGAATGTCCAGGTGACGTCACCATCTACAAGGAAGATGTCAACTTTTTTATTATGAGTGAGTGAGTGAGTTTAGTTTTACGCTGCTTTAAGCAATATTCCAGCAATATCATGGCGGGGGACACCAGAAATGGGCTTCACACATTGTGACAATGTGGGAATTGAACCCGCGTGACGAGAGAACACTTTAACCACTAGGCTACCCCGCTGCCCCTTCTTCATTATGAGGCACACGTTTCATGTCCGAGTATACGAAGAAAGTGGTACCCGTCAACTAACTACATCAATTCCTCCCACATCAACTTGACGCGCCAAGACTCTGTTTGTTTGCCCTCAACCAGCCATATGAAGGCGGTCCGTAAATATTCGAGTCCTGACTAGACTATCCAGTGATTCACATCATGAACATCATCTGATTCTACATATGATGACATGTGTCAGCGAGCCTGACCACCCGATCCCCTTAGTCGCTACTTACGACAAGCATGGGTTGCTGAAGACCAATACTATCGCGGAACTTCACGTGTGCTGTTTGAAATCACCCGTTAGGCCCATTGGTCACCACTCGCCCCTTTCCGTAATTCGGCTTGTCCCGGAATAACACGAGTTGGTCACGAATGCCGTTAGGCCCTAAGCGAGGCACTGACAAAACCTATGTTCAACATTTTATTGTGATGCGTACATGACTTATTTGAACATTTTCTCAAAACATTACTTTCAACGACAGCTGATAACGTATGTAGATGCAAAATATAAGTGACTGGCCAATATTACACCCGTCACCACTCGTCATATTCCGGCATCAGTCGGGAGACATCGGCAAGAGACGTATGGCCATGACAGTCCTCATCGACAGCTAATAATGCGGCCATGTTTTAATGAGCTCCCAAAGTTTCTGGCCAGGACAAGCGGTCTGGTTTTCAGGCATGTCGCGGTGGCCCCGTAGAATGTAAGTGGAGGAGATCTTGCCGTTGTTGACGCCGCAGTTAATCAGCTGTTTCAGCGTATTCAGGGCCGCTTGGTTGGGGATTCTCTCCATGAAGTTACCAATGACGCAGATACCTGTTGACGACATATGTAACGTGTCTCGTTTTGCTGAGGTGAAACAACTACAGCAAATTTGTGTTTTGTACATTTTTGAAAGCCATAGCTAGCAATGTTTATCCTCTATCACGAAGGCGTTTTGATAATGTGAGTCATGCAAAACAGATTGTGTGATTGCTCTTATTTTGAGAAACACACACGCAGTTATTCAAACTCGGTGAAATTAAAGGTACAAAATACAATGTACAATTATACAAATACGATACAACACAACTGCAAATACATCACAGACAAATACAATACAATACAAATATAACAGTACAAAGCAACACTATAAAAATCAAATACAACACAGAACAACACAATTTTTTTTAATTCAATATGGAATACAAATACAATGAACAACACAAGGGAGAGTTAGTGAGCTATTTTTGTTGAGATTCCAGGTGAGGTGAAATGGGGTTTAACGTCTTACTTAAGAATATTTCGCTCATATGAAAACGTGCATGAACCCAGTTCTCCAGTGTAACCAGCGAACACTGTGACTACTATCCTACCTCACTGTCGCTCATCTGTTTATACGTTGCCATGGTACCCAGAATTACGTACCGAGTCCGACGCTGTTGTAACCGTAGGTGTGGGCGCCGATAGTGTCCCATCCTCTTGCTTCGTATGCGTGACCGTCTTCGCCGACTACGAAGCTGTAACCAATGTCGGGCCAACCTGCAATACCATAGCTGTTATCCTTGTAACAGTGTGTGAGTGAGTGATGTTTAAAATCCAATTTCCACAGAATATCACGTTCATCTCAATTTTGGAGGTGACGAAAGTTGTAGAAATTAAATGGGTTAATGTTTTGGGCTACATTCGAGGGGTTATAATGGAAGCTATGTGCTTGTCTGATCTCGTATTTGCCATTACCTCAATTATGCACGGTGGAAAAAGGAAAAGAAGATAAGGCGTCTGTACAAGGTGTTATTGCATTCAGGTCTGCAGACCTCCAGATAAGCTGAGCATTTGCTCATAATACGAAACTACATTTAAAAACACAGTTTGTTTCACTTTGAGTTACTTGCGCACAGATACTCATGAGGAAATTGAATAACCGAAAAATGTTCATATGTACCAATTAGTAACGTAACTATAAGCAAATAGTATTTTCACAGATTTTTGTTATTGACAAAACTCTGCTGTATTGAATTGAATAATGCACGGATACAAGACATCTCGCTTATTGTAGTGTTGTCGTGGGTTAAAAACAACCACCGGTAAGCCATAAACGTTGCATTAATTCATTCGAACGTTTTAATTTTATATTGTAATCTAAATACGTAATTATTTTTGGGAATAGATTAAATGGTAGCTTCCCTGAGGGCTGATAGTAAGTATTATTGAGAGAAATGCATTATGTATTTTTAGAGAAATGTGGTGTGACATTGTGCCTTTAAGTTTTGGGAATATTTTTTGGGGTCTGTGTTTATTTCATAGTTTTCGTTTTTCATAATGCTTTCCCCACTAGTAGCGGTATATTGAAGGTTAAATCGATTACCGTGCGTGTCCATGTGGTACCTCTGATACGACAGGACCTCGGCCTTGCAGGCAGCCTCGTTATAACACGGGGCCGTGGCACCGTGGTGAACAAACACATACTTCGGAGTGACTCCCATCTTGCCGATGACGTATTTAGGTGCACGTGCACCCCACTCAGCGCGTGTAATGATGCGCGGGCAACCGCTCAGCTGAAGATTGTTGTTATGAGCTAAAAATAAACAAAATAGATTTAGTATGTGAGTGAACGTTATTTTACGACGTGGACACAAATATCCAGCTACATCACATGACCCTGTAAACAATTGTGATTGGACCAGACAAACCAGCGGTGGATGGCGTGACCTCGACCCACGACGTCGGGGTCACCGCTAGCCATGTCGCATAGCAAGAATAGGCAATATTAAGCTTAGTTCCACGAGAAGATCCGCGTCAATCACTCCTTGCCCGTGAAGATCCGGGTTAGAATTGATCTTCAGCAACACATGCTTGTCGTAAGAGGCGACCAACGGGATCGGGTGGTCAGGCTTGCTGACTTGGTTGACACGTCATCCTATCCCAATTGAGCAGATTGATGTTCATGCTGTTGATCACTGGATTGTCTGGTCCAGACTCGATTATTTACAGACTGCCGCCATATGGCTGGAATATTGCTGAGTGCGGCGTAAAACAACAAACCAGCCACTGACATACGGCTCGCACTTTGCTGAGTAAAACAACAAACCACCAATAGAATGTTTAATAGAATCTTTCACCGCAGATGAATACAGAGGTACCACCACACTTAACCTAATGGGAATCTGCGCCGGGAACCGTCCAACTAAATGATCGTGGCACTAAATCCAATGTAACTCCTGTGCTTTGATTAAGAACTACGTACTAAGGTAACACTACGCTCGCTTTATAGAAGCTCTGGGCTCTGCCAAGAGTACCGATTCACAAAGTTGTCGTAAGTGATACGTATGAGTAGTAATAGAGAGAGAGAGAGAGAGAGAGAGAGAGAGAGAGAGAGAGAGTGAGTGTGTGTGTGAGTGTGTGTGTGAGTGTGTGAGAGCGTGTGATGCGGCTTAGAGGCTTATTTGAATTAAGCCCAGCCCCTTAAAAATGTACAAGTTCAAATTAAAAATAGCAAAAGCCGTGCCGCAGATATTGATGTTTGACCAGAGACCCGCCTGGTCCCTGGTCTGATGATGTTTGTGGTGCGCTGGTATTCCTCTGTGGCTCAAGACTATTAAACATGGGTATTGGTCAAGGTACAGAGTTGCGCATCGCACGGTTCGCGCCTACCATTCGGAAAGAAAAGACACGGAGCTCACGCACAACCCCACGGGAGAAATACCAGCGCACCACAAACATCATCAGACAAGACTATTAAACATTCTATTGGTAGTACACACACACACACACACACACACACACACACACACACACACTATTACTACTGTATGTGTATCTGACCTAACTACGTTTGACAAGTTCAGAACATATGACAATGGTCCGAGTAAAATTTAAAGATTACTGTTAGTTACGCCAGTTTTAGTGTAGCTTTGTATTGTTTTGATAACAGCCTTAGACAATGTCGTAAACCTAGCGCAACTCTACGAGAGTGTACATTTCAGGCGCTTTTATGTAATGGTACTCTCGAACTTTAAGCTTATAAATTACAGAGTCGTCCAAGGTTCCCCAGTTCTAGGACGATCGTAACTGCCATACTTTAACACAGACCTACGACAGTCGTGGCGCTGAGGTCGATTTGTAAAACCATTACAATGCTGTTTCTGTCCATGCGTCCTCAATGTAACGCCTCCCAGGTGATAATAAGAATACCTCAAGTTCAATGAGTATGGACGCTACCTTACCCCCACATGGATGAATGTTCAACCAGTTGACAGCGGCATAACCATTCTGAAATGTAGATATTAGTCATATAGTACACTGCATCCAATGTAAGCAGAATGTAAAAGACGGGGCATCTCAGACCTTCATGAGCATCTATTGCAAGGGATATTATGCCCCGAAAAGGAGTCTTTTGGCAACAGCCACGGCGGTTACGATGGTACTGGCCCAAAGCCCTACTACTACTACTCATCGTTTTAATAGTAGAATATTTGTTCTTTTAATGATCGGCTAAATTTCTACAATATCGCCAACAGCTGAGGGGATGGTGTAAATCCAGCTGGGGTCCATGCAGGAAGCAAGAGTACTTTAGGCCCCATGGTCCCTGGTATGGTGATCTACCTTCAGTTGCTGGCGATCAGTAGTCTGTTTGTATTTTGTATTGTTTTCTGCAGTAATAGATTTTAGTACAACATACAAGGTTTAAACCAAATCTGTGATATTCTTATATTTTTACTGTCCTTCGACGACAGGTTTATATGGTATATACTTATTGTGGTTTAATTGAGAGATCGTTCTCGTCACGGTATGGCTGAAATACTGCCGATGTGACGTTAAATATTAACTCACTCACTCATTTTACTACTACAACAAAAACTCCTACTGGTACCACTACTACTACAACTGCCAATACTAATACTACGATTACAACAAGTACTTCTACGACTACAACAACTACTACTACAACAACTACTTGGTGTCATCATTCGTGGAATCCTGTTTCATCCCCAGCATTACGTCCACGTGTGAAACCACTACACAGAAATGGTTAAACCGACGTTAAAACACCAAATCAACTCATTCACCTTTCCGTTGTAGTCGACGTGGGCCCAGGTGTAGCCATCTGCAACGTGTCGGTCACCTTTGAAGGTCACACATTGACCGTTTGTCAGGGATCCGATGATAGGGGCGTTGAGACTGTACCCGGAACGCACGTGCAAGCTATATGTTGCGCATGCGCAATCTGCCGCTTCAGAGCGTGGCGCCAACAACAGCATCAACAGGTATCCAAACAATGACTTCATCCTTGCTACAAAAAATGTACACAAACGGCGTTTTTGAATTAAAAAAAACAAGAGGAAAAAGCTTAGCCATTGAGCCAAAATGGTTCTGACAGTGATTTGGTTACTATCCATATGAATATTGTTTTAAAACTTTGCTTAATTCCGCCAAATGCTTTTAGAGGAAAGAGAACAGAATGAATTTTGTTTCTTTGTTCAGTTTTCTACCCCGGATAACTTACAGAATATTTTTTCTTTGAAGCTACTGGTTTCAGTTTACAGATAACATGTCTTGACCGATACTTTGGCGATAGCATATCCGGTGCACTTAATGAACACTTTCGTCATTGTTCGTGGGAACTCATAGCAGGTCCATTTAATGAACATACAGGCCTTTCGTCATTGTGCGTGGGAACTCATAGCAGGTCCTTTTAATGAACATACAGACCTTTCGTCATTGTTCGTGGGAACTCATAGCAGGTCTATTTAATGAACATACAGGCCTTTCGTCATTGTTCGTGGGAACTCATAGCAGGTCTATTTAATGAACATACAGGCCTTTCGTCATTGTTCGTGGGAACTCATAGCAGGTCCATTTAATGAACATACAGGCCTTTCGTCATTGTGCGTGGGAACTCATAGCAGGTCCTTTTAATGAACATACAGACCTTTCGTCATTGTTCGTGGGAACTCATAGCAGGTCTATTTAATGAACATACAGGCCTTTCGTCATTGTTCGTGGGAACTCATAGCAGGTCCTTTTAATGAACATACAGACCTTTCGTCATTGTGCGTGGGAACTCATAGCAGGTCTATTTAATGAACATACAGGCCTTTCGTCATTGTTCGTGGGAACTCATAGCAGGTCCATTTAATGAACATACAGGCCTTTCGTCATTGTGCGTGGGAACTCATAGCAGGTCCTCATAGCAGGTCCATTTAATGAACATACAGGCCTTTCGTCATTGTTCGTGGGAACTCATAGCAGGTCCATTTAATGAACATGTAGACCTTTTCTGGAAGGTGTTTGCCATAGCTGCCGAAGGTTCCTGCGAATATCGCTCATAAAGGCAAAGTTCGACCACCACACAGACCTATACGTCACTAAAACAGAAACGCATCTGTAATTTCCAAAAGTGTTTCAGTCACTGACTTTTACAAGCTTTAATGTTGGGGCAGTGGGGTAGTCTAGTTGTTAAAGCGTTCGCTCATCACACCGAAGATCCGGGTTCGATTTCCCACATGGGTACAATGTATGAAGCCCATTTCTGGTGTCTCCCGCCTTGATATTCCTGGAATATTGCTAAAAGCCGCGTAAAACCTCACTCATTCAATTGTAATGTGAGAAGTGAAACAAGCTTTACCCTGAAATCTAGCCCGATTTAAAAATAAACTATTTTTAACCACGGTATAGATACGCAGGGTCTATTAGAACTTTACCTTGCTGCCAGCTTTGTTAGAGGTCAAAGTGAAGACACAGAGTTGTTTATCACCAAGCTTATCACACAGCTTCAAGGAGTGGCTCTATCAACTACCATAGTCCGTTATCACGGTCAGGAATCACAGTCTTAGATTGTTTGTTGTTTAACGCCGTACTCGGCTGTGTTCAAGCTATATGACGGCGGTCTGTAAATAATTCTGGACCAGACAATCCACTGTTTGGCATCATGAGCATCGATCTGGGACACGATGAATGAGTGAGTGAGTATGGTTTTACGCCGCTTTTAGCAATATTCCAGCAATATCACGGCAGGGAACACTAGAAATGGGCTTCACACATTGTACCCATGTGGGACTCGAACCCGGGTCTTAAGCGTGACGAGCGGACGATTTAGCCACTAGGCTACTCCACCGCCCTGGGATACGATGACGAGCATCACGCAAGTCAAGGACGATCAAGCATCCGATTCTGTTAGTCGCTTCTTATTAAGTGGGTGAGTGAGTGAGTTTAGTTTTACGCCGCTTTTAGCAATATTCCAGCAATATCACGGCGGGGGACACCAGAAATGGGCTTAACACATTGTGCCCATGTGGGGATTCGAACCCGGGTCTTCGGCGTGACGAGCGAACGCCTTAACCACTAGGCTACCCCACCGCCCCTTCTTATTAAGACAAGCCTTGGTTGCTAAAGATGAATTCTAACCGATCTTAACGGATGTCGGGAAGTGAAGACACAAACACTACGCCTTTGTGAATGGGCACTTAAATACAATACATAGCAGTCTCATTGATCCATGCTACCATTCAAACAGATTCAAAGCTGCACCAAAAGCATGTTACTAAATCTAAACATACGTATATGAAACGTGGGTGAGTGTGGTTTTACGCCGCTTTTAGCAATATTTCAACAATATCACGACGGGCGACACCAGAAATGGACTTCACACATTGTACCCATGTGGGAAATCGAACCGAGATTTCGGCGAGACGATCCAACGCTTAACCACAAGGCTACCCCTGTACGTAGATGTTGGCCAATAGGTTAAGAAAGAACGTCATATAACGTTTGCACGAAACGCCGATTGACGTTTTGCCTTTAAGTGTGACAATGCACATGTCAAGTCACCAGGTACATGCAGAAGATCCCTACATTACCATAGGCAACCCTGAAATTATAGAAACATGTTTGAATCTTCTTTGGTACATACCGCCATATAGTAGAGAAAACAACTCACTCACTCTTTGGTTCATAGCAGACGTAGAGACACGAGGCATATCTAGTGACTGAATGGGCTTAGTTTTAAGATGTTTCGAAGAATATCTTGGTTGTATCAGAGAGTGGCTGAGTTTTACGTCGTTTAGAGCAATATTCAGCAATGACAACGCTGTGACAACAGAAATGGGCGTCATAAATGTATGCTCTTCAAAAAAAGTAGGGGAACTTCATTTTCGATTTACGATTGAAAACATTGAGAGATATATCGGAGTCAATGGAATGTTGATATGATAATAATGAATGTTTTGAGAGTGCATCACCACTTGTGCTTCCTTATGACCATAGTTGTTTGTACAGTAATTGCTCTTGTGAGATGATTGGTGTATGACGTGAAATTTGCATGTGTACGATTTTCATTTTCAAACAAATAAAAACAGCTAGAAACAAACACTAACAACTGTGTGATGCAAGATGATTGTCAAAATTAATGGTCTGCAGTGATTTATCGTCCTTCTTGAAAGCCGTCAAAATAAAAAAGGACACCCCATGCACGTGTACGGCGTTGTGCACGTGCATCTCATGCGTTGTGTTTCAAGAGTATAATAGTTGGAAACTGCACAAGGGGATCGCCAAGCTGACACCTCGGCAAGTCAATCTCATCCTAGTTGTACCTCTGTATAGTGTCTGTAGCATGTCTGTGTAGGGTAGGGGCGGTGGGGTAGCCTAGTGGTTCAAGTGTTCGCTCGTCACGCAGAAGACCCGTTCGATTTCCCACATTCCCTGTGATCACCGTGGTCGCCTACTGAATGAGTGAGTGAGTGAGTTTAGTTTTACGCCGCACTCAGCAATATTCCAGCCATACAGAGGCGGTCTGTAAATAATCGAGTCTGGACCAGGCAATCCAGTGATCAACAGCATGAGCATCGATCTGCGCAATTGGGAACCGATGACATGTGTCAACCAAGTCAGCGAGCCTGACCACCCGATCCGTTTGTCGCCTCTTACAACAAGCATGGGTTACTGAAGTCCAATATTCTAACCCGGACCTTCACAGGTACCTATTGAATGAAGCATTGCCCAGATCTAGGAAAGTAAGTCGTTTAGTCACGTGTTGACATACCAAAAGACATCAATATCTATCAGGTGTTGCCCTAACTGCCATTACGGGATAAAACAATGATGATTCCCTTAAGATCGGGTTTGTCGTAAGATGCGACTGACTGGATCAGGCTCCTGACTTGGTTGACACATGTCCTATCTCACTTGAGTAGATTCATGCTCATGATGCCAATCACTGGATTGTCTGGTCCAGACTCGATTGTTTACAGACCGCTGTTATATAGCTGAAATATTGCTGATTGAGGCATTAAGCAACAAACAAACAACCTTCATTCAAAATGTTTTATTCGCCATCAATTAACACCTTAAAAACAATATCCACAGGCACTTGCTGCAAAACATGAATATCACATGTGAAGTCAAACCTGTGTGATCCCTAAATCCCAACAATCTGCACCAAGAGCTTGAGCATCAGCTCCTCCAGTACAAGCCTGTATACACCACTCAAAATAAGTTAAGGAACCCTGATTGTTCCATGTTACCATAGTTAATCTGTCTCCAACTATTTCTGTACAAACCTGTATTAGCCTATAGGTAACACCATCTTTGCATGCTTTAATACAAAAGCAGCTGATTTAATTCATTCATACAAGTGCAAATTGATGACCACCAGAAGCACTCATAAAATCTAACAATAACATCAGTTCATGATTGTCAAAATAGTCTGTCATGGTATAGTGAGTGAGTGAGTTTAGCGCTGCACTCAGCAATATTCCAGCTATTTGGCGGCGGACTGTAAATAATCAAGTCTGGACCAGACAATCAAGTGATCAACAGCATCAGCATCGATCTACGCAATTGGGAACCGATGACATGTGTCAACCAAGTCAGCGAGTCTGACCACCAGATCCCATTAGTCATCTCTTACAACAAGCATGGGTTACTGAAGATCAATATTCTAACCCGGACGGGTATGTCATGGTATAAAATAACTTTCAGCAGTATAGACATTAGAGCTGTGACGATATATCGATATATCGTAGTATCGATAATCATGATAGTTTATCTGGATAAATATATCGATGCTTTTTCTCGTATTGTGATATGTATCGTAGACCTTAAAATTGTTAATTTTCACTGGAAACTGACGGTTATGTCAAAATTTACACTGTTAATTGCTATCAAAATATACATTTTTAAAGAAAATAACTAAAGATAGCATATCGTGATATGTATTGAATCGAATCGTATCATTCCAAGATATCGCGATACATATCGTATCGTGAAATTTCTGTATCGTCACACCTCTAATAGACATGTATGTATGTAAATAACAAACACTCAAATGGTAACACAGCAAGTCAGGTATGACACTTTATCCCAGGTACATTGAAAAAGTATCTGCCTCAAATGGATAGAAAAGTCAAGTCAATGTAGGTAGTATATTTTACCTTACACAGTGACAGACCAGGGCCTGCTTATAGGCCAATATTTGGTACAACACCTGTTAAAAAAGTATCAGTAAACATTGCCAAGAAATATTGTTTTTACAATTAATGTTACTGACTTGTATTTCACTGATAGGATCAATAACAGTCCATGTTATTTATTTACAGACTGTCATAATATGGATGGAATATTGCTGAGTGTGGCAATAAACAAACAAAGGGAAGAAGGTATATGATATTTTACTCAGATTTGTGTCATTGCATTTAATGCAAGAAAGAGTCTGTAAACATGCCCAGTTTATTAAAACTTCACAAATAATGTTATATAAGTCCATAACAAGTGAAACCATGGTCATGACTATAATTTACCTGTCCTGTCATTGCTAATAACATATCTATGATTTTGAACAGAGCCTGTTCACTACCAGCTTAATTCATTTTGGTTTGCACATATCCGAGATTTGGCTCATGGAGAGTATTGTAACAACAGACCCTCATCTGATATTCATTTTAAATGCAAATCTTTTCAGTTATAGGGACTGTCCACCTTCAAATTTACCACTACTATAACATCTTCCGGTCGGTCTCCGGTACGGAGCGGAGAATGGAAATATTGGATGTGATGGACACTTCTAACATATTTTGAGGTAGCTGCACTAGAAGGTATCTATGCACCTGATGTAAATATTGTCTTACTTTGTAATATTTAACTCTGATACTCTGACAGAAACATATATGTGTATATAAACAGACAGTTCTTTTATATACTGAGGAAAAAAAATAAGGGATCACAAGTGTTCCTTTATTTTTTTCCAGGTTTCTTCACAAGCTTTGTATCGGATAGCTTGTGAAGAAACGTGGAAAAAAATAAAGGAACACTTGTGCTTTCATGTGATCCCTTATTTTCTTCCCTCAGTATATATTACACAGCATAACCTCACTCCCATCAACCCCTGCTGCAAACAGGTTGCATATACATGTATGGTATATTTAACTACACACTCTTACACACTGGAATAAACCGATAGAAATCTGAAAGACATTATTTAATATGAAATCTTACTTGCAGATGACTGGGTAAGTACTATGTTTAGTGTAGTTTTCAGGGTCCCGATCCACAAAGACTTCGTAACGTTACAACTTGTCGTAACTCTATAGTTTATCATAGGCTTACGAATATTGTATTGCAATGAACACTTTCTAGATCGTCCCCCTGGATGGCTGTGTACAAAGCACCAAGACACCGATACCACTATTGGCAATGTTGAAGGCTGTGATGGAGGGCAGACTCAAGAGAGACGGGGCACAAAGTTACAATTATTGCATTTTCATTTTGTCATTAACACATCTACAATAAATATATGAGACACCAAACCCTCATATGAACTATGTTCACATTAAACATATACATGAATTCAGGCATGCATGCATGCATGTGTGTGTGGTTGCGTGCACATGCATGTGTGTGTGGTTGCGTGTGCATATGCGCATGTGTGTAAGCATGTCTCTGTGTGCAAAGTATGTGTGCATGGTTGGTGCATGTGTGAGTGCATGCCTTTGTGTGGGAGTATGCGTGCATTTTATGCATCATGTATGATATATATCACAATAATGTATCATATATTGTCGTGTATGAAATATATATCATTTAGTGTATATCGAGTATTGTATCTTGTATCATATTGTATCAACCATGTCTTGTATCAGGTATTGCATCATGCGAGCATACCAAACTCACATTCAATGTTAAGTAGATGCACACAGCTCGTACATCAAGGGGGAGAACATGATCAACATTCCCTAACACAGAATGGATGAAACTGCCCATAAAATCTATGGTCGATGTAAACACTGATTATTCTACACTTCCTCATAACTGGTCAAAAAAGGCAATATAAATATATTTGTAGGTAAATAGTATTTGAAACACATCCCACCAGGAGATTCCATCACTTACAGTCCGTTTGAGTCAGAAACGGGCCGATGATTTGCAAATTTTATCATTGTACAAAATTGCCACATAAATATAAATAGTACACGTTTATCATTTACTAATACCCAACAGCTTTCTGATATTTGAAACCGACAAGTCTCCCGGAATAGATTTTGAGATGTCCCCCGCCATGACTGGCTGTTCCGTTTCTGCAGTTTCACCCCGCCGCGACAGATAACAACTTTTGCGTTTTCAGTGATGATAGTTTCTTAAACAACTTTTTTGGTGGAGTCCGGAAAATTTTCAAATATAAGAAAGCTGTTGGGTATTAGTAAATGATAAACATGTGTACGAGTTATATTTATGTGGCAATTTTGTACAATGATAAAATTTGCAATTCATCGGTCCGTTTCTGACTCAAACGGATTGTAAAAAAAGGGCAACATACTACACAGTACAACAAGCAGATACATAACAGCAAGTCACCTTACACCCCTATGATACAATGAGAACTACCCAAATGACCTAGTTATTATGAATATGCATATTACACAAAGTTGAATAATGTTGATATATCATATCTCTGTCCCCTCCATTCACTATAAGGCAAAATGGAAATCCTCCCACAAGTGTATACTGCCTAGCAGATGCATAACACCAACTTACACCCCTATGATATAATAAGAACTACCCACATGACCTAGGTAATATGAATAGTTAAATAATGTTGATATTTCAGATAAGGCAAAATGGAAATCTTCCCACCAATGTAAACTGCCAAAGGAATATATATCCTTGTGGTTTGAGGATGTCATGAATTATAGAGAAAAAATATAAAATACATGTGATGGCGATGGGATGTATTTAATATAAATATCACAGTTATGCTTGTGACGGTAATGCCTTCCAGTGATGCTATTGTCCTCTCATTGGAACCATTTCCATATCTTCTTACACAATTCTTGGGATACAATCAACGGTTTATTTTTATTACAAGTACAATGGGTCCCAGATGATGGCATCAGTAACTTATAGCATGAGCTGTTTGGTACTATTTACCATACCACTAATCACAATGGCAATACATGACAGGACACTCAGTTTGCAGTGTTTCGGCGACTGTCTTCATCCTAGTAATATTCAGATGATATTTGATATTTTTGGTCAAAGCCAGGTTTCAAGTGTATCAAGTGTATACAGGTACCATCTTTTGCCTAGCAGTCTATTAAGAATGAAAGACATGTACAGTCAATGTGATGAATATGCTGATGGTAGGAAAAATGGGAACACATAGAAATGATGTCAGCTCACACCCTGTGCTTGAACTATAATAACCAGGGCCTAGATTTTCGAAGCTCTCTTAGCGCTAAGATAGTCGTAAGTTAATGTTAATGTATGGCACTTACGACTATCTTAGCGCTAAGAGAGCTTCGAAAATCTAGGCCCAGGGCTCCATTCCAACCTTAGTGCTAAGATAATTGTAACCATACTTATGGTGAAGATAACTGATGTACTTATGTTGATCATAATTCCCATACTTAAGGTGATTGTAACTGCCTCACTTATGGTGATTGTAACTGACATACATAGGGTGATTGTAATTCACATATTTAAGGTGATCATAACTAACATACTTAAGGTGATCGTAACTGCCTCACTTATGGTGATTGTAACTGACATACATAAAGTGATCGTAATTCCCATATTTAAGGTGATCATAACTAACATACTTAAGGTGATCGTAACTGCCTCACTTATGGTGATTGTAACTGACATACATAGGGTGATTGTAATTCCCATATTTAAGGTGATCATAACTAACATACTTAAGGTGATCGTAACTGCCTCACTTATGGTGATTGTAACTGACATACATAGGGTGATTGTAATTCCCATATTTAAGGTGATCATAACTAACATACTTAAGGTGATCGTAACTGCCTCACTTATTATGGTGATTGTAACTGACATACATAAAGTGATCGTAATTCCCATATTTAAGGTGATCATAACTAACATACTTAAGGTGATCGTAACTGCCTCACTTATGGTGATTGTAACTGACATACATAGGGTGATTGTAATTCCCATATTTAAGGTGATCATAACTAACATACTTAAGGTGATTGTAACTGCCTCACTTATGGTGATTGTAACTGACATACATAGGGTGATTGTAATTCCCATATTTAAGGTGATCATAACTAACATACTTAAGGTGATCGTAACTGCCTCACTTATGGTGATTGTAACTGACATACATAGGGTGATTGTAATTCCCATATTTAAGGTGATCATAACTAACATACTTAAGGTGATCGTAACTGCCTCACTTATGGTGATTGTAACTGACATACATAAAGTGATCGTAATTCCCATATTTAAGGTGATCATAACTAACATACTTAAGGTGATCGTAACTGCCTCACTTATTATGGTGATTGTAACTGACATACTTTAACAGAGGCTTATGCTCATTGTAGTGTTAAGATCCCGTTGTGAAAGAGGGCCCTGGTGTTCTAGTTCATGTCCCAACACATCACATACTAATACTGTCTCATAGTGTTCATTAATGTGGGAAATATACATTTATATTCCCAGCTTAAGTTCTTGTTTCATGTTCCCTTAATTCCTTCCATGAGTATATGACATATGAAGATGTAGCAGTACAAAACATACACCTTCACATATGGGTTACATTTCAGAGCAAACAACATTTTTTCTGTGGTTTATTCCTTTAAGAAAATATATTTTTATTGCATATCTTTATACACTGTGCATAAGAACCAATGAGGAACCTGTGCTGGCATAATCTATGACTACGTACCAGCTGTTTTCAGTCTCACCATTCACACAAGCACTATCTCTCAGCATGACAAATTACACGTTCATCAGAATGCCATGGTATTACCGTATTCCACATAATAACTGTTCTTATTAATGCCTCATTTTGATGATACTATATTACAGCGCAGTACAGATACTATTATATCAGCAAAGAAAGTAATGGTTTCAGTACCTACACCTCTCATGTCAGAACAGGTGGGAAATTTAGTCAATACAGATAGAAAAAGAAAGAAAGAAAGAAATAGAAATGAAAAAATAAATGGAATTGAGATAGAGTAGCTACCCATATCAATTATCATAATCGTAAAATTCCCCAACTTAGAAGCATCAGTTCCAGTGGCATATCTGACTCACAAGTAATTCATTTGTTGCCCACAAAGTCTTTGCTCTACGAAAAACCTCATAAAAACACAACCAGAAACTAACACGGGATCTATGCCTCTCACTCGGTTACAGCAAAGCTCAGCTATACAACATTCTGGCAATCGCTCATCTCTGAGTGAGACATCCTCTCATTTGTGCTATAGTAAGTTTTTGAGGGCATATAGTATGATGGAATAAGCATGTTTACACTGCACCTCCAAATTTACAAATTTTCTCTTGCTTTGGTCTTATTCTCCGCATATTTGAAAATATCAGGATATTTTGGGATAATAATGTGTAAGTCTCTATCTAGTATTATAGTGCGTTTGGCTCAAAAGCGGACCGATGAATTGCAATCTAACTCGAAAACTAATAAACATAAAATACTCAATGAAACGCTGATCATAATCAAAACATCATACCCACTCTGTGAGCTTTTTGCACAGGTAAATGAATAAATAACTTTGTGAACGTGCTTCTCGAACACCTGGCTGTCCCTTTCTCTGCACTCCTCCCTCGTAACAAACAGTGAACTGTGTCAATATTTTAATGATAGTTTGTTAAACAACTTTATTATTTTTAGGCCAAAAATTCTGCAAAAACCTCACAGAGTGGGTATGATGTTTTGATTATGATCAGCGTTTCATTGAGTATGTTATGTTTAATAGTTTTCGAGTTAGATTGTAATTCGACGGTCCGCATTTGAGCCAAACCGACTGTAGTGTGCAAAATATTGGTTCAGTTGTTTCTTGTTGAATGACGATCCAACTGGTTGAAATCTCTTGCCCTCTTTACAGCATCCTATGCTGAAATTAATTATAATTGAAGGCTAAGATACAGGTGATAATGACATCAATTTTCTCGGATCTAGCAATCTAAAGTAAGTACCAACCATTGCCCTCTCAAGCATGCATATTCCATCAAATGCACTATCCTAGAGTCCAGAACAGGAAGACACTCGTCACATGTTCCACACACACATTTTACTTACTCATATATACAACATACATATTCAGTGGAGCTGAAAGCTCAATAAATAACCTTTCTAAACAATCCCTCAAATGCTGACTGTTTCAAATGTCCACTTCTGCGAGTCTCCTCCGTTACATGGATTTACTATGACGGTGCCGCCGGCAGTCAGCTTGGCTCTGTCTAAACACTTGCCAGACTTCTCCTGGATAATCGTGCCTTGGACCTGGAATGAAGACATGATAACATTGTTAACAACTTCAGAAGCAAGCTGAGTGAGTGGTGAGTGAGTTCGGTTTTGCCACTTTTAGCAATATTCGCGTGACGAGCGAACGTTTTAAACACTTGGCCACCCCACCATCCAGTACCATCAGAAGGAGACTGTCGGTCTGAGAAAACAGAGAGCTATACGAGTGAGTGAGGGAGTGAGTTGGGTTTTGCCACTTTTAGCAATATAAGCGTGACGAGCGAACGTTTTAAACCACTTGGCCACCCCACCATCCAGTACCATCAGAAGGAGACTGTCGGTCTGAGAAAACAGAGAGCTATACGAGTGAGTGAGGGAGTGAGTTGGGTTTTGCCACTTTTAGCAATATTTGCGTGACGAGCGAACGTTTTAACCACTTGGCCACCCCACCATCCAGTACCATCAGAAGGAGACGGTCGGTCTGAGGAAACAGAGAGCTATACGAGGGAGTGAGTGACTTGAGTTTCATGCCGCTTTTATAGGGGACACCAGAAATGGGCTTCACACATTGCACCCATGTGGGTGCCCTAGGCTTCCCCACCACCCCTCTGAAGGAAGGGTTTATTGGAAAGATTGTTTTAGCCCTCCGTGGCAATATGTAATCTATTTGTCCAAATTATCTATTTTTGCATTTTCAGGATGACTGACTGACTGACTGAGTTTGGTTTTACGTCGCTTTTAGCAATATTCCAGCAACATCACGGCGGGGGACACCAGAAATGGGCTTCACACATTGTGCCCATGTGGGGATTCGAACCCGGGTCTTTGGCATTTTCAGGATGAAGATACCAATATCATTCACTATGTTTTACTTATGAAAATATAATTTTACTGCACACAATTAATGTGCTTTTGAGCTTTCCAGGTTTGAAATGGATAAAGTTTTGAAAATTTTAAAAATTCATCCTACAAATTTAGGATGATAATATCCAGGAACATGGTCAAAACATCATCCCATGTACTGGAGGGTGTAAGGATAGGTGTACATTCAGGACCTTGTTCCTCAAAATGATCGTACCGCTTCGACAGTCGTAAGTCTATGTTAAAGTATGGGAGTTGCGATCATCTTAGCGCTACGACAGTCGTAGTCTATGTTAAAGTATGGGAGTTCCGATCATCTTAGTGCTACGACAGTCGTAAGTCTATGTTAAAGTATGGGAGTTGATTTGATTTGATTTGATTTAAACATATTTTATTCACAAATGTGAAAGGGATTGGGCACAAGTAATCCAACTTAAAATACCCGTATGGGAGTTACGATCATCTTAGAGCGACAGTGCGTAAGTCTATGTTAAAGTATGGGAGTTACGATCATCTTAGACAGCTAGTCTATGTTACATGGGAGTTACGATCATCTTAGCTGCAACAGTCTATCTATGTTAAAGTATGGGAGTTGCGATCATCTTAGCGCTACGACAGTCGTAGTCTATGTTAAAGTATGGGAGTTACGATCATCTTAGTGCTACGACAGTCGTAAGTCTATGTTAAAGTATGGGAGTTGATTTGATTTGATTTGATTTAAACATATTTTATTCACAAATGTGAAAGGGATTGGGCACAAGTAATCCAACTTAAAATACCCGTATGGGAGTTACGATCATCTTAGGCTCTACGACAGTCGTAAGTCTATGTTAAAGTATGGGAGTTGCGATCATCTTAGCGCTACGACAGTCGTAGTCTATGTTAAAGTATGGGAGTTGCGATCATCTTAACGCGCTACGACAGTCGTAAGTCTATGTTAAAGTATGGGAGTTGCGATCATCTTAGCGCTACGACAGTCGTAGTCTATGTTAAAGTATGGGAGTTACGATCATCTTAGCGCTACGACAGTCGTAAGTCTATGTTAAAGTATGGGAGTTACGATCATCTTAGCGCTACGACAGTCGTAAGTCTATGTTAAAGTATGGGAGTTACGATCATCTTAGCGCTACGACAGTCGTAAGTCTATGTTAAAGTATGGGAGTTATTTGATCATCTTAAGCGCTACGACAGTCGTAAGTCTATGTTAAAGTATGGGAGTTACGATCATCTTAGCGCTACGACAGTCGTAAGTCTATGTTAAAGTATGGGAGTTGCGATCATCTTAGCGCTACGACAGTCGTAAGTCTATGTTAAAGTATGGGAGTTACGATCATCTTAACTTCGACAATCGTAGTCTATGTTAAAGTATGGGAGTTACGATCATCTTAAGCTCGACATCGTTCTATGTGTATGGGAGTTCACGATCATCTTAGCGCTACGACAGTCGTAAGTCTATGTTAAAGTATGGGAGTTACGATCATCTTAGTGCTACGACAGTCGTAAGTCTATGTTAAAGTATGGGAGTTGACGATCACCTTAGTGCAACAATCATTTTGTGGAACAGGGGCCGGTGTATTGGTGATGGTCTGGAGGATGGGTGGGTGTACCTTCAGGTGTATGAAGAGGTGTAAGATAGGACAGGTGGGTGTATGTTCAGGTGTATTGGTGAGGGTATGGTAGTATTAGTCACTCTTGTCATAACCATCGGAACCTACCACATCATATTTCCACTTCATTCCGGGGGTCTTTTTAAAACACAGCATCATCCTGGCAACGCTGCCGTCGTCCCCCTGGGAGTCGAGGCACACTTCCTCTCTCCGCAGCTCATTCGTCTTACTTAAGGAAAACAGCTGAAAACAGGGAATAAGTTGTAAATCTACACAAAACACGAAATTGAATTAATGTTGTTTTATGTCGTAGTCAGTAAAATTACTGTCTATCACTGTGACCAGCTAATCAGGCAGCTCATATCTGAAAACATTTGTTTAAGAACAAATCACATTAAATGAGGGTCCCTATGGGGTATACAGTTTAGTGTAAAACAACTTATAGAACCTATTGAAAGCAAATGATGAGTCTAATATTTATCTTAAAAGATTTACTTAAGATTTACTTCACTGTTTATTGTAGTCATCCAAAATCTTGCATAAGACTAGATCCAGCGAAAGAAGATAATTTGTTATTTTCAACTACGAATTGCATCAATGAATGAAAAGCAGAACCAGCTGTGTTGACATTTCTTCACAACTGACACAGGGGCGGATAGAGCTTTTTGGGTCACACTTCATTTTCACCCGAGTTTCAATGGTCATTTAATAAACTTTCAGGACAAAAGGGGTGCAAAAAAACAACAACAAAAACAGGCACGCACGCACGCACGCACACACACACACACACACCGGATCCGCCTAAGTGACGACCTGCATTCACATAGGTATATTTCATATTTTACACTTAACCTTACAGCTTTTTCTCTAATCATGTGAGTCTATTCTTCACCAAGTTTAAAGAATAATGACTACCAATTAAGGCCCCATGTTTCGCTGATTGACTTTCAACACCCCCAATTTGGGCCCTCTTGCAGCTTTGATCACTTACCTCATTTGCGCTGGCCCCGTGCTGACAACTGAAAACTCCAAGATCATATTCAATCTTGTCCTCTCGGCCTAGGGTGTCCAGACAGAGTGTACTACCCCCAGACCTCACCTTCAAAAAAAGGAAAAAATTTAAAATATTCATATCTTTCCAAAATAGGCCATTTAACCTAAAGATAACACAATGATCTCAAACGTAAATCACATGACCACAATCACGCCTTTCTATCGCAAGTTTGGTCACAGTTACACCTGGATTCCAACCTAACATTTCATGCTTATATATATACCTATCCCACTCTAAGATATGGCGCAGTGGGATAGCCCAGTGGTTAAAGCGTTTGCTCGTCACGCCGAAGACCCAGGTTCGATTCCCACATGGGTACAATGTGAGAAACCCATTTCTTGTGTCCCCTGCAGTGATATTGCTGGAATATTGCTAAAAGTGGCATAAAACTAAACTCACTCTTTCAGTCACTCCAAGTGAATTCTTTGATACCGAGGTCATTTGTGCCGACTTCACAGAGTATCCTGAACCCATCCCCTCACATTTGTCTTGCCATTTGTGTTTAAGCATGTGTAACGCATGTCAGTCGATCAAAATTATATAAAATATATTTGTTCACCAAAAACATACATCCTCAAATCCTCTTCCAACATTTGTGTCCTCTCAACATTGAACCACAATCCCACCATCATGTAACACAAATACATATCTCCTTTTCTACCAAATCTGTGAGATCTCAAATGAATACTAGGCCTAGGGCTGTTATGATTCACTCACATTTTCAAAGAATTTGGTTGTTAGAATCGAATACTCATGAATGTTTCAAAAAGAAGTGTTTAAACTTGAATTTGGTTGGTAATCATCAACATGATCAATGCGAGATATGCAAAAAGGAATATATCCAAGCAAGGCAGGAAAAATGTCAACACTATATTCAGTTTGACAGCAATATGATTGCTGGCCATTTTCATGACAAATTTAAACTGTTACCGGGGGCTTAAATACGGAAAATCACTGTCCTAGTGATGAAATATTTTAACCATATTTAAGCCCAGGGCTTAAATTCAAAAATGCACAATATGTTGATAAAATTAAAAGAATTTTTTTTTAAACTCTTTTATCAGGAAACTGGTCTATAAAGTCAAAATTGAATGACCACATGGTTCAATTTAACTGCACGCACATCATAGGGGTTAAGATGATCAATTTCTGTCACAAATAACTGCCCTGTAACAGGCGTCCAAAATGTTCTGTAAACGTGATAACCTCGCACAGCACTACTAAAGTTAAAAACGTCGAGGTTCGCCATGCGTTTGGAAAGGGACGTCACTCTAAACATCCAGGATTTAAATCCAAATTTAAGCCCATGGGCTAAAATACGGAAAAAAATATCGTATTTTAGCCCATGGGCTAAATCTTGCGTGGGCTGGCTTGTGATTGTATTCATTACCCAATATTCATGACATGTACTAGTATCATATTCACCTCATTGTTGGATTGGCATACTAGATGTTGGATGGTCAAATAGAACATGGCTCCACATAGAATCTTACACTGCTATCAAGCTAAAATTGTTTAGCTAAACAATTTACACAGAAAACGTCACACTATACCATATTAAAACAAGAAGTTGTTTTCCATAAAGTGAATAAAAGGAGAAAGCAACCATAGTGGACCACTTGTGCCTACCAGTAATCCCTTTGTCTTTGGGACAATAAAGTATGTTTAATAACAATAAAGTGAATGATTTATATTCACCTCATATTGGATACATTGGAGCCCTACTGAATCTCCCCTCCGACTATCAAATATCCTGTCCCTCTACTGAAGCACATGACTGAACTCGTACTCACCAAACCCCAGGCTAGGACGTCCTCATCCAGAACAAACTTCTCTGGGTACACGTTGTCCAGGAACCACTTGAAACTCTTGCACTGCAGCTTCTTCCTGAGATCAACTCGGGCAGATATATCACCAAAGTCTTTATTCTACAACACAGTACACCGTGCAAGGTTAGACTGACTTATAAATCGTGAATTTTATGCACAGTCAAATGAAAGTTGACGGGACCTACATAAGCACTTCAAGTTACCCGAGGTTCCACACAAACGCAAAATGATGCCTAAAAGGGACCTGGGACTGGGACCGGGGACCGAAGGACCTGGCAGACCTCCAGATAAGATTTAGCTCATGTCGGTACTGTACCCACTGTATTTTTGGGAGTGGGTATTATGAATGTTGAGTGGGTATTTCATTTCCCGTTACCCACTGCTTTCAAATATGTGCGTATTTCAGTCACTTTACTCACCTAAGTATTACGTCATTGAGTAAGTTTACTAAACAGGTATGTTCTGCCTTATGTCATACCTAATCAAAACCAACTTAAATATAATGGAAATTATTTCATAAAAAATCACTTATCCTTTACTGACAGTACAACACTAGTCCTATACTAACAGTACAACTTGATAGCAATTGATGTCTTTTTCATTATGCAAGTGATTTTTATAAATATATTCCGTTCGCATTTGTTTTAAACTTTTGCGTATCTAACATTTTAAATGCGTAATTGGTACGCAACAATTATTTTTCAATGCGTAATTCTATGCGTATTTTACCCGGATACGCAGCTTATCTTGGCCTCTGACCTGGGACCGAAGCTGTTACTTCGAGATTCTGTCTCACAGTCCCTGAACTGCATCATTTTCCCTTCTGCCCAGCCCTTTCTGCAATGCTAAAGCTCTAAATGAAGTAAGTCTAGATTTCCTCAGGTTCTGAATCTCCCTTCTCACAGGGGCTCCTTTTCTATCTAAAAGAAATTGTTGGTTTCATTCACAATTTTATATATTCGGAGACTATGATGGGGACAATATTTTACTTCGAGACAATGGTCAGCTGAACACATCAGAGTTCGACACAACAGTGTCGGTATCATATTCAGACCCAACTGCCTCATCAACAACAAGATACGAAACGGGAGGTTAGATTCGGAGCAGTTGAATATACACCTTGCCAGGTCAGGCCGACTTTTAATCATGATTTTCATATTGAAACTTTTAGATATCATCTTCAGCCTCAGGTTATATTGCCTTTCATTTTGTGTTTTATTGGTCATGTTAAAATTCTGTCACCTCAGGCCAATGAAGATCAAACCCTGATAATCAGCCGACATTAGCATCAGAAAAAAGGGAAAGTCACGAACTGAAGTATAATAACCCTTCCACACAATACCTTACCCTCAAGTCATGTCTGTGCATAAAGAACAGCCTTTTATAATCGTCCATCCAGACCTCGGCCACCCTTACTGAGTTTAAACCATGAGTGTCCTTGCCGCCTGAATAAAAAGGTTAGTATCAGTATTGCTGAAATACATTATCTACATTTATTTTTGCACTAATGGTGAGCAGTGGGTGAGCTGTTTTTAACACTGCTTTTAGCAATATTCCAGCAATATCTCACTGGGGCAAACCACAGCAAAGAAGAAGAAGGAGGAGGAAAAGGAGAAATTGAGAGGAAGAGGAGGAAAAGGAGAGGAAGAGGAGGAATTGAGAGGAAGAGGAGGAAAAGGAGAGGAAGAGGAGGAATTGAGAGGAAGAGGAGGAAAAGGAGAGGAAAAGGAGGAATTGAGAGGAAGAAGATGAGGAAAAGGAGAGGAAGAGGAGGAGGAAGAGGAGAAATTGAGAGGAAGAGGAGGAAAAGGAAAAAAGGAGAGGAAGAAGAAGGGGAGAAATTGAGAGGAGGAATAGGAGGAAGACGACAGGAGAAAAAGGAAGAGGAGAGGAGGAAAAGGAGGGAGAAGAATAGGAGGAAAAGAAGAGGAGAGAAGGAGCAAAAGAGGAGAAGAAGAGGAAAATGAGGAAGAGAGAAGGAGGAGGAGGAGAGGAGGAAAAGTTGAAGGATGAGGAGAAGGAGAAGAAGGATCACTGCTAGCACCGTTTTTTGCAATATTCCAGCAATATCACACTAGGGAAAGAAGGACGAGGAGGAAGAGAAGAAGAAGAAGAAGACATATATTTTCAAAATCTGCTTTCAGTAACAACAAACATTTAACTGATTTCCAGATAGTCTAAAGATTCAAAATGCTTTGACATCACATCTGATCTTAATGACCAAGTTGCTTGAACAAACATTGAGTGAGTGAGTGAGTGAGTGAGTGAGTGAGTGAGTGAGTGAGTGAGTGAGTGAGTGAGTGAGTGAGTGAGTGAGTGAGTGAGTGAGTGAGTGAGTGAGTGAGTGAGTAGGAGTGAGTGAGTGAGTGAGTGAGTGAGTGAGTGAGTGAGTGAGTGAGTGTTCTTATGTTAAAACAGTTGAATGTATCATGCATGCTCGAGTCTGGACAAAAGATACCAAGCAGCATGTCCACTCTCTACAACCAAATACACACCAGCCACTAATGTCAAACTACTGTCATGGCAGTCTGTGAATAATCCAGTCTAGACCAGACAATCTGGTGACTGACATCATGACCATCAAGTGTTGGTTGATGCCCTTGAGCCAAACTGAGTACATTGTTGCCCATGACGTCATGTCGGGCCAGACAATCTGGTGACTGACATCATGACCATCAAGTGTTGGTTGATGCCCTTGAGCCAAACTGAGTAGATAGTTGCTCATGACGTCCTGTCGGGCCAGACAATCTGGTGACTGACATCATGACCATCAAGTCTTGATTGATGCCCTTGAGCCAAACTGAGTACATTGTTGCTCATGACTCATTTAGCTACAGACCACTGTCATATAACTGGAAAATGGCTGAGTACAGCATTAAACAACAAACCAAACAAAGAATTCACTCAGATCGCCATGGTTACCTGGGAATGTATAGGGATGACTGGAACGGAAGATATGACCGACACGGGAACACGGTAGAAACTCCAGCCGGCCCCCACACATCCAGGTCTGGAACACAGAACAGTTGATTAACCATTTGTCTGGCAGTAGTTTGGCATCACGTTGATTTATTTTCATTTTAGGTACCAAAGTACTGTGGTCACTTAAATCAATAATTTTAATAACTTCGGTTTACAGATAATGGCCCATAAAATAATTTCACTGAGAAAAAAGTATTGCCATTTCAACAAATATTAGACATAAAGAAAACAAAATGAAGATGACAGTTGTTTAGAGATTCACTTCAAAAACTAAACCTATGAATCAATAGCCTACGGCCAACAACTGCCATGTACAGAAGGACATGATAAGCGAAAGTCCCTCAACTTACTCTGAAGGAGATCTCGAGGTTCTCTCCTCCCCACACGTCCATCCCGTCATCATAAGCTCCGATCTCCCAGAAGAACTTCCTGTCCAGCGCCAGCAAGCCTCCAGCCATTGTCGGGGAGCTGTGTATACGGAAAAGCTTAATGATTAATGACACGAATATGTAATATATTCATGAAGTCAGGACAAGACAAGACTAGAGGTTTGAAGAAAGGACGTCTTCCCTAATCTTGTACTCATATCTACATGAACGGCTTGAGGCATTCAGATTGTTTTCTGTGACCACATCAGAATACTAAAGATTCTCCATTTTCAAACATCACAGAAACCTGCATACTTTACTGAACTGTCACAGGAGAACAACGGTTTACTGTCTCAGCTCACTCAAGTGTTTGTGGATAAACCTCTACGTCTGTAATGTCCACTAGTGGTGGTCCGATTAATTGAAATAATCGAAGATTGTTCGCAATGACTAAACGACCAAGCAATCGATCATGTTTTCTCATAATCGAAAATAAACAATTTGGGAACACTGTATTGCTTAAACAATATTTTTCACAAGGTTGGTTTTGTCTGTTACATTTCATAAGCACTACAAGCTCGTTCCAAGTCAGGATTGAGTTTATCTTAAAGACTCCAGGAAATGTATGTTCCTAACAAACTAGTCAACCTTTAAAGATGTAAAATTTGCAAATGTGTTTTGTGCAATTTGCAAAATACTCGAAAGAACTGCATGTTTTTCTATATTTTTGGTGCGTTAACAAACATAACCTGGAAAATTTGATAAATGACGCTAATCAATTATTTTCGATGATTGATCGGTTGTAATGAACCGATCGTCAATTATGAGATTATAACCAATTCCCAACACTGATGTCCCCAACAAAAGATTTCACGCTATGCACTTCCTTCTGTGTGAGGCTCAGAACTTGTCAGTCATTCTACCTGTAATGAATACTATTCTACCAACTGCAGTTTGCTAGCCAAAGGTTGAAGGCAGGGAGGTAAGAGTGAGTGAGTTTAGTTTTACGTTGTTTGTAGCAATATTCCAGCAATATCACGGTGGGTACATAATTAATGGGCCTCACACATTGTACCCATGTGGGAAATCGAACCAGGGTTTTCGGCATGACGAGCGAAAGCTGTAACCTCTAGGCTACCCCGATGCATCTTGGAGGCAGGAGTTTGGTGCAGACGAAAATGGGACAATAAAGGATTCGAACCCACAATATAGGTTTCTGGTGTGCCCAGGGATAGAGGAGAACAATACATTTTTTCATTGGTTGTTTAATGCCAATGTTTGCCTTTGTTAAATGTATTCCATAAATAACTGAGTCTGGACCAGACAATCCATTGATTGACACTATGATCTATCAGTCTACACAATGAACAATATTCACCTGATTGGGTCTGTGTATTTCCGATGAACTTTCTCCCTCTCCGGGATGTCTCTCCAGGTGAAGTGCATACTCCAGGAAAACCCACCCACGTTGTAGCCCCCCTGTCCGGAATACTCCAGTGTGTTGTCGTTGATGGCATCAATTATCGGACACACCACCGTCTTCCGGTTTTCTTGTATACGAGCAAGGATCGGTTCCAACCTTTACAAAAGAATACATGAAAATTAAATCTTCTGTTGTTGGTATTATCAATAACAGAGAGTGAGTATAGTTTTACGTTGCTTGTAGCAATATTCCAGCAATTACACGGTGGAGACATCATTAATGGGCCTCACACATTGTGCCCATGTGGGGAATCGAACCCGGGTCTTCAGTGTGACAAGCTAATGCATTAACAATTAGGCTACCCTACCGACCCCATCAATATATAAGAGAAACAACACAGATACAGTCATCCCTCGCCATAACGCGGGTTTGGGGTCCATGGATGACCCCTCGCGTTATTAGACACATGCATTATAGTAACTATTAGGGCTGGGACGATTCACTGATGCACCGATACATCACTATACATTTTAGTTTGACGGTTGATACAGCTATCATATCGCTGACTGGTGTATCGATACAAAACGATACACAACTTTTTTTCAAAACAGTATTATCTTAAATATGTTAATACTTATGTGGAGAAAAATACGCAAGTAGGATAGAGTCACTTGTTCCTTTATTACAACAGTGTTGGAAATTATAACATAAATTGTATATTATATACTTATCCTATCTCACGCTATGCACCTCTCTTCTTCTGTACGACCATGTGTGGAAACGTGCTGGGCCCCTTTCCTCAAAGCGATCGTAGCGTTACGACAGTCGTAAGTCTATGTTAAAGTATGGGAGTTACGATCACCTTAGCGCTACGATCGCTTTGAGGAACGGGGCCCTGTAGGCTAAGTTGAATCAAACGTTCTGGCCTCTGACCCCTGACCTCTGACCCACTCCATAGCAGGACCTGTCAATCATCTCCATAAGCGTGCAGATCACTTCGATGATAACCTGACAGCCTGCCCTAGTCATTCTCGTCTTGGAGCTCCCAGTAATCTGTGATGTGGGGCAGGTCGGGCGGGTATCCTTCGCGTGAGATAGGATAAGTATATAAAGATACAATTTATGTTAAAATTTCCAAATTTTAAACTTATCCTATCTCACGCTATGCATTATCGCACGGTTGGATGGCGGGCCGCAGATTACCCCGTGTGACTCTACAACCATGAGGTCGCATAACACAAGGAAGCCAGGAGAAAGCACCAACTCCCAATATGCTAACTCAGAACTTGTGATGGGTTGCTTCGGATATCCCTTGGCTTACTCCGCACAAAAACTCTAGGGAGTGGGCACTCCCGAATTAATGTGGTTTTCAGCCGCAACTTTTGACAAGCAAAAGGATGCAGTTTGGTAAGTGACCCCAGTGAATTAAAGTTGAAGACCTTAATCTGGCCAGTCCCTGCTTTGGAACTACCCCCCACAGACACGCGCTGGAGACGGAGAAAGAGGGAAGAGCCCGGTTGCTCGACTTGTTTAACGTTCAGTACCGATCTCCCTCCCAGAGGCGAGAAAGGACTTAGGAGCGGAACGCTTCGAAAACCATGTTGGTAATCGGAAATCAACACTTCACTGACGTGATTGCTCGAGGAGTAGAGGTCAGTAAGCGGAGTGTCGACCACCTCTGCATGTAGCACAAGACTGGCCTCTCAGTCTATCGAGTCATAGCTTATGACAGTGCGAACACGCCCTAGTTGCCTAGGTCAGGTGGTCTATGCCCAAAAGCACCAAGATAAAGATGACATCGATATCTTCCAGGTACACAAAGCAAGACCGACGCGAGAAAGGATTGCTTCTTATCTGTGAGCACGGGTCGATACTTGCTAGGACCAAAAGACCAAACTGGTGCAGACCTTCCACGTCTATAACTGAGATCGTGAAGATAGTGTGAGGCGATGACTGTGTCCGATCTCCAGAAGCATCCCTCTAGGATAGCTGGAAGGGAGCAGTTCCGATGAAACGCCATGGTAGATGCTAAGGCCCGGGTCTCACGAGGATTCGCCATCGTGGGTGGAGGAAGGTCTGCATAAGAGTAGGCACGTAGGATTGTAGGAGAGACTTCTGAGGTTGAGGCAGTAGACAATGGGATGAAGAGTCTCTTGCCTAAGTCGGTCCTTAGAAGCAGCCAGGTATACATGCCATGCCCGAACAGAGCATAGGGAAACGTTTTCTGTGTCATCATGACCCAATATAGAGGACAGTGGCGGGACCGGAAATGTGCGGTCCGGCTGACCAGGTAGTTGATTCTTGGCCACAAAGTCCAACTAACCCCAAGGAAAGCTTAGCATGTCTTGACCTCCCAAAACGCACTCGGGATATGTTGAGGGCGTGTAGCTCGGAGATTCGTGCAGCAGTAGCCAAAGCCATGAAAAGGGAGGTCTTAAGGAGACATGTTCAAAGACCTTCTCCTCCGAAGGTTCGTAGTCCGCTGACGTAAGATGATTAAGCACGCGACGGAGAGGTCCCAAGCTGGAGGGTGGAACTTCGGTGACTGATCAACAAGCTTAAACGACCTGGAACTGTAGATACCTTCACACCTGAGGCCTGTGCAATAACGGTGTTAAGAGCAGCCAAGGGAGTGGACAGTGTAGAACCCTTCAACTTCTTGGTGGTTCGAAGATGTTGGAGGTACTCTGCAACCACCTGCAATGGTTAAGAAGCTATACCCTTCGTCCTGTAGGATGCTTCAAATTTCTTCCACTTGTTATCTTAGAGAGACCTAGTGGAAGTGCGATGCGCTGTATTGATGGCGTCGAATTACCGGCTTCGATATCCTTGGCGTCAACCTAACTTATGTTGATGCCAAACGCGGAAGATGGAGCGCGATTGGGAACCAACGCCAGGTGATCGGAGTATTGGTGAAACCAGAAGATCGCCATGTATCTGGAAGAGGTACGTACAGGATCGGGCTCGCCATTCCACTTGTAGATCTACTTTAACCACCCTGGCCGCCAGGCGGTCGCTGACCAAAGCAGTGTCATCCGCTGGAGTTGTGCGCAGTTACAGTAGTAAGTGTGGAAGAAGGGCACTGGAGGAAACGCCATGACGCTTGGGTCATTCCACAGGAGGTAAGAGATTGCCGCGGATCTCAAGCCAGAGGCAGCAGGTGGTTGAAGCCAAGAGTGCTTAGCTGGCTTCGGCTGCCAGCGGAAAACAGAGGGTCTGTAGCTGTTGGTGTAGCTTCCACTCTGTCGGATAGGGACGAAGTGGAGGGGACAGCTTAATCCGCGAATGACATTCTTCACTCCTGGAATAGGGTTGGCCCGAACGGAGAGGTTGAGCTTGTCCACCAACTGGAAAAAAACAGTTGTCCACTGCAGGAGTTGAGGAGTTGATCCCATTGTGCCACACGACCGGTGCTGTGCGCTGTCCGACCGAATGAGGTCGATCGTAGATGTGCTTGCTTAATGAGTGATGGACAGAATCACCACCCTGATCTCAAGATTGTTGATGTGGGGGGCGAGATCTATGAGAGACCACTGCCCTGCCACCTGCTGATCGAGAAGATGAGCTCCAAACCCATGTAGAGATGACTCGCACAGGTGGAGAGTCGGGACTTTAACAAAAAACAAACTCCACCCCAGACATTCGACTCTTCCATCCACCATAGGAGATTTGAAAGGAGTTCCAGAGGAAGAATGATCAGAGACAGCAGACCGCCCACCCTGAAGTGTGGAGCCAAGAATAGCTACAAAGGCCAAAGTTGAAGTTGACCCCTGAGGGTCAACGCTTGGGCCGATGTCAAGAGACCCAGAAGCTCCTGCCATAGACGAAGAGTCCTGGGTTGAGATAACGCAAGGGGAACTAACCGCTGGATCTTGGCAAACTGATCCTTCGGCACAAACAATCTGTTGAGCTCCTGTGGTCAACACCGCACCTCGATAAACTGCAGGCGGCAAGAGACAGGACTAGTTCCGACTTCTAAATATTGATCAGCCAACCTAACTGGTGAAGTAGCTGCATCGTGAACTGCATGAGACGTAGTAGAAGGGCACGGTCACTCTGAGCCTGGATACAGTTGCCAATATATGCTTGAAGCATACCTCGCGATGGAATAAGCTGTTGTGATGGATTCCGGCCATCCGCGGTAAACAGCCACAGGCCGAAGAAATTTCAAACGGGAGGACACGCCATTGATAATGGGTGCCCTCGAAGACGAAGTGAAGAAACTTGCGATGGTTCGGGAATAACAGGATGTGAAGGTATGCATCCTGAAGGTCGAGACTGATCATGTAATCCCCCAGTTTGATGATAGTCTTGATTAGAGCCAACGACACCATACAAAAGCTGTATGAGGCGTAGAAACACTCAAAAGATTCAGAGTAGAACCTTCGTACCAAAAAGATTGAGGTAAAACCCTGGTTTCAGGATTCAAGGATTCGTGAAGTTCTGCAGCAACGTCGCTATTGTGGACCGCAGCACAGCCGTCAGACGTGTGGGATACGTCCTGCGATCCGGAAGTAAGGTGAGAGGAGGATTGTCGATGACCGGAAGCTGATACCCCCTTGGAGACAGGGGAGAGCACGTAAGGGTCATCCAAAATGGTCCAATTGAGAGCAGAAATCCCAAGTCTTCCGCCTACTGGGGACCCCGTGATAGGAACGACTGGAGGCGGAAGGTTCTCGTCGTGTTCTGATATCAGCAAGTCACGGCTTGTTGGGTTGCTGACAGGAGGACTGATTGGAACCATGGGTAGGTCTGGAAGACGTGAAGGTTCGACGATGACGGCTGGCACGACCTCTGCCCGAACCTCTCCCCCAAAAGGAAGTAGGAGCTCCTGACCGCAAATCAAGATTAGCCGGTACATAACGAGCTGGCCGTCATGTACATAATGAGTCCTCAACCAACAACCGCTGGAACTTCAACAGTTCTACCGAGACTGCAGATGAGCATCTTGCCCCACTTTGGAGGCAACATCTCTGATCTCCGTTAAAGAGTGCCCTGCCCGACCATGGCTAACGAAAAAAGGTCTGTCCTAAATCTGCTTTCCCATGAGGATAAGTGCAGCAGGCCCCTGCAACACATCGCCGTGAAGTAGGAAAAGACATGGGCCAACTGGTCCAGGATGATCTGAAACTGTCCTTGCAATAAGACCATCGCAGCCCGAACGTAAGCCTGCTGAGGAGAAGTCGCATGTGAGACTGACATAGCCACCGCTTCCGTAGCCATCAAACAAGATTGAATGGAGCCCAAGTTCCCCGGATTATGTCGAAGCGAAATAGCAAGTCTGCCGATGATCTGCTGTGAGGGAGACGAAGATTATCGGCAATCCAAACCACCAGTTGGGGCACATTAACAGCATCAATGCTCACATTGGAATATGAAAAACCCTCTGAAGTAGGAGAGGACGTGGCTGACGGCGGAACTCCTCCAAGGTTGAAGAAGAGTGGTCGAAAGGCTGACTAACTGCACAGTCGAGGAAGACGCTGGAACTTGTTGACCCAAAGCCAAAGCCACAGCCTGAACGATAGCATTAAAGTCCATATGGTGGGATGCCGAACCATCAGACGATGGGTCCCAAGAAACTGGACGAATAGGTGTGGTTGCAGGTCCCGAAGCGGGTGGCAAAGTCGAACCCGGGCAGGCATGGAGGGTTGACGTAAAGATCAAGTTAACCGCTTAAGAGGATCCTGCTGGTATAGACAAATCCTGTTGATGAAGTGACGCGAGCGTTACATTCGGTGAAGGCAGTGTACTGGGAAGCAAACACGAACCCACTGTAAATGCCCCGCCCGAAGAACCAGTAGAGATTGTAGGAAGTGCCGCTCTCGTGGAACTAACCCCCGCCGTTGAAGGAATTAGATAAGAAGATTGAAGCGCCACATCCGGAGGGAATGGAACTGTAGATAAAGCCGGAAAACACCAAGTCGAACCAAGTAGCACACTAGCAGCTATGCGAAGTTAACCGCCAGAGAGCTGCCAGACTGGAGGGAGCTGTGTACCAGGAGTACTGGAGGCAAGCTAATAGGAAGCAAGCACCGAATTGGAAACAAGCGCCTCACTGGAGGCTAGTGCCAAACTGGGATCAAATGCCAAACTGGAAGCAAGGGCCAAACTGGAAGCAAACGCTGAATTGGAAGCAAGCGCTGAACTGGAAGCAAGCGCTGAACTGGAGACCAGCACCGAGCTGGAGACAAGCGCCGAACTGGAAGCAAGCGCCAAACTGGGGACAAGTGCCGAACTGGAGACAAGCACCGAATCCAGGCATGCAACCAAACTGGAGACAAGTGCCGAACTGGGAGCAAACGCTGAACTGAGAGCATTAAGGGCCGAACTGACAGTAAGCGCTGAACTGGTAGTAAGCGGCACTGTGGTAGCAAGTACCGAACTGATAGTAAGCGCCGAACCAGAAGGGATCGACGCACTGGATACTTGCTGCACTTGAAATTGATGGTGTTCTGTAGATAAATGTGACGGCATACAGAACAGAAGTAGCAAATGGCGCATCAGAAACCCTCAGTACGCTGGTAGATATCAAGGGATGATATTGAAGCGCTGAACTGGGAGCAAACGCTGAACCAGTCCAAAGCGCTGAACTGGATAAAAGTGGCGCACTGGCAGAAACGTCGTACCAATCAGCAAGCTGGAAAGCGCCGAATCCAGAGCAAGCACCGCTTGCGAGTGATTGCCAGTCAATCCAAATGCCGCACTGGAAACCAGTCCCATCAAATGACGAGCGCTCTGTGAAACTGTCACCAGAGAAGCCGAACGAGCTCGAGCAGCAGACGTAGTTAACACAACTACTCTGGGTAGAAAACAATCTACAGTGGTGACAGGACTGGACGTCTGCAGATGAAACAATTGTCGTAAAAGTCAGACGCATCAGCAAGAAACTCTTCATTTGGAGACGGAGAACGAGAGCGACGATCTGACTTAAAGTGCTTCAATGAAGAAGGACCCTCAGAGGGTTACGGCGAAATCGGTTGGCCATCTGCCTGGATGCCACCCGGCGATACTCTGAGAACGCATCATCGTCAAGTCCAGCACAAAAAGTGCATCGTTCTGAACAGTCACACCGTCCCAAACAATCCACACAACGCGAGTGTGGGTCTGCCACCGAAAAATTACTGTTGCATCTAACGCAGTGCTTGTCGTTTCTTAAATGCACTACGACTTGATTAGCCCATGATTGAACAAACAATCAAATTCACTGAAAAACAGCACACGTCTACACATGGCAACAAGTAAGAGAATGACAAGGGCAGGCTGTCAGGTGATCATCGAAGCTATCTGCACGCTTATGGAGATGATTGACAGGTCCTGCTATGGAGTGGGGCAGAGGTCAGGGGTCAGAGGCCAGAAAGTTTGATAGAACTTAGCCTACAGCCCGTTTCCACACATGGTCGTACAGAAGAAGAGAGGTGCATAGCGTGAGATAGGATAAGTTTAAAAATTTATTGTTATACACAAATACCTTCAAATAAAATCATTTTAAATCTTAATACTGTGTCATTCTTTCAAGGTGTATGTATCGTGATACGTATCGTATCGCAGGTAAAATATCGTGATACATATCGTATCTTGACATAGTGTATCGTCCCAGCCCTAGTAACTATTACGTAACGCGAAATAAAGGCCTATTAAAATCATATTTCCATGGACATAACAAAATTGCTATTTCATGTACTGTGCCCAGTATAAGGAAACCCCTGGCATTTCAGCTGTAAGGATGAGAAGACCAGGGCTTAGACTAAAAGCCCTTTTAGCGCTAAGATAGTCCTAACTTAATGTTATATGTATGGCACTTACGACTATCTTAGCGCTAAGAGAGCTTTGAAAATCTAGGCTCAGTATTGCTGCATGAGAGGCAACTTCTGAATGCAGAGAGCAAACTCACGTAAACTTCACACATTGCACACATACAAAAGACCTTTCATGGTAACAGCTTGTGGTGATGTGCATATGCCAATAAATATCATAATCAAATTGTTCATTCAACTGGCAGTAAGAAGGAAAATGCCTCCAGATGTGTGCATAACAGAAAATGAAAAATCACACATGGGTTTACAAGGATTGAAACTTGTGCTTGATCTGAGTGCCATGGCACGGTAAATAATGCAATGAAATATTTCCAGTGTACCCTGGCAGCACGACTAAAAATTATAAAATGATAACATGATTCATTCAATAGAAAACATATAATTCAAAAGCTATTTTTGCACCCTATCAAACTGTTTATCTGTGGCAACCTATCTCACGGCTTAACATGGGCATGGCCATTTTGAATGATAGTCAGCATAACATGAAATCACACTTTGGATGATAACATTGCTTGTGGGTTAGTTTATCTGTCTGGGACAAAGAACATGAATAGTAGTTGCAGCCATGATTTTGTTCAGGAAATGCAGCTCTCAAGTTTAGAGGTTTACATGTTGTTTACTGATTATTAAAAATTCAATTCAATTCAATTCAATTCAAATGACATAATTGTTCGGATTATCAAAATGTATTGGCACTACTATCTTTTCCTGCTCTGAAATGTTTATAGTCAAGAGCTCTCCCTGTGAATATATTAGTGGTGTAACGATTCATCGATAGTATCGATGTTTACATCGTCAACTATGCGATACGAGTGCATCGATACAAAACACACTTAGGTAATATATCAGGATATTTATATCGCAAGGGTCCATGATACATCGATGTATCGCCACAAGAGACGATATATCCCGATACAACTTGAACACTACTTAAAGTTATAAGAAATATTGCATTAGTAATAGGAAAGGAGTCTCTTTGAAATACTTCTGAATTTTAAAAACAAATTGAACCTTAAAGGAATTTGTTTGTGTCTGTTATCTTTGTTACATGAACAAAGGAGTCGGTGTATAAGTGAAAGAGTGTGAACATTTTACAAACTCTGTGAACTGTAGAATACTTGTCTTCAAGTAATTGAAATATGTTTTAGCTGTTTGACAAATAACACTTCTAACAACTATGAACAATGTCTTACCTTTGTTAAGAAGGAGAACAAATAGAAGATATAATTTAGACTGACTGACTGACTGAGTTTGGTTTTACGCCGCTTTTAGCAATATTCCAGCAACATCACGGCGGGGGACACCAGAAATGGATACAATTTAGAAAGCAGACTTAAGAGTTCTTGTCAGTGATTCGGAATTCTGATACAAGTTAAATTAAGTTGTTTGTGAAAGCATTGGTGTAGAAACACAACTTCCAAAAGGAAACTTCACTTTCAAATTTATATATATATTAGATTAAGGTATGCTGAATATGTTTGACTGTACTTTCTTAAGCATTAAATGCTGAAACTTATTTAACCAACAACTGTTTAGGTGTGTGTGAATGTAACACAAGTTCTGCTGTATAACAAATAAAGTTTCAGTCATTTTATCGATCATATATGTTCTGTTATTAGAAATTGTAAATTATCGGGATACGTATCGTATCGCCACTATTGCATCGTGATGATAATCGTCTCGCAGGTTCCTTGCCAATACTTTCATGATATATCGTCTCGACTCATTAAACTGGTATCGGGGGATATATTGTCTGGCCACTTAGGCCACGATACACAGCTCTAGAATATATATATATTTTATAAACAGGAATATGTTTATAGCAATATGTATCATATCAAGAACTATTTATAGCAATACGTATCGCATCGTGATCTATGTATAGCGATATGTATTGTATGGTATTGTGATCTATGTATAGCGATATGTATTGTATCGCATGGTGATCAATGTATAGCGACACATATCATAATATGATCTATGTATAGCGATATGTATTGCATCGCATTGTGATCTATGTAGAGCGATATGTATTGAATCGCATTGTGATCTATGTAGAGCGACACGTATCATAATATGATCTATGTATAGAGATATGTACCGCATTGCAATCTATGTATAGCAATATGTATCATATCGTGATCTATATAGAGAGATATGTATCGTATCCTGATCTATGTATAGTAATATGTATCACATCGCAAACTATGTATAACGACATGTATCGTATCATGATCAGTGTATAGTGATATTTATCGTATTGTCATCTATGCATAGTGATATACATGTGTATCTTTTCACCCCAAATAACAATATATAATAGCAGTGTAATGTCCGTCTGTTGTGACGGCAACCTGAATATAACTTGCACCCAAGGGCAATAATCCATTACAATATATTTATTGCTTATACAGCAATTCTGTGTCCACATGAGCAATCAATTATATTTGCATTTCAGGGTAACATTTTTAGCTGATCATACTCTTAATATGCATTATACAATAACCTTAAGCCAGAAAGAAATTTGAATTTTATAAGATGGCAAGAGTCATGGAAATTTCAGCATGACACGGAACCCCAGACACTCACCACTGTGTCCCAGCCTCACAGTGAGAATCCAGGAACACGATGACATCACCCGTGGCAGCCTTGGCGCCTTCGATACGGGCCCGTATCAAGCCACTCCTCTGTTGGGTCCTCACCATCTTCACGATGCCATCAGGCCAGGTCTTCTCCACGTAGGTCTTCAACTTGTCTCCCAACTCAGCTGCAACAGAAAGGGAACTGGTCAAATACACAGGTGTATATAACCATTGTAGTATAGTTAGGTCTCATACTTAGATGATATAGCATAGATATGGGTCTGATATTTAGCTGTTGTAGCATAGATGAGTTACACATAGCTGATGTAGCACAGATGGGTCTGTTACACAGTTTACATAGCATTGACGGGTCTGATATTGCTGATATAGCATTGGTGGGTCTGATATTGCTATTATAGCACAGATTAGTCTGTTACACAGTTTACATAGCATTGATGGGTCTGATCTTGCGGATATAGCATTGGTGGGTCTGATCTTGCTGATATAGCATTGGTGGGTCTGATATTGCTATTTTATTATATAGGTAGTATTTTTCCTGTACCACAATTGGTCAAAATACCGTCACATGATTGACTACAAAACTGGATATTGACTTGAGTTTTCTGATAAATGACGATATTGACTTGGGTTACTAAAAATAGACAAGGAATCCCTCGCACGGTCTTCCCAGCGCCAGCCAATCAGATCACTCGGATAGATGGCACAGTGTGCGCATTAAAAGTTTATGTTAAAACCCGTTTCTCTTTCATTATATAATAAAACAATTATAGACTCTTGTAGAGGTCGATATCGGTTTTTATTGACCTGAGAAAAACAATATCAACCTCTACAAGAGTCTATAATTGTATAATAGCACAGATGGGTCTGATATTGCCATTATAGCACAGATGGGTCTGTTACACAGTTTACATAGCATTGATGGGTCTGATATTGCTATTATAGCATTGGTGGGTCTGATATTGCTATTATAGCACGGATTGGTCTGTTACACAGTTTACATAGCATTGATTGGTCTGATATTGCTGATATAGCATTGGTGGGTCTGATATTGCTATTATAGCACAGATGGGTCTAATATTGCCATTATAGCACAGATGGGTCTGTTACACAGTTTACATAGCATTGATGGGTCTGATATTGCTATTATAGCATTGGTGGGTCTGATATTGCTGATATAGCATTGGTGGGTCTGATATTGCTATTATAGCACAGATGGGTCTAATATTGCCATTATAGCACAGATGGGTCTGTTACACAGTTTACATAGCATTGATGGGTCTGATATTGCTATTATAGCATTGGTGGGTCTGATATTGCTATTATAGCACGGATTGGTCTGTTACACAGTTTACATAGCATTGATGGGTCTGATATTGCTGATATAGCATTGGTGGGTCTGATATTGCTATTATAGCACAGATGGGTCCAATATTGCCATTATAGCACAGATGGGTCTGTTACACAGCCTACATAGCATTGATGGGTCTGATATTGCTATTATAGCATTGGTGGGTCTGATATTGCATTATGAGCCGCGGATTGGTCTGTTACACAGCTTACATAGCATTGATTGGTCTGATATTGCTATTATAGCATTGGTGGGTCCGATACTGCTATTATAGCACGGATTATCTGTTACACAGCACATAGCATTGATTGGTCTGATATTGCTGATATAGCATTGGTGGGTCCGATATTGCTATTATAGCACAGATGGGTCTAATATTGCCATTATAGCACAGATGGGTCTGTTACACAGTTTACATAGCATTGATGGGTCTGATATTGCGCTATTACAGCATTGGTGGGTCTGATATTGCTATTATAGCATGGATTAGTCTGTTACACAGTTTACATAGCATTGATGGGTCTGATATTGCTGATAAAGCATTGGTGGGTCTGATATTGCTATTATAGCAAAGATGGGTCTGTTACACAGTTTACATAGCATTGGTGGGTCTGATATTGCCGATATAGCATTGGTGGGTCTGATATTGCTATTATAGCAAAGATGGGTCTGTTACACAGTTTACATAGCACTGATTGGTCTGATATTGCTGATAAAGCATTGGTGGGTCTGATATTGCTATTATAGCAAAGATGGGTCTGTTAAACAGTTTACATAGCACTGGTGGGTCTGATATTGCTGATAAAGCATTGGTGGGTCTGATATTGCTGATATAGCATTGGTGGGTCTGATATTGCTATTATAGCACAGATGGGTCTGATATTGCCATTATAGCACAGATGGGTCTGTTACACAGTTTACATAGCACTGATTGGTCTGATATTGCTGATAAAGCATTGGTGGGTCTGATATTGCTATTATAGCAAAGATGGGTCTGTTACACAGTTTACATAGCACTGGTGGGTCTGATATTGCTGATATAGCATTGGTTGGTCTGATATTGCCATTATAGCACAGATGGGTCTGTTACACAGTTTACATAGCATTGATGGGTCTGATATTGCTATTATAGCACAGATGGGTCTGTTACACAGTTTACATAGCACTGAGGGGTCTGATATTGCTGACATAGCATTGATGGGTCTGATATTGCTGATACAGCACTGATGGGTCTGATATTGCTGATATAGCATTGATGGGTCTGATACACAGTTTACATAGCATTGATCGGTCTGATACACTGCTCATATAGCTCATATACACATCTGATATAAGCCGATAAAGAATAAATGGACATGATAACGTATAACATCCTGACACAATACGAATTATTGCTTTCAATTTAGTTTTCTGTTAATGCACACTCAGGCCATGAATCAAAAGAAGTTCTTGAAAGGCATAACAACATAAGGTATGGATTGACAACTTCTTTAATATTTACAACACGTAAATATTAAAGAAGTGAGGTGGTGAGATGAAATTGGGTTTAACGTCATGCTTGAGAATATTTCGCTCATATGACGACGTGCATGCGTGTGTATGTGTATGTGCGGCTGCTTGTACTAGCCCAGACTGAAGCTGGTTTTATAGTGCTAGCCCACTGAGATACCATGCCGCAGTGAAGCATGAATACCCCACTCAGACACATTTTACTAGGGGTGTCGCGGTACGCGAATGTATCGATGCCTCGATACATTTTTACTGACGATACGATACGCGATACGATGCTTGCGAAAGCATCGATTCCTATTTTATAACTTTATCGATTCAAATTTTTATGCTATATCCATCTCCTTCAAAGTCTTGATAGTAAAATTATACGAGACCGCTCTGAAAAATAGATGTAGCTAGCTTTACTTACAAAATAGTTTGGAAACTAACAGCTTTTGTTATTGGCTAGACTATTTTGATGGACCAATCAGCGAGCGCGTACGTTGCCGGTAAGGTAATGCTATGAAAAGGCGCGAAAATTATGTATCGCGATACGTATCTCCGGGCGGACGCTCTAACCACTACACCACGGAGGCGGTCCTTAAAGAAGTTGTAAATCCATACCATACATTGTTATGTTACCTTCCAGCTTCTAAATGCCCTTAAAGTTTCTTGAAAGGTATTGAGAAGTTGGGCAAACATGAATACATGACAGATTTTATGGATAAAAATTATAAAAAGAGCTGTTATCCTTAAAACTTGTCATGTATTGATAAATCAATAGTTTTAAATCCCTGCTCCAAGTGATGGATGTCCTGCTGCAGTTGGTCACAGCTGCATCATATTGACCTCCCCACATCGATATTGCTCTCCATGACACTCTATGCAACTGTGATATGAACACTTTATCAGCAGGTGCCCTTATCACCATAAAATTGCGACAAGTATATATCCAATATACCATGTCATTTTGTAGCCATAAAATATACATATTAATATCAGTGATCATTTGGCTTTAAACATGCAAATCAATGCTGTAATAAATTTAACTTTTTTATCATAGTTATCGATAATAGGCCTTCTTAAGCAAATTTTAAAATGTAAAGTATAATCCATTATACCATGTCATTTTGCAGCCATAAAATATACATAGAACATCAGTGATTATTTGGCTTTAAACGTGCAAATCATTGCCTTAAAATATATTTCTTATCATAGTTATAGATAATAGGCCTTTTTTAGCAAGCTTCTTAAAAACATAAAATATACATCCATTATTCCACGTCATTTTGCAGCCATAAAATATACATAGAACATCAGTGATCATTTGGCTTTAAACGTGCAAATCAATGCCATAATATATATAACTTACTGCTCATAGTAATGGATAATTGGCCTTTTTTTTAGTAAACTTTGCAAAATGTAATTCAAGATTTACTTGCCATATGCCATTGCGGTATGATGATGAAGTTGTCATAGGGCATCACCAATGACCTATATATTTACCTTGAGCCGTTCCTGCCCCTAGTTTTATAGACTAACGCTTAGTCCCTGAATATATATAATTTTGATAGTAACAAATAAACCCATTTTAATTTAAAAGGAGCCCCAGTGAGTTGGGAGATTCAGGACCTGGGGAAATCTAGACTTGCTTCATTTAGGGATTTAGCATTGTAGGGAGGGCTAGGCAGTAGGAAAAATAATATGGTTCAGGGACTGAGACAGACTGCTAGTTTTACTGAAACCCTTGAAAGCATTATCTGCAATGTTCCAGAAGGGCTTCAACCTCCCCACCAGTCTGTAAATCTGGGTCAAGTGAAACTTGATTTTCTTCTTAAGGCCAGACCAATTTTATATCTTGTTTTACAGATTTCTGTCCTCAGAAAACCTAATTAAAGGCAGGAGGGAAAAAAAATAAAAATAAAATCACCAGTCAAAGTAATATTCCTTCTAAATACTCAAAGTATTTTACTTTTGGCAATTTTTGAAGTGTATTTGGGTAAAAAAACAATCTTAAAAAGACTTTTCTTGTAAATATGTAAGTTTACATTATGGCCAATAATAACATTAGGATTTTATATTTTGAGCAGGGAAAGTTTATTAATTTTTTTCTTATTCTTGAAAAAATATGACAGGCGGATCCATAAAACAAGAAATAATATTGGTCTGGCCTAAGGAGATAATAATACAGAGATTTCTTATGCTTCTATTCAGATCATAAGATATAGTCCTTGCTGCAGGCATCCGTGACTAAGTCATGTGAACCACAACAGCCTTGCCTTCAGTTGGCCTTGCCATGTAGTGAAGACAGATCACAATGAGCATAGGCTTCAATTAATATCCTTGCCATGTGGTTAAGCCATATCACAATGAGCATAGTTACTATCACTTTGCTCTGGGTTCACATAATATCCAATGAGCATGCTTCATGTGGTTAAGTCATATCACAATGAGCAAAGGCTTCAATTAATATCCTTGCCATGTGGTTAAGTCATATCACAATGAGCATAGGCTTCAATTAATATCCTTGCCATGTAGTGAAAACATATCACAATGAGCATAGGCTTCAATTAATATCCTTGCCATGTAGTGAAGACATATCACAATGAGCATCGGCTTCAATTAATATCCTTGCCATGTGGTTAAGTCATATCACAATGAGCATAGGCTTCAATTAATATCCTTGCCATGTAGTTAAGTCATATCACAATGTAGTGAAGCAAAGGCTTCAATTAATATCCTTGCCATGTGGTTAAGTCATATCACAATGAGCATAGGCTTCAATTAATATCCTTGCCATGTAGTGAAGACATATCACAATGAGCATAGGCTTCAATTAATATCCTTGCCATGTAGTGAAGACATATCACAATGAGCGTAGGCTTCAATTAATATCCTTGCCATGTGGTTAAGTCATATCACAATGAGCATAGGCTTCAATTAATATCCTTGCCCCTAGTGAAAGACATATCACAATGAGCATAGGCTTCATATCACAATGAGCATCGGCTTCAATTAATATCCTTGCCATGTAGTGAAGACATATCACAATGAGCATAGGCTTCAATTAATATCCTTGCCATGTAGTGAAGACATATCACAATGAGCATCGGCTTCAATTAATATCCTTGCCATGTAGTGAAAACATATCACAATGAGCATAGGCTTCAATTAATATCCTTGCCATGTAGTGAAGACATATCACAATGAGCATCGGCTTCAATTAATATCCTTGCCATGTGGTTAAGTCATATCACCATGAGCATAGGCTTCAATTAATATCCTTGCCATGTGGTTAAGTCATATCACAATGAGCATAGGCTTCAATTAATATCCTTGCCATGTAGTTCAGTCATATCACAATAAGCAAAGGCTTCAATTAATATCCTTGCCATGTGGTTAAGTCATATCACAATGAGCATAGGCTTCAATTAATATCCTTGCCATGTAGTGAAGACATATCACAATGAGCATCGGCTTCAATTAATATCCTTGCCATGTAGTGAAGACATATCACAATGAGCGTAGGCTTCAATTAATATCCTTGCCATGTGGTTAAGTCATATCACAATGAGCATAGGCTTCAATTAATATCCTTGCCCTGTAGTGAAAACATATCACAATGAGCATCGGCTTCAATTAATATCCTTGCCATGTAGTGAAGACATATCACAATGAGCATCGGCTTCAATTAATATCCTTGCCATGTAGTTAAGTCATATCACAATGAGCATCGGCTTCAATTATCCTTGCCATGTAGTTAAGTCATATCACAATGAGCAAAGGCTTCAATTAATATCCTTGCCATGTAGTTAAGTCATATCACAATGAGCAAAGGCTTCAATTAATATCCTTGCCATGTAGTTAAGTCATATCACAATGAGCGTAGGCTTCAATTAATATCCTTGCCATGCTTCACATTAAATATCCTTGCCATGTGGTTAAGTCATATCACAATGAGCAAAGGCTTCAATTACTATCCTTGCCATGTAGTTAAGTCATATCACAATGAGCGTAGGCTTCAATTAATATCCTTGCCATGTGGTTAAGTCATATCACAATGAGCATCGGCTTCAATTATCCTTGCCATGTAGTGAAGACATATCACAATGAGCATAGGCTTCAATTAATATCCTTGCCATGTAGTTAAGTCATATCACAATGAGCATAGGCTTCAATTAATATCCTTGCCATGTAGTTAAGTCATATCACAATTAGAGCTGTTTATCGTGGTCTAAGTGGCGAGACGATATATCCCGATACCAGTTTAGTTAGGCGAGATGATATATCATGAAAGTATTGGCAAGGAACCTGCGAGACGATTATCATCACGATAAATGGTGGCGATACGATACGTATCCCGATACTTTACAATTTCTAATAGCAGAACATATATGATAGATAAAATGACTGAAACTTTATTTGTTATACAGCTGAACTTGTGTTACATTCACACACACTTAAAAAGCTGTTCATTTAATAAAGTTTCAGCATTTAATGCTTTTAAAGTAAAGTCAAACACATTCAGTATACTTTGATCTAACATATATAAGTTTGAAACTGAAGTTTCCTTCCGGAAGGTGTGTTTCTGCACCGATGCTTTAACAAACAATTGAATGTAATTTATATCAGAATTCAGAATCACTGAAAAAAACTCTTAGATATTCTTTCTAAATTTTATCTTCTCTTTGTTATCTTTCTTAACAAAGCTAAGACATCGTTCGTGTATGTTAATAAATGGTGGTATTTGTCAAACAACTAAAACATATTTCAATTACTAAAGACAAGTATTCTACAGTTCACAGAGTTTGAAAAATGTTCACACTCTTTCACTTATACACCAACTCGTTTGTCCATGTAACAAAGATAACAGACACAAACAAATTCCTAAAAGGTTCAATTTGTTTTTAAAATTCAGAAGAATTTCAAAGAGACTCCCTTCCTATTCCTAATGCAATACTCCTTACAACTTTAACTAGTATTGAAGTTGTATCGGGATATATCGTCTCTTGTGGCAATACATCGATGTATCGTGGACCCTCGCGATATAAATATCCTGATATATTGCCTAAATGTGTTTTGTATCGATGCACTCGTATCGCGTAGTTGACGATGCAAACATCGATACTATCAATGAATCGTTACACCGCTAATCACAATGAGCATAGGCTTCAATTAATATCCTTGCCATGTAGTTACGTCATATCACAATGAGCATAGGCTTCAATTGTCCTTGCCATGTAGTTAAGTCACATCAAGTCCAGCCATTAACAATCCTCCCCCATGTTGCTAACCATAAAGATACTTCTGGTTTCAACAAGACAGGTATTAGCACAATAGCCTGCTGGCAAGTGAGTCTCAAGTATCCCATGAATTCAAAGAGATGTTTATGAATGCAGAGGTCTCAAGTGAGAAGTGTAGAGGACTGCATGTTGATGAGAACAAAGATTTAACTTGTATTCCTTGAGACCTAGGCTAACTCATTTTTTCTTCAATATTGAGATTTCTCAACTATCCAAATGTGGGACTGCATGTTACTATGAGCACAGATTTAACTTGAATTACTCGAGATCTTTGCAAAATATTATTACATTTTATATTGAGATTTCTAATCTATATAAAGGTAGAGGGATTTCAGCGTTGTATTTTCATTCTGAATAAAATGCCATGATGTGAAATTAAACATCAAAGTAAGTCTAGTTTTATGCCACTTTTAGCAATATTCCAGCACTATCACGGCAGGGGACACCAGAAATGGGCTTCACACATTGTACCCATGTGGGGAACTGAAACCTGGCTCTTTGGCATGACTAGGAAACGCTTTAACCACGAGGCTACCCCATTGCCCTAAACATTAAAGACTCTTCCTCTAAAATGCTCTGAATAAAATACAAGTTATCTATAACTTCAATGACTTCAGTTAAACTAAAACATTATGAATGCTGAATTCCTATTTAGAAATATGCACTGACATTTACAACAGATTTGGGGCAGTTGAAATTTTTTATACAAATCATCAAAGAACATTAAAAATAGTGTTTCAAAGAAGTCTCAGATGATTTGTAAACAAACTTCAAAGACTGAATCTAATGGGCAGAAGAGAAAACGACATGAGAAATTAGTTTGTCTGAAAAGTCGCCTGATGTTTGAAAAATATTTCACTAAACTGAAAGATCTTAAAAAGAGTTTATGGTCTGGTAAGCTGGCATTAAGTGACTGATTATTTAACTGCATTAATGGTGGGTCATGTAATACACTACAGCACCTGAAAGGATAATGTGCCACTAGTGGTGAGGGAAATGTATTCAACCTGCCCATGCACACATTGTCACATGACAGGCCCTCCATCAAGTGCCCTTATCAGGGAGATAACTCTTCCATTAGCATACCACTAATAAGATAGTGTCAAAGTACATTTCATGAAAATGAAAGGTAAAAGTCGAAGATTCTTTGTCATAACCTAAATATGAAACATCAAAGGTATACAGAATCATTTGTTTCACTTACTAGTGCCACAAACATCATCATGTTCAACAGATCAAAAAACCCAGACCCTCCAACTTAAAACCAGTGATCACATATGGTGTTTCAAAGTCACAGGACATTGGGTCCTGTAAGTTTCAGATGTCTGTCTGACCCATTGAAAATGCACAGGACCCATGGAATAAAATTAAACACACATTTCAGATTTAATATTTCTTATAATTGATATTGAAATTATTAACAAACATAAGATTTATAAACAGCAAACAAGTGTCACATGTCACATATAACAACTTCAGTCAAAGTCATTGTGAAATATACAGTCAGACACTAGGGCCGGTGGGTTGTAGACTTCTATCGGACCGTTGGTGAATCTGCCGGATTTGTCAGAGGGTCAGATGCTATTCGTGAACACTGCTTAAAACACTTCAGATAAGTCCATGAAATCCAGTAACTATCCACAGCAAGGTGTTCTGCAGCTCACCTAAGATTTCTAGAATATTACATCAAAAAGTTGTCCAAGAGGTGAACAAGAGGTTCCTTCACAAAATACATTTACCATCTCACTACTGGCTTATTAGATTTCATCATGAGTGAGTGAGTATGTGAGTTGGGTTTTATGCAGCTTTTAGCAATATTCCAGCAATATCAGGGTACATCAGAAATGGGCTTCACTAGTGTTGGGAATTGGTTAAAATCTCATAATTGATGATTGGTTCATTACTACCGATCAATCATCGAAAATAATTGGTTAGCGTCATTTATGAAATTTGTTAATGCACATTAAAATAAGGGGGAAAAAATGTAGTTCTTCTGGAGTTTTTTGGCAAAATTTCACATCTTTAAAGGATGACTAGTATGTTAGGAACATAAATTTATTGGGGTCTTTAAGATAAATTCAATCATGACTTGAAATGAGTTTGTAGTGCTTACGAAATGTAACAGACAAAACCAACCATGTGAAAAATATTGCTAATGAAAACAAGTGTTCCAGAATTGTTTGTGTTCGATTATGAGAAATTATGATCGATTGCTTGGTCGTTAAGTCACTATGACCAATCTTCGAATATTTCAATTAATCGGACCACCACTAGGCTTCACACACTGTACCCATGTGAGGAATCGACCCTGGGCAGGCGTGACGAGCGAACACTTTAACCACTGGGGTACCCTACCACCATATTTCACTTTGTAACATGAATACATGGCCCTGTGTATGGCAAAGATTACGTGAAGGTCAGGATAATATACAAAACTTTCAGCTTCATAAACACCAAGGTGTCAGACATATTTCAAATCCACTCTCCATTTGGTGAATGAAGTATGGGCAGGTCACACATGTCAAAAAGCCAAATAAGGGTCAAATGTAAAAATACATCAACATATGAATGATAAGTTGATCCGCATACTTCCCCTTGCTTCCCGCATTCATTTTATGATAAATATATGTGAATTTGGTGCGGTATGGCAGTGTAGGAAAGATGTAGAAAATCTAGCGTGTCCACAGGACTGGCAGGTCAAATTTTTTACCAGTCCTGCCAAAATCTAGCCTGTCCTCCAAATATAAATAAAACACCTTCGGTAGAAAATATTCAAAAAGGTTATAATCATTATATATATGTCATTGGTTTGCTAAAATTGACCAGACATGAGGACGGACTAGATATTTTTTTAGCCCGTCCTCCACAAAATTCACCCGTCTCGGACGTTGGGACGGGCTATCTTTCCTACACTGGGTATTGGCAGAAGGACCATCAATATTCAAAATGGCTGCCATGGATCCCATGTTTCAAGTCTGATCAGAATCAGGGCAGCAACCCCCTGCCCTGTATTACGTAATGAGGAATATTGTTCATATTTTTAGCATATGAGTGCACAATTTTCTCATCCTGATGGCTTTATTCTAACATAATCCCTAAACTCTAGGTATGTACTTTCTTTTTTACGTCAGTTTATACAGGTGTCTGGCAGTCTAAGAAATTGATGACCATGGTTACTTACGTCGGTCACTGAAATCATCTAGTAAAACAACTTCATGTAGATACTCGGGCGGAGATCGGTTAATCACACTGTACACCGTCCTCAGTAACGGCGTCCATGCTTCGTTGTGGTAGATTATCACAACACTTGCACTTGGAAGATTCTTAGGATAGATTATATCTTTACACCTGGAAGCAAAATCATCAATGATTAAATAATGATGCAAATAAATATTACTGGTTCCATTCAGCATGACTGGGAGAACAACCCAGCCATACCAATGTCCCACAAGTGGCTCGGGTTGTATGACTCCCAGGGAGCTGAGAATGAAACTGGAGCATGCACTGATCAATTGACTGGCATGGATTTGGCCTATTATGAAAGTTCAAGTTTTTTATTTTTTTTATTAAGACGTGAACCAGGTCTTATGAGCGACCAGGTATAATGACTGACTTATTTTACAACTGTTTTGCATGTCTTAGTTTCATGTCATAAAAAGATAAAAAACAATATATTGTGAGTTTGTTGTTTAAAACCACGCTCAGTAATGTTCTAACTTCACAATGGCCATCTGTAAATATTCCATTGTGGACTAGAAAAACAAGTGATTGATATTAAGATTAACAATGCATGACATGAGCATCGATCTTTGACATACAGTGACATGTGTCAACCAAGTCAGCAAACCTGACCACCCAATCTGGTTAGTCGTCTCTTACGACAAGCAATGGATTTCTGAAGGCCAAATCTAGTGAGTGAGTTTAGTTTTACGCCGCATTCAGCAACATTTCAGCTATATGACGGTGGTTTGCAATTGTAAATAATCCAGTCTGGACCAGACAATCCAGTGATCAAGTGCATGAGCATCGATCTACGCAATTGGGATACGATGACATGTGTCAACCAAGTCAGCAAATCTGGCCACCCGATCTCATTAATCGATGATGAATTTTGTGGCAAACCATGTACAATGTGAATGACTCCCCTCCTAAAATTTATGTACACCCCCCACACACATATCACCTACAAAATCAATGACCCTCCCTAACCTCTTTCCATAACATTTAAGCACAATTATTTAAATATTTTTATGTACAAAATTGTTGACTCCCCCCCTACATGTGTACAAATTGATGACACCCCCTACCTCCCCAGAACAAAATGGGTGACGCCCCTTATAAGCAATCCCCGTATCTCCCTCTGCCCCCACCCCACCCCCACCCGCACATCCCCAGCCATAAATTATGAACGGTCCCTAAATATGATGACTATAATAATACTCTGAGACCCAGCTTTTACTTAGACAACCAATAGAAAACACATCAACCTTCGACACACATTGACTGTATCCGTATCCAATAAACAGATACCAGCTGATAAAAATAAACTTTTTTAATTTCCTGAGCAGAGTGGGCGAGGTGAGTTGACCTGATCTATTTATAGCACGCAGACGGCTAAGACAATGTGCTACTGTAACTTCAAGTAGCTGAACGCTCGGAAAGGGCGGCCCCCGAATAATAAACTCTTGTCGCTCGGTCCAAATACCTCACGTTGACCCAAGTCATGAAGTTACAAATTGATCACGTCAAGCCAATAAAATCAATAATTCAGTTTATCGATCTTACCTGTGATCACGGACATCCTTTACCGACCTCTCCAGCGATATTTTTTCACTTGCAACTATATTAAAAGCTTCTTTATGCATAAGTTTTTCTCCTAAAAGTTTTTCTTCTCCTTCTAAATGCACCGGTAGTCCTTTTTCTCCGGGACCTGTCCGAAGTGGCTCACTGGCTTGATAAGCATCGAACCGCTTGTTTCTCATAAACAGAACATGGCTTGGCACCTTCTCAGAAGACAGCCATTGTCCGATGAAGTTTATGTACAGAATCGCTGCACTCACGCAAAATAATGCCAAAAACAGTACATGCTTAATTTTAAACTTTCTAAACCGTACGACTCTCATCCTGTATCGCGCGCTGTCAATTCCAAAGCTGAAATGACAACTTTGAAGGAATGTTGCTGTGTTGTCTATCAAGGGCGGATAACTCTAACACGCTTAGCAGACGATGCGATATGGCGAATAACACCACAGGCACTGACACGTTGCATTGTATTTATTAACAGCTCGCAGGCACATCGGTAATTGTTTTCATAATCGCAGAAGAAATGCCGCAGGTACATCGATACAAATCGTGCACCAGAACAAAAGGAAAGAACAATGTCAGTTCGTATTGGCGACATTTACAAGTAAATTATATTTTCGCCCGTTATCTTGTTTGTAGACCATACAATGTCAACATCTACTACTATGTATGTAGAACACATACATAAATGTATACTGATGGGCTATATATATATTTCCACAGTCCGAGAAACACAGTAATATACTTTCTGATACTTAGCGCTGTAAGAAAGAATTTCACATAATTATTTCTTTGCACTGGCGCAATGCTGGGTCAGTTTTAGACAGGATAGATCTTAACTGCTGACCTCTGAACTTTTAGTTTGACAAGAGCATGAAAACATTAATTATTTTATTTAGCGTAAACAGGTGCTCAAATATTGTTTTTTATATAACAGATAACAGCCAATATAAATAATTCTTTGGACATTTGGTTATATTTTACTACAAGTCGAGTTACAGAAATGTTGATTTCATCAAACCAGGTGAGTGAGTTAATTAGTTTTACGCCGCTTTTAGCAATATTCCAGCAATATCACGGCGGAGGACACCAGAAATGGGCTTCACAAACTGTACCCATGTGGGGAATTGAACCCGGGTCCTCGGCGTGACGAGCGAACGCTAGGGTTTAGATATGTTTCAATTTATTGACTTTTTATACTACAAACTTGTTTTAAGGGATTTTATTAATGCAATATCTGAATGTCATAACAGCATTAATTTTCTTTATTTTTAATGTTTTGTTTTGTTGTTTTGTTTTCGTGTTTGGGGGTTTGTGATAAAAAGTATAGTTGGTCGACCTGGAAGTTCTGTTTGCATACAGCTGGGAAAAGTAAGGTACAATTAGCGATCGCCCCCGATTACACAAAGCGATCTTAGCGCTATGCATGCCGTAAATCTGCCTAAGTATGGGCGTGATGATGACCTACCATAGCTTTGTGCAGCGGGACCCAACTGTTACTTTACGAATGAATGCAAAGCTCTTGAAGCTCTTGTGGCTTTCCCGGCCTGTAACCCCACGCCTTATTATCTCGTGGCCTCGACATATTATCTTGTGGCCTGGCCTTATTATCTCATGGCCTCGACATATTATCTCTTGGCCTCGACTTATTATCTTGTAGCCTCGGCTTATCATCTCTTGGCCTCGACTTATCATCTCTTGGCCTCGACTTATCATCTCTTGGCCTCGACTTATTGTCTGGTGGTCTCGACTTATTATCTCGTGGCCTCGCCTTAATGCCTAGCGCCATCAACTTATTATCTCGTGGTCTCGACTTATTATCTCGTTGCCTCGCCTTAATGCCTAGCGCCATCGACTTATTATCTCGTGGCCTCGCCTTATTATCTCTTGGCCTCGACTTATTATCTCTTGGCCTCGACTTATCATCTCTTGGCCTCGACTTATCATCTCTTGGCCTCGACTTATCATCTCTTGGCCTCGACTTATCATCTCTTGGCCTCGACTTATCATCTCTTGGCCTCGACTTATTATCTCTTGGCCTCGACTTATTATCTCTTGGCCTCGACTTATTATATCTTGGCCTCGACTTATCGTCTCTTGGCCTCGACTTATTTCCTCGTGGCCTCGACTTATTATATCTTGGCCTCGACTTATCATCTCTTGGCCTCGACTTATCATCTCTTGGCCTCGACTTATTTCCCCTTGGCCTCGACTTATCATCTCTTGGCCTCGACTTATCATCTCTTGGCCTCGACTAATTATATCTTGGCCTCGACTTATTATCTCTTGGCCTCGACTTATTATATCTTGGCCTCGACTTATCATCTCTTGGCCTCGACTTATTTCCTCGTGGCCTCGACTTATCATCTCTTGGCCTCGACTTATCATCTCTTGGCCTCGACTTATTATATCTTGGCCTCGACTTACTATCTCTTGGCCTCGACTTATTATATCTTGGCCTCGACTTATCATCTCTTGGCCTCGACTTATTATATCTTGGCCTCGACTTATCATCTCTTGGCCTCGACTTATTATATCTTGGCCTCGACTTATCATCTCTTGGCCTCGACTTATTTCCTCGTGGCCTCGACTTATCATCTCTTGGCCTCGACTTATTATATCTTGGCCTCGACTTATCATCTCTTGGCCTCGACTTATTATATCTTGGCCTCGACTTATCATCTCTTGGCCTCGACTTATTATATCTTGGCCTCGACTTATCATCTCTTGGCCTCGACTTATTATATCTTGGCCTCGACTTACTATCTCTTGGCCTCAACTTATTATATCTTGGCCTCGACTTATCATCTCTTGGCCTCGACTTATTTCCTCGTGGCCTCGACTTATCATCTCTTGGCCTCGACTTATTTCCTCGTGGCCTCGACTTATCATCTCTTGGCCTCGACTTATTATATCTTGGCCTCGACTTACTATCTCTTGGCCTCAACTTATTATATCTTGGCCTCGACTTATCATCTCTTGGCCTCGACTTATTTCCTCGTGGCCTCGACTTATCATCTCTTGGCCTCGACTTATTATATCTTGGCCTCGACTTATTATCTCGTGGCCTCGACATATGATCTAGTAAAACAGTTGAAGCCTGTCATCCGACAATGTTTACTGACAATGGCCCCTCATGTTATTCTTGAACTTCTGATGTAATAAATCGAAAATCTGCACAAATGTTCCATCAGTTGAGGTGGGGGGTGGGGGGTGGTGGTGGAGAAACTCCCTAGAATTACTATTACGAATGCACAAGCATCTCTCTAATACCAATCCGAGTGAACAGTATGCAGTCATTCCATTAGAACTGAACCCACGTTCTATATACTCATATATAACATCTAAACAGAAAGTTGTTTGTAAACATAATGACTATACGGTTGGAACGCTTGACTGACAGACTGACTGACAGACTGACAGACTGACTGACAGACTGACTGACTGACTGACAGACTGACTGACTGACTGACAGACTGACTGACTGACTGACTGACTGACTGACTGACTGACTGACTGACTGACTGACTGACTGACTGACTGACTGACTGACTGACTGACTGACTGACTGACTGACTGACAGACTGACTGACTGACTGACTGACTGACTGACTGACTGACTGACAGACTGACTGACAGACTGACTGACAGACTGACTGACTGACTGACTGACTGACTGACTGACTGAGTTTGGTTTTACGCCACTTTTAGCAATATTCCAGCACTTATTACCACGGCGGGGGACACCAGAAATGGGCTTCACACATTGTGCCCATGTGGGGATTCGAACCCGGATCTTCGGCGTGACGAGCCAACGCTTTAACCATTAGGCTACCCCACCGCCCCTGGAACACTTGAAGTATGTGAAGAACGAACATGATTTTGCACTTCACAATAAACTGGAACTACATTATTTAATTATGGCCAGAAACTTGAACTTGGTAAGGTACATGTATATCTAATATGTAGACATTACGCATTTCTAAGTAACCTAAGGAGGTGTACAATAAATCTTGATAAACCTTTTGAATATGATATCTATTTGGAAGATAACAGTTTACTAAATGAGAACTTAACTCAACTTCAAAAGATTGGTCATTCACAAACTAAACATTCTCAAGCAGAATTATGCTATTTGTTGATCTTACTTTCCGGCTGGCCTCACCAAACTTGTGCAACTTGTTCTCAAATATCTGTTGCTGTTGTTGTTATTGTTATTCTGCTGCTGGCCATACACACGATGCATATAAGACAGACTTTATGGATGAATAATTTCTTTATTTAGCTGATGCGGTATTTCGATACAGTTTCTTGGGGAGTGCCTAAAACCCGGACCAAGAAAAGTCGGGCCGGGCCGCAAGGGACTACTAAAATGGATTGCAGAATATTAAAACGAAACCTACACATGTCGGTAGATACACTTCCTGCCTTCACAAATGTACAGTTTGATTGAAAATGTATATTTAACGATGAAATAAAAAGAAAACTATGATTACATACCGAGAGTCCCATAGAAAAGATACCGTCTTGTTATGTGTTTTTCTTGATAGTATTTACTTACTTTTCTTGACGTGTGACGTGTGACGTCCTGGGAAGGAAGTGACAGTGTTTTGACTTCATTTCTTTCCTTAATTAACAGATTGGGGCTCCCGAATTAACCTTTATTGTCTCAGGCTGAATCAGCACATGATGTTTATGTTAATGCGAAGTGGATATTGGCGAATGTCAGTGGGCAAATGTTTGAACTTAGGATAACGCTCTAACAGTTTTGTTAATTTACTAGAGTTACACATGAGAGGCAAAATGGTTTTATATCTTCCTAAATACCACTTCATAGAGTCTCATTGCGTAGTATGTGAAGCAAACACGTTGCTCAAAGTGAAGTCCTCTTTTCTATATTCTCACAAGTGTTCTGTCCGACTTGTCCCGGGCTCTCAAAAGCAACTTAAACCTGACACACGTATTTTGAATTGTGTTTAAATCCATGGATTATTATTATATCTACCTAAATATCACTTTGTAATGTTACAAAATGTCACATTAAGGATAACTGGTCCGTTAAAGTGAAGCCCTTTTACCTCTCAATAACCAACGTAACCTCAATCAAAAGTGCCTGAATGCCAAATTCTGATTGTCAAAGACACACGATGTGAAAACAGCCATCAATATACCGAATATATGACGCCATATGTAACGAAAACATGTTTATATGATTGCATCTGTGTCGCGCATAATTAGTTGTTGCAGCCGGCAGCCACCTCTTTGTCAAGAACTGCGCAACTCAATACATGGTAAGGACATCCTTTCAGTATCATTTGACACCTTCAAACTACCACCTGTTAAGACCGACCAAAGGAATTGAAGCAGTATTGTCACAAAATAGAAATACTTATCGGCGACAGGATTTTTACACATCTGACACGATTAAGCGACTCATTATCCTGACGCCACATGTTGTGTTCGAGGCGTGGCTATACTATAGCGAATATTGTGCAGATGCAATATTCTTTGGCAGTATTGGGAATGGTTGCAGTATGCACGTAGTGCAATGAAACCATGTAATTGCTCTACAATTGACCGTTTTGCCTCGTTGTGTACTGACTTAGTGGCGAGATGGCCGGGCAGTACGCATGACAGCCACGTGCTCAAGAACAGTAATGCCTAGACTAACAACTAGTCTCTGAAATGAACATATTTTACTGAAAAAAGTTCATAGTAAAAAAAATATATATATAATGAAAAGGAGCCCTGAGATTTTCTTCATTAACTAGTCTCTGAAATGAACATATTTACTTTAAAAAAAAAAGTTCATTGTAAAAAAATATATATAAAATGAAAAGGAGCCCTGAGATTTTCTTCATTAACTAGTCTCTGAAATGAACATATTTTACTGAAAAAGTTCATTGTAAAAAAAAATATATACACTAAAATGAAAAGGAGCCCTGAGATTTTCTTCATTAACTAGTCTCTGAAATGAACATATTTTACTGAAAAAAGTTCATAGTAAAAATATACATATAATGAAAAGGAGCCCTGGGATTTTCTTCATTAACTAGTCTCTGAAATGAACATATTTTTACTGAAAAAAAAAGTTCATTGTAAAAAAAAATATATATAAAAATGAAAAGGAGCCCTGAGATTTTCTTCATTAACTAGTCTCTGAAATGAACATATTTTACTGAAAAAAAGTTCATTGTAAAAAAAATATATAAAATGAAAAAGGAGCCCCTGAGATTTTCTTCATTAACTAGTCTCTGAAAATGAACATATTTTACTGAAAAAGTTCATAGTAAAAAAAATATACATATAATGAAAAGGAGCCCTGAGATTTCTTCATTAACTAGTCTCTGAAATGAACATATTTTACTGAAAAAAGTTCATAGTAAAAATATATATATATATAATGAAAAGGAGCCCTGAGATTTTCTTCATTAACTAGTCTCTGAAATGAACATATTTTACTGAAAAAGTTCATTGTAAAAAAAAATATATATAAAATGAAAAGGAGCCCTGAGATTTTCTTCATTAACTAGTCTCTGAAATGAACATATTTTACTGAAAAAAGTTCATAGTAAAAAAAATATACATATAATGAAAAGGAGCCCTGGGATTTTCTTCATTAACTAGTCTCTGAAATGAACATATTTTACTGAAAAAAGTTCATTGTAAAAAAAAATATATATAAAATGAAAAGGAGCCCTGAGATTTTCTTCATTAACTAGTCTCTGAAATGAACATATTTTACTGAAAAAAGTTCATAGTAAAAAAAATATATATATAATGAAAAGGAGCCCTGAGATTTTCTTCATTAACTAGTCTCTGAAATGAACATATTTTACTGAAAAAAGTTCATTGTAAAAAAAAATATATATAAAATGAAAAGGAGCCCTGAGATTTTCTTCATTAACTAGTCTCTGAAATGAACATATTTTACTGAAAAAAGTTCATAGTAAAAAAAAAAAAATTTATATATATAATGAAAAGGAGCCCTGAGACTTTCTTCATTTTCAGAAGCTGAAGCTGAAGAAATCTAGACTTGTCACATTTTCTAGATTTGCGTGGGCTTTCTTGGATATATTTGCTTCAGACTAAGTAATGCCCAGCAACACGAACGAACCAATGGTCCTGGAGCTTGCAGTAATATACCTTTTGAACCAGCAATTCCTTGTGCCTCCCCATGGTCTGGCCTGGTAACTATTCCGTCGTGAATTTCTGGTCAAACAAATGCCAATCTTCAAAACAAAAACTCCCGCGCAGGAAGCAAGGAATCGTAGATAATGAAAGTCAGACCAAACAATTATGATAGCAGGGATTCATATGACAGACGAACAGATGACTTGTGACATGGTGAGAATGAAGAAAAGAGCCTCGCTTTGGGCCACGTGATTGTTTAAACTACACCGATTTGAGACTTTATAAAGAGGCTTTAAGGTAGATATACACTGTAACTCTCTTCTATAGATATAAATATAAGTCAGGATACATGTGTGAGGTTTAAGTTGTTTTTGACGGGTCTAGGACAATTGCCACCCAGTACAATTGCCACACAAAACATAAAAAAATAATTCAGTTTCTTTATCAACTTTTATTGAGTTTGACAGCGTAATCCATAACAAATAATAACACATTGTGGCATATGATCCATTTACTATTACTTTGATAATACTTTTTAAAATTCCACTAACCATCTTTGCCCTCACAGCACTAGCAAATACAAGTACACATAACTCATTTCTTCAAGGTCACGCAGAGGAGCTCATTACATCCTGATGTAGGCCACACTAGGCAGAATGTCCACACATATTCAGCCCCTCGTTTTATGCTGTATGGAGAAGTAGGAAGATTCCTTATTAGAATTATTGTATATAAACTTTAATAAACTTTTAGCACAAGTTAACTTACCAAGAAGGGGGTTTTAAGCTAACCAACTTAATTTACAATTATTTATCACTTTAAAGAACAATAAGGAAAAAAGACAATACTGGACTCTCGTATGTTTTTGAAAATCCCTCAATTTGTACAAGTGGCTGGTCTCAAAAGTTGAACATATTCTTAAAGATCAATTTATCCAAAACAGGCAAAATGACATTATTTCTAGACCCAAGGGAATTTATTACCGTCATCTGAAGTCATTTCCTAATTTTGATGCGTATTTCTTCCTTCCAAAACGTATTTCTTTACCATTATTGAGATTTAGAATATGATTGAATACTTATCTATGAAGTTAGACACAATAAATCAGGAAGCCCAAACCAAAGGTTAGGGGGACATGCTTCTCAGGGATCTTTTTTCGGGGGAGAAGGCGACACGCACGCACGCACGCACCTCCCCTCCCTGGATCCGACCCTGGTATACTTTGTTTTACCTAGCTGTCAGCTGACTACAACTTTGCATAGCGTGAATATATGTGCCCAGCAACTAACTCCAATGTACAATCTCAGTCGATTGTGTGTTCTGGCTTGTAACAACGTATATTTGTCAAACACTAAACCCGCGACGCAGGTAAAATGATTCTATCGAACAACTGAATGACACAATCCAATTGTGATAGCTTGGTGGGAAAACGGAACATTAACACTACTACTGCTGAGATAAGGACGGGATGTAACATGTGATACTCATTCCCCCGGGGGCGAGGGTCTGGGGGGCCGGGCCCCGCCGGAGAGAGACAGATCTACGTGTGAGTGATACTGTGGTTAAATATCAACTGAAGGATCACGTCGCCCTTGTTGTCGCCCATAACAGGCTGGATCTTGCTTTCTCTTAAAAACCAAAAAACATAAATGAACAACAAACATTGAAAAAATCACACACTCAGAAATATATATTTCAATCACACAAAACACCAGTCCTCCTCCATTACGTTCTCCAACCAGATATATATTGGGTCGAAATGAAAGTGTTTGTTATTATTCACAATACTTTGACATGTGATTATACCTGTAGTGAAGGTCACGTAGTAGTCGTTCTTCCTGGGACCAATAGTCAGCGTGGCATGTCAGTTGAACAGCTGATACAAGTTAAATATTACACACAGTCAAAAAGTGAATTGTGTCATATGTCAGTTTGAAAGCTGATGTCATCAAGCCTTGTGTGTGGCTTCACGTACTTCAAAGATTTCCAGTGAAGTTAAGAGTTTTGTCCACAGGAAAGTATGCCGCACGTTCAGTTAACTGTGCCTCTTATGGCTTACTATACAGAGAGTGAGTGCATGAGAGAGAGAGAGTTAAATATTACATTTAGCTGTACGAAATGTGTCATGAGAGAAAGAGAGAGAGAGCGAGTTAAATATTACATATAGCTATAAGCGAAATGTGTCATGAGAGAGAGTTAAATATTACATATACATGTAGTCTAAACGTGAAATGTGTCATGAGAGAGAAAGAGAGTGAGAGAGAAAGTTAACTATTACATATAGCTATAAGCGAAATGTGTCATGAGAGAGGGAGAGTTAAATATTACATATAGCTATAAGCGAAATGTGTCATGAGAGAGAGTGAGAGAGAGAGTTAAATATTACATATAGCTATAAGCGAAATGTGTCATGAGAGAGAGAGAGTTAAATATTACATATAGCTATAAGCGAAATGTGTCATGAGAGAGAGAGTTAAATATTACATATTGTCTATACGTGAAATGTGTCATGAGAGAGAGAGAGAGAGAAATATTACATATAGCTATAAGCGAAATGTGTCATGAGAGAGAGAGGGTTAAATATTACATGTAGTCTATACGTGAAATGTGTCATGAGAGAAAGAGAGAGTGAGAGAGAGTTAAATATTACATATAGCTATAAGCGAAATGTGTCATGAGAGAGAGAGGGTTAAATATTACATATTGCTATAAGCGAAATGTCATGAGAGAGAGAGTTAAATATTACATATAGTCTATACGTGAAATGTGTCATGAGAGAGAAAGAGTGAGAGAGAGAGAGAGTTAAATATTACATATAGTCTATACGTGAAATGTGTCATGAGAGAGAGAGTTAAATATTACATGTAGTCTATACGTGATGTGTCATGAGAGAGAGTTAAATATTACATGTAGTCTATACGTGATATGTGTCATGAGAGAGAGAAAGAGAGTGAGAGAGAGAGAGTTAAATATTAAATATAGTCTATACGTGAAATGTGTCATGAGAGAGAAAGAGGGAGCTTAACAATGTGTCTATCTCTTTGCATCTCCTCATCAGTGTGTAGGTATTTATGTAAGCATGTACCGGCGACGTCGGTTGCACAGGTCAATACATGCAGATACCGCAGTCAACGTCACACTTTGCCTGCTGCACGTGATTATATACTCCTTGGCAAAATGTCATTTTGGATATGGTGGAACCAATAAACCAATAAAACTGTCACCACTCATAAACCATGCGTCTCCTGGTGCCAAGGAACGACTCCCCTTCCTGTAGTAGGGTTGTCTGTCTCCCAGACCCAACAGAATATATTATACTACTCAAGTCGGGAAAGATTTGGCAAGTCTAGATTGCCTCCGCTCCAGCTCTTAAATTAATTGAGTGAAATACTCGAGATCTTAGAAAAATATTATTGCATTCAATATTGAGATTTCTAATCTATATAAAGGTAGAGGGAATTCAGCATTGTATTTTCACACTGAATAAAATGCCATTATGTGAAATTAAACATTAAAGTGAGTCTAGTTTTACGCCGCTTTTAGCAATATTCCAGCACTTATTACCACGGCAGGGGACACCAGAATTGGGCTTCACACATTGTACCCATGTGGGGAATCGAACCCAGGTCTTTTGCGTGACGATCTTAAATTAAGGATTGTTCTGTGCTCCACTTGTATTTTGTTGTTGTATGTTTATATGTTTATATTGTAAATAGGATAATTTTATTTCTGGGGCTTAATGTCAGTCTAATAGCAGGACAGCTGTTATGTTTCAAGAGATACACCCGAACCGGCCCCAAGCCGAACCGGCCCCTGGATATTTAACCCAAACCGGCCCCGCACCCGAATGCTATAGTGTCTACATATAATATCTATATATCACTAATATACAACATCTACATATATATTTAGATTGATTGACACAATCAACAGAGAGTCAATTTCACTCCTACATGTTTCATTGACTTTGACTTCTTCACGGAGCAAAATAATATAATAACAATTTATCATTTATTACCTCATAATCCAAATCTAAAGGTTCTGCTGGTCGCATTGCCTGTCGGGAACGGTTCACTCTCGTTTTCGTCATTTATGTTAAAGGAACTTTAATTCATATGTCAATGTAGTAATATTTACTTCTCGGGGCCGGTTTGGGTCAAATATCAGGGGCCGGTTCGGGTTAAATATCAGGGGCCGGTTCGGGGGTAATTCAGTTTCAATAAGCAAAACTGAATGTATTAAAGCATGAAAGATAAGAGAAACTATTTAAAATGGCACAAGTGCACGTAACAGTCCTACCATAGAAACAGACTGATTATTCTCTGAAATGAACGAGTGCGCGATCTATTATTTTGTGAAGGCTGACTGGTCCCATGTCACGCCCCTTAATGCCAGTAACAGATTGCTTTGTCCAACATACGTCGGTTACGTCGTAGATTATATTACAAAGTGGTATTAGAGCACAAAGTACAATGGATAGTCTGATATTCAAGGGAGCAATCCGTTTCGTCTTTATATATACTACTCATACTTTGTTAAGGATAACAAAAATTCCCAACTTTACTTTGACATAGATTTATAACTTGAAATTGTATCCATTTAAAACTAGATCAATAATGATATGGTAACCCCTGTTTAGGCAAACAGCCACTTTAATCTAACCTGATGCACTTTTTATATGAGTAACCATAAAAATGGTTTTCAACTATTTTGCAAATCATGGAACGAGTCATTGACAAGTTCACAACACCTGTCAATAGCAGGTATGGGATCCACAAGATGCAGTGACATACTGAAACCTAGGATCCATGCTTACAATATAAGCTTAGATATTTAAACCAAATTAGACCCCATATCATAGTTTTCTGTTGAATCAATGATTTTGATCCTTAGCAAAGTGTGAATAACATATAGATTCCGTCAATACTTGATCAATCAGTTGCTACCTGCCTATGTACGTAATGTGGAAATGTCAACACTAATTTCCTATTGACCGACATATGTTAGTGTATGGAGAACTGTTCCGGAAATGTAGATGCGTTCGAATTAATCGTTAGTACTATATCAAGGTATTGATTATTCTAGATGAGACATTTGTGAAACACCTGTTCCAATACCGAGCACATTTCTTAATCGATCCAGGTGATATTTTTCTTCTGCTTATTTTTCCAGGCACTGCTTCATAAGCTGATAAGGGCCGGTGGGGTAGCCTAGTGGTTAAAGCGTACGCTCGTCACACCGAAAACCCGGGTTCGATTCCCACATGGGTACAATGTGTGAAGCCCATTTCTGGTGTCCCCTGCCGTGATATTGCTGGAGTATTGCTAAAAGCGGCGTAAAACAGAACTCACTCAAGCACTCAAGAGCCGACATCTTTCCCTGTGAGAGGTGGATCCGTTCAAACACATTCCCCATCAGATGTCGTTCCCAGTCTACGCAACACGTTCAGCTTACTCTGGAAATCAGGGTTAGAATTGATCTTCAGTAACCCATGCTTGTTGTAAGAGGGACTAACGGGATCGGGTGGTCAGGCTCGCTGACTTGGTTGACACATGTCATGGTATGCGGCTTGTGCTTTCAAGTCAGGAACATTAATTAGTAAATGAGTGAGTGAGTGAGCGAGTTTAGTTTTACACCGCACTCAGCAATATTTCAGCTATATGGCGGCGGTCTGTAAATAATCGGATCTGGACCAGACAATCCAGTGATCAACAGCAGGAACATCGATCTACGCGATTGGGATACAATGACATGTGTCAACCAAGTCAGCGAGCCTCACCACCCGATCCCGTTAGGCGCCTCTTACGACAAGCATGATTTACTGAATATCCATTCTAACCCGGATCTTCACGGGTGATTTAGTGAATGAATAACGTGCAGTACTGTGATGCAGTATTGAACAAATACAAATGAGGCGTAAGTAGTAGCATCTAATATTTCCGTCTTGCTTGACTGCACTTCCGTGGCCCATTTCTGGTGTCCCTCGTCGTGATATTGTGGAATATTGCTAAAAGGGACGTAAAACTAACTCACTCACTCACTTCCGTGGCAATGCCAGAGGTTTGTGAAACTCGTTATATCGCACACTTTCAACATGGCATACATCACGCCATGGAGATATATCATTTACTTCTATGGAATAAATACAGAACATATGTTGGAAATATGTCTACGTAGCCACGGTATTCCTAGTATATGTCTTGGTTATACTGGTGACGTAGTGCCACTATGCGTGCTTATCTTTGGGTGTGTTGCCACCCTTTATTTTTTTTGGGGGGGAGGATTAGTATCGGTAGGGCGGTCAAGGCTGGCTGGCACCTTAAGAACAGAGAAGGCATTTAGTTGAGGCGTTTATTCGGCGAAGGCAGAATGAGGTAGCCTTCGCCGCCCGCAGTATGTTACTTTAACTTTCCCGTTGTTTTCTCATACTTGAACCCTGAGACTTAAAACGGGGGCGGTGGGGTAGCCTAGTGGTTAAGGCGCTCGCTCGTCACGCTGAAGACTCGGGTTCGATTCCCCACATGGGCACAGTATGTGAAGCTCATTTCTGGTGTTCCCCGCCGTGATATTGCTGGAATATTGCTAAAAGCGGCTTAAAAGCAAACTCACTCACTCATGTTAAAACCGCTGATGTGGAGATTCCGTCCCTCTGTTTCCCCTGGGTTACAGCATGTTATTTTCATGTAGACAGAACCATATATCTGGAGCAATATTAATTTATTCTTTCTTTACAAAATATTTAAATGGACGGGTATTTCAAATGACAAACATTTTGGGCTGTGTACATGTGCAGCTTTATGAGCCGTTCATAAAAACATCCCTGATAGCTTTGACTACTATATGTGACTCAGTCTTATTGCATGTGCTGAAAATGATCACCAGTAAATACAGGAAAATCTACAATAGTTGAGTTCTATAGTCCCATTCAAGAGTCAATGTGATCTCCGAGCTAAGGGGGTCATCCCTTCATCTGACAGTATGATCTCCGAGCTAAGGGGATCATCTCTTCTTCTGACAATGTGATCTCAGCGCTAAGAGGGTCATCTCTTCAGCTGACAATGTGATCTCCGAACTATGGGGTCACAATGTGATCCTTCATCTGACAATGTGATCTCCGAGCTAATCTGGGGAGTCATCTCTTCTTCTGACAATGTGATCTCCGAGCTAAGGGGGTCATCTCTTCATCTGACAATGTGATCTCCGAGCAATGTGAAGGGGTCATCACTTCATCTGACAATGTGATCTCAGAGTTAAGGGGTCATCTCTTCATCTGACACTGTGATCTCCGAACTATTCATCTCTTCTTCTGACAATGTGATCTCAGCGCTAAGGGGTCATCTCTTCAGCTGACAATGTGATCTCAGCTAAGGCTAAGACACTGGGAACTATCATCTCTTCAGCTGACAATGTGATCTCAGCGCTAAGAGGGGTCATCACTTAATCTGACACTGTGATCTCCGAGCTAAGGGGGTCATCACTTCATCTGACACTGTGATCTCCGAACTATGGGGATCATCTCTTCATCTGACAATGTGATCTCAGCGCTAAGAGGGGTCATCTCTTCATCTGACAATGTGATCTCCCAGCTAAGGGGGTCATCTCTTCATCTGACAATGTGATCTCCCAGTGTTAAGGGGGTCATCTCTTCATCTGACACTGTGATCTCCGAACTATGGGGGTCATCTCTTCTTCTGACAATGTGATCTCAGCGCTAAGAGGGTCATCTCTTCATCTGACACTGTGATCTCCGAACTATGGGGGTCATCTCTTCACCTGACAATGTGATCTCAGCGCTAAGGGGGTCATCTCTTCATTTGACAATGTAATCTCCGAGCTAAGGGGGTCATCCCTTCATCTGACAATGTGGTCTCCCAGTGTTAAGGGGGTCATCCCTTCATCTGACAATGTGATCTCCGAGCTATGGACGTCATCATCTCATCTGACAATGTGATCTGTGTTTAGGAGTCCCTCTTCAGCTTGTCACTTTAATACTGTTTATGAATAGTATTATGACAGGTGAGTGAGTGAGTGAATTAGGTTTCATGCTGCTTTGATAATCAGGTCGTATCTGGGATTCGAATCGGCGAGCGTAGGCTTCTGGCGCGCCTATTATTAATATTATAGGATATTTATATAGCTCACATATCCAGGCAACTAGTACATGCTAAAGGCGCTGGTATTTTTACCCTCGATCATTGGATGTCAGTCTCAACGGCACATCGTATTATCAATCTCAGCTCCCTGGGGAGTATACAACTCTTGCAGCCACGAGTCGCACCGAGTTATTGCGGCTTTCCCATCCTTACGAGGTGTCTATTCACAGCTAGGTGGACTAGGACACATAGTCACAGTACTTTTACTGCACGTTGCTGTACCCGCAACTAGGTGTTTGCACGCATTCACGTGGCCACCATCGGGTCATGTACCAACGGATTCGTGGGTTCTTTTAAGTGTACAGGGTTGTGTACTGTACACCTAAGGGAAATAACTTTTCAAAAGCGACTTGGATCGCCTCAGGAGATTGTCCACGTTTACTATTTGAAGTAGACAGACGACATACTGCAGATAACCTTAATGTTTGAAAACTTATGCATTCAAGCATGCTCAGACGTATGTCATTGTCATAAAAGCTTCACTAAAGACAATCTATGTATCAAATGTGACGTCCTGCACACGTCACTGTATTGGTCACAGAAAGATGACGTCATATTATGCAATTATGACGTAACTGCCTCATAATCCTTGCAATACAATGTACATATATGACAAGAAATTCGTCAATCAGACCTGAAACTGTATGTTATTCGGTACTTTACGCCTCAAGCCTATAATACAACAGTACTGGCAAATCATGGGAGTCCGTGCATATAAATATGTTAAGGACATGTAATGTTATACAAAAATATTACAATTCATGTTTTAGAGTAAATACGACCAATCCCCCTAACAAAAATATCAACAACAGTTTGATTGCGTCGTCACAAATTCTAGTCTTATGCTTCTAACTGAGGCGGTGGGGTAGCCCAGTGGTTAAAGCGTTCGCTCGTCACGCCGAAGACCCAGGTTCGATTCTCTACATGGGCACAATGCGTGAAGCCTATTTCTGGTGTCCCCGCCGTAATATTGCAGGAATATTGATAAAAACGGCGTAAAACTAAACCCAATCACTCAGTATACTTAAGTTCGACTGAAGCAATAGTGTTACCTTATGTTGACAGCAAAGAAGGGAATGCTGCATGGATTCATACATAAAGTGATGACGTAGGTATTGTTTCTAATAATAAGATTTCCTAGGCAAATTATACGTACATGGAGTTCGTCCTGGAATCTAAATTGAGGAAATATACTAACTGGCATGTCATTGGATAGTAATAGCTCTGGGATCAATAGACATTTGCATTCCTTTAAGATGTAATATTTACATTTTGTTGATTCATTATTAGATACCAGATTTGTACAAGACAATCTTTCAATCTTTGCATGAATCATCGTATCCCAACTACGTATATCGATGCTCATGATGTTAATCACTGGGTTGTCTGGTCGATTCGATTATTTATGGACCACAGACATATAGCTGGAATATTGCTGAGTGCGGCGTTAAACAACAAACAAACAAAAACAGTTTTGTGATCAGCTAATTTATGAACGTGATAAAAATCGAAATACATCTCTAGCCATGTCAATATTACATTCAAAATAGTCTGTTAACCCACAATGAATTTCAAAATTTGGAAGATGCTCCTGTTTGTAGAAGGGTTTGAAAGTTTCATAGTTAATACCGTCAAAGAGGAGTCAATGAAGAGGCAGTACAATCTTCCATTTGATTGTGTTAGCTATTTCTACTTAATATTAATATTAATGCTTAATATTTCATGACCTGAAATATTAAGTATTATCTGTTAACGTTGTTTAATTATTTTCTCTGAAACTTCATATAATATGTTGTTGTATTCACACAAGACTTATAAATTCTTTTGTTTAAAATGGATGCAAATAATTTACAAATTGAGTTTATTCGTGATATTCCCCTGTAATTATTTAGGTTGTTTGTTTACACTATTTATTTGTATTTGTATTTTATTATTATCATTTAATTACGATTTACCTACAGGAATGGTATTACCTTCCCTATTCATCCGGGTATTCACCATTATTTACAATTTTATTGAACATTGATTTATTTTTACTTTAACTGAATTTAATAGATTTAATTTAGTTGAAATCGGAGTTGTAAAATGTTTTGAAATAATTAAGGTACTCAAAACATCAACTCTACTTTTTAGGCAAATGCATACAACACAATTACTACTCCTTTCTTGTAATCTTGTTTTATAGCATAAGTCTTGGGTTGTCTGTTCCAGATTCGACCCGTGAAGGTCCGGGTTAGAATTGATCTTCAGTAACTCATGCTTGTCGTAAGAGGCGACTAACGGGATCGGGTGGTCAGGCTCGCTGACTGGGTTGACACATGTCATCGTATCCCAATTGCTTAGGTCGATGCTCAGGCTGTTCATCCCTGGATTTTCTGGTCCAGTCTCGATTATTTACAGACCGCCGCCATTGCTGAGTGCGGCGTAAAACTAAAGTCAATCACTCACTTACAGACTTCCGTCATATAGTAGAATATTGCTGAGAATAAACACCAAACAAACAATGACCAATGATACATCAAAAACGTTTGGTTCAAATCAAGGCAAGGAAAATCTCTTTCCATAAAGTGTCTCAATATATATTGATTACAACAAGCTGTGCAAACATTATATGCGTGTTAAATTTGGTAATACATGTAGTAGTGAGTGTTCGATGGGCGGAAGAGGTTGTCACGGGGTATTTATCGGCGTTAACCACAGGAGGGAACAGCTGTGTTAACACCTTTAGGTGTGTACTTGGAGATGTAACAGCCTGGCCGACAGATGTTCGAGTCACGTGACAGATATTGATAACTACATGTACATACCTCTAACTATATGTAGCTCTTACTAAAATACATAGGACACATTGCTGTATACAATGCTAAAAAAGTAGGGGGATAGTTTGCTTTCAGGTGAATCTACGGGGGAACGCCAATGTCTGGCAATGAAAGTAGTGAGTGAGTGAGTAAAGTTTTACGTTTAGCAATATTCCAGCAATATCAGGGCAGGGGACACCAGAAATTGGCTTCACACGTTGTTCTCATGTGGAGAATCGAACCCGGGTCTTCGAGCGGCTGGGTGGGTTAGATTGCTGATTTGGTGCCTAATTCTGAGGGTGTGGGTTCGAATCCCGGATGGGACTCAATCTAACAAAAGTACTAGAATCTGTACTTTACCGAAAAAATGTGATCCCAAACATAACATATCTTCCATTTGACCACTTTCTAAACGCCATTGTGTATTCATAATGGCACTAAATATTCGCGAAAAGGTTAAGCAGTTCCGATCCTTCCGATAGCACCCATCCGACCTCATAGATCTGATGGCCTGCTTCCCAATAAATATGATCATTTCATTTTCATTTACCAATATCACTTGTATCAGACAATATGTCTTGTTTATTCCCACTATGCCCTACTTTTCTGGCACAGTATATAACATCAACCTGTATCGGTTCGTTTCTGCTTTCCCCCTATTATATATGTGGCTATCACCTTAAATATACTGGTAGAAAGAAATTGGGGATAAACGACGATTTTGTTATTGCATTCATTTGGTGATGTTTCATATCAATCATATTATTTCTCGTGTCCCCCGCGGTGATATTGCTGGAATATTGCTAAAAGCGGCGTAAAACCATACTCACTCACTCATATCACTCCGTGTCGTAACTACGGGGCAAAAGAAAGTATACCCCAAAGCTTTTGTTGTAACTAACAATTGAACACAAAAGGTGACTGACCTGATGTATATTACGTATGGAAACGTATTAGTACCATATTGTTTTTATTATCTACGTAGACCATACTTACATCAACAAACATGATACTTATATCTCCATATATGGTATACATGTAGGTATGCTCTCACGTAGATGAAAGTATCTTTTACGCAAATGAAAGTATATTTTACGTATTATGGTTCAGCTTTGGACCTGAGTATGTAGTATTGGCGACCTGTTTTCTGCCTAGTAAAATCTAGATAGCGTTAATTGTGTTTAGTCAAATCCAGTTTTCAGTGTATACTTTCTTTTGGCGGGCAGCTTAATCTGTGTCCTTGATAACCGTTCCGTTCATTTCTTTCCCTACCTGTGAAGTTCTGGGAAAGAAATGGTCTTCAGCAATACATGCTTGTTGTTAGAAGCAACTAACGTTATTGAGTGAGTGAGTGAGTTTAGTTTTACGCCGCACTTAGTATTTTTCCAGCTATATGGCGGCGGTCTGTAGATAATCGAGTCTGGGCCATACAATCAAGTGACCAACAGGATGGGCACCAATCTACGCGATTGGGATACGATGACATGTGTGAACCGAGTCAGTCAGCGAGCCTGACCACCCGATCCCGTCAGTCGCCACTTTCGACAAGCACGGGTTACTGAAGACTAATTCTATAGGGTTAGTTGGGCTGCTAATCATTTGTTGCATGTGATTGTACCCCACGTGCGTAGATCGATGCTCACGATATCAATCACTGGATTATTTACAGACCACCGTCACATAGCTTTAATATTACCGGGTGCAGCGTTAAACAACAAACAAAAATCCTTCCTTTCTTTGGTTAGCATAAAAACACTCTCCGTAGATTCTGTCTTGGACTTCTGAGCAAACATGAAATTGATGACTTAACATAACAATGACCTTTCTTGACAGTCCATCATAGACTGACACTTTCAAACATCCACTTCTGTGAGCTTCCTCCATTGCATGGTTTTACTTTGACGATGTCACCGGAACTAAGGTCAGCTCTGTCCAAACACTTGCCGGACTTCTCCTGAATGAGTGTACCTTGGTCCTGAAATACAAGTGAGTGAGTGAGTGAGTATGGTTATACGCTGATTTTACCAGACACCAGAAATCGGCTTCACACATTGTACCTGTGCACGGAATCGATCCCTCCCGGGTCGGCTTGACGAGAGAACGCTTTAACCATTAGGCTACCCCACCACCCCAGTTTACCGAGAGTGACCAAAACAAAATAAAGAAAATGATACTGACAAGGACCAAAATAAAATATCATTATATCGTGAAAATCCAACAGATATTTATCACGTTAACCCTTGGGAATTCCGGTGTGATCGTAGAAGGCGATTAGCGTCCCGTAAGTCTCCTCCAATCAGCGCCGTGGGTAAAGCAGCTCAATAACAAATACGGTAATTAGACCCAGTAAGCGCAAAAGCGCCGGGCTTCTAATAAGCGCAGGGTCTGGAACTCCATTGAAAAAATAAGCGTTCGGTGCTTATTAGAGGAAATACGGTACCCCCAATACAGTCATAGCGCTACGATCGCTTTAGAGGAATTGGCGCGGGTGTTTAAGATCGTGGACTTGGTCGATGCTTCCATCAATCCCTTGATTGTCTGGTCCTCGTATTATTCAAAGAGCCGCCATCATCTGGAATATTGCTCAGAGCAGTATTACGTATAGGAGAAAACACTTCCCCAGAGGAAATGTCTTCCCTAACATATAAACCGCCATTGATCGATAATCATAATGTAGATGATCATTTAATGAAGCTACATAACAATAACTGAAGCGCAAGTAAAATCAATTTAATGACAGTAACTATAAATAGATAATTCAACCCCGACGTCTTCGACGACTCGGTGGCCGTGAGGTAGAGCGTCCGCTTAATAACCTGATAGATGCGGTTCTAATGCTGTTTGGGAAACATTTGCACTTTGCAATTGATCTTGGACGATATATATCAATTGATTTCAAACACTCATATATCATTTGAATGTTGATGTTCATATAGAGTTAGGAAAAAAACAACCTGGGAAGAGGTCTTAATACAAAAGAGTAAAACCTGGTAAGACGTCTTACCTACAAAAGGTAAAACCTGAAAGCAAACAAAAACCTCAAATGCGGTTATTCCAGGAAAAGAAGATATGCTTAATATATAGTGAGAGGCACACTTCAGGTTGATATTAATATGTCACGAGGGAGAAAATGATTTTGTAACGTCGCCACGGACGGAATGATGGGTGGGTGGGTGAGTGAGTGGATGGTTGATGTATGAGTGAGTGACTGTGTGAGTGAGCACGCGCGCGGGTTTCACACCACAATATAAATTGTTAAAGAACCCTAAGCGAGTGACCTATTTGATTTTTATGCCGCTTTTAGCAATATTCCAGCAATGTCACGGCGGAAGGACACCAGAAATGGGTTTCGCAGATTGTACCCATGTGGGACTCGAACCCGGGCCTTTGGTGTGACAAGAGAACACTATAACCACTGGACTACCCAACCGACCCAGATCCCTAAGTAACACTGATCGCACAGAACAGGGGTGTGTTGCTGACAAACAAAAGATCTCAATCGCTTGCGGTATGCGGATCCTGGTACATTACTAAGGGGCGCTATTCTGAAAGTTTGATTTTAGGAGAAATCAAATTGTCTTAAAAACCAACCACGTCATGTTTCCACTTCATCCCTGGCGTCTTTTTAAAACACAACGTCATCCTGGCGACACTACCGTCGTCCCCTGAAGAGTCTAAACACAGATTTTCCCGACGTAGCTCGTGTGTCTGAGTCAGGGAAAAAAGCTGAAAACAGAAAGGGTGACCTCACATAAATGAAAGGATTTAAATAAATAATATGAAGATTATTAACATTGTACTGACATGTATACAGCGAATTTCAAAAAGGCTTGTTCCAGTCTTTCTTTGCGCTGCATCACCTTTACAAATTTTCAGGGTTCTTTTCACATATAAAACGATTATTTGTTTTCAAATCCCTATTATACACATCAGTTATGTCTCGTTTGGGAACTTCCATAAACAGAACTCAGATAAAGCAGATATATGTATGATCTAACAGATGTGGGTATGATCTAACTGATGTATGTATGATCTAACAGCTATTACCTGGTTAGTACTGGTGCCTCGCTGGTAATAATACACTCCCAGGTCGTATTCCATCTTGTCATTTCCACTCAGAGTGTCCAGACAGAGTGAACTATCCACGGCTTTCACCTGGAAAGAAAACCCTAGTATGAATGAAGATAAATATGGAAAAATAATTGCCTTACAACGTTCACTATCCTTGGGCATTGAGACCTATAGTCTGTTTGCAGTGAAAACGTACCGATGAATTTCACTTTAAACAAAAAAGTAAATCGAATAAAGTGAAAATAAGATTGCGAATCCTCATAATTTTACCTTGCCAATTTAACATTTAAATCTCAGAAATTTATTCAACTTAGGATAAAAGTTGTTTAACAAACGATCATGCTTTCAAACCGCTATTATTGGTTTGTATTACAAGGGGGTATGCACATTAGATGAAACACCTAGAACAAGTATGGTTGGTCTAAGTTAACGCTCATCACGTACCGCACGTGCATTTGTTTCACTATGAAATACACAATGCCATTTAGAAAGTGGTCAAATGTAACATATGTTATATTTGGGATTACACTTTCTCAGTTAAGTACAGATTCTAGTACTTTTTGGGGGGGGGGTTGAGTCCCATCCGGGATGCGAACCCACACCCTCAGAGTCAGGCACCTAATCGCCAGCACACAAAGTCAGACGCATTTGTTTCACTGTTCCAACTACTACGCTTACCCCCTTGTAATACAAACCAATAATAGCGATTTGAATCTATGATCCTAAGATGAATAAAATTCTGAGATTTAAATGTTCAATTGGCAAGGTAAAATTAAGGGGATTCGCAACCTTAATTTCACTTTATTTGATTTACTTTTTTGTTTAAAGCTAACTTCATCGGTACGTTTTCACTGCCAACAGACTATACTCGCCATTTTGAATCTAGTGTCTTTTGGTTGGTTAATGTCGACTTCCTGTTTGTCATTTCTTTGGTCGATTAGAGTTCTGTATTGCGTGACATCAAGTTGGATGTCCTTAGATATGATTTTCATGAGATTGACACAACGACAAATCTTTGTCTGTCTGAATCACTTCCTGGAGAAACTTTCTATATACTCACATTTGTGACCTATTTATTTTGCTCCTCGAAGGGAAGACGTCAGCGCGGCGCTATTCAGGGGAAAACCTAACAGTTATCACGATTTGTGACCATTTAATTTCATGCTTTCTCGATGCAAGAGTCAGCGCGGCGCCACTCAGGGCTGCGAGGGTTTCCTAACAGCCATCACAATTCGTATCACGCCGTAACCTTCGATGTATGGGTACAATGTCTGAAGCCCAGTTCTAGTGTCCCCTACCGTGATATTGCTGGAATATTGCTAAAAGCGGCATAAAACTAAACTCGCTCACTCACTTTTCTACCAAAATGAATATCCCGGTTAGAATTGGTCTTGAGCATCCCATGCTTGTCGAAAGAGGTAAATAACTGGATCACTGAACTGAACTGGTCGCTGTCATCGAATCCTAATTGCGAAGATCGATACTGATGGTGTCAATCATCGGATTGTCTGTTACTCGATTTTTTCACAGATCGAGGTCATATGGACGGAAAATTTTTGAATGCGGTCTCGAAAAAACAAATAAATTAAAATAACAACAAAAAACAATCACCAAATCCAGGTGATCTCAGGTGAACCCCCTCAGACAGCTTGTCCAAAATATTGAAATCGGTGTGACTAAACTCCCACTCACAATACCATATGCTTGGACGCCCTCATCCAGAACAAACTTCTCTGGGTACACGTTGTCCAGGTACCACTTGAAACTCTTGCACTGAAGCTTTCTTCCTGAGATCAACTCGGGCAGATATATCACCGAAATCTTTATTCTACAACAATAAACACAGTACCAGGTTTGACTGACTTCGAAACTTTAGCTGTGTTGAAGTTGAAGGTTGCTTCGTAAATATTTCGAGTTATCAGAGGTTTGAGGCAACTGCATGATGACTAAAAAGGAAACGCTGAAACCAAGCTTTTACTTCGACACAACCGTAAACTGGACACATCAAAGTTCGACATACGGTGTTTGTATCATATTCAGACTCAAACACGTTTTCAACCATGAAATGCAAAAAGTGAGGATAGATTGAGAGAATTTGAATGCAAGGTCATGATAAATATATCTTGAAACATTTAACAACTTTTTCGGATTAGCATATAATCAGTTGCGGAAAAGATTGACACACCTCACATAATTTACATACGCTTATATACGTTCACAAACATGTGTATATTCTACAACATGGGCGGTTGGGTAGCCTAGTGGTTAAAGCGTTCGCTCGTCATGCCGAAGACCAGAGTTCGTTTCCCCACATGGGTAGATTGTGTGAAGCCCATTTCTGGTCACTTCCGCCGTGATGTTGCTGGAATATTGCTAAAATCGGCGGAAAAAACATACTCATTCACTCACTAACTCACTACAACAACGTACACAATGGCAGGTTAGACTGAGAGACATTCAGAAATTCGTAAAAACAAACCATAATCATGGAGAGTAAAACCGTTCTGCAAAAGGAACTATTTTTCTTACATGAATCGGTAGATTTAAAATCAGCTGATCATGATTCTTTGTAATCCTTCCACAAAAGAATGCTTTTGAGTCTCGTGTGCCATTGAAAGGACTTGGCACGTTTAGTGTTAGTGTGTCTACATATATCTCAGTGAGTGAGGTTTTCCCTCGCTTTTAGCAATATTCCACCAATATCACCGCTGGGGACACCAGAAATGGGCTTCACACAATCTACCCATGTGGGGAAACGAACCCTTGTCTTCGGCATGACGAGCGAACGCTTTAACCACTAGGCTACCCCACCAGAAACGGGCTTCACACATTGTACCCATGTGGAGAATCGAACCCGGGCTTTCTTCGTGACGAGCGAACGCTTTAACCACTACGCTACCCACCGCCCTACATACATTTCAGCCAAATATTACTAAATAACAAGAACACAAAATACCGTACCTTCAAATCATGTCTGTGCATGTAGAATAATCTTTTATAATCGTCCATCCAGACTTCAGCCACCCTCGCTGAGTTTAAACCATGAGTGTCCTTACCGCCTGGAAATATTCAGTGTGTTCAGTACAAGGTCATTGGCTCCAATACAATCCTTCAGAAATCTACGTGCGTGGCATTACCATAGTATAACACATAAGTAATAAAATATGACAGTTCTTAATTTTGGCCCTGTAAAGTTACGAACTTAGGTTATTAATAATATCCAAATGTTCATACTGGATCAAGACTGACTGACTGACTGAGTTTGGTTTTACGCCGCTTTTAGCAATATTCCAGCAACATCACGGCGGGGGACACCAGAAATGGGCTTCACACATTGTGCCCATGTGGGGATTCGAACCCGATTCTTCGGCGTGACGAGCCAACGCTTTAACCATTAGGCTACCCCACCGCCCCTTACTGGGAGAAGACTTCAAAGAGTGCCATGCGACTGTTGCTCGACAGTGACCCTGCAATTTTTGCTTCCATAATTAGATCATCAGTGATAAAAGTGATGTCCGATGCAATTGCCTTATTTGACCTTATTGTACGTTATTATAGGATATTAATATAGCGCACATATCCGGGCAACTAAAGTACTGTCGGAAATAGAAACAAAATGTTTTTTCGCATTAATATCTAAAATTTATGTAGTTGATATGTGTAAGTGTGAAATATCTGTTAAACTAAGTTCGGCCTAACTACAGTTTCAGTGGTAGGGAGATTGGAAACGTAGAAAAGGGACTTTACTGAGGAGAGATTAGTGCAGAAATGAGAAATGCGGTTTTTTTCTAAGTCCAAAGCGACTTATTTGGAACAGACCATGGCTTTATGCAAATGAGTGTGCGATGATTTTATATTACAAAGGACAATTTTTAAATGTCCATTTTTAAAATAAAACTTAGCTTCATTATAAACGATAGCTGACGTAAAAAATAATAGCTTTAATACTGAAACTATGAAGGGTGTAGCTACCATGCAGTCTCACTATCACTATATGAGGAAACAGGTAGGAGGGGTCGTCTCAAAAGCAAATCCAGGACGGGTGTCGCAGACGGTGGTTGGGGTCGGGCTGGGGGGATAGAGATATAAGCTGATAAACGACAATCCTTTAGGGGAATTAAACTGGGAAGCAAACGGCATGTCATAACAATTTACAAATAATATCCAGTCCTGTCGATCTTCGGGTGGTCATGCGATGGCTGATTTAACCTTTTCCGTGGGTATCATACCCTTTTTCGTATCTCAACATAAACTTTATGATCAATAGATGAGACATATTCGACACAGGTGAAAAAGCATAAAATATCTTTGAGATGACCCCTTGTGCTTGTAGCATGGACGTGCATTTCATGCCAGGTGAGTTGACGGTCCGTCGTCATACCAGGCTGAGCGACCTAATTGCCATCTATAGTCTGATCTATTGTTTTCAGCAGCTATTCGTATATTTTCTAAGTTTTGCCCGATTTAACGAATAAACATGCTTTTCTGGATATCCTTTTACGCATCCCACTGAACGCCCAGTTTCGCCGATGTGGGTTATTTCGATATGTGGTATTTGTAAATTTGTCAATTTTAGGGATAAAGAGTAACAGCCTAAAAACAGGGTTTTTCTATTTCCGACAGTACTTTAGTACATGCTCAAGGCGCTGATATGTTTTCCCTCGATCATTGGATGTCAATCTCAATGGCACATCGTATTATCAATCTCAACTCCTTGGGGAGTATACAACTCTTGCAGCCACTAGGCGCACCGAGTTATTGTGGATTTCTCATCCGTACGAGGTACCCATTCACAGCTGGGTGGACTGGGACACATAGTCACAGTACTTTGTCCAAGTCTACTGCACGTTGCTGTACCCGCAACTAGGTGTTTGCACGTATTCATGTGGCCACCATCTGGTCATATACCAACGGATTCGTGGGTTCTTTTAAGTCCACAGGGTTGTGTACTGTACACTAGGGGTTGTGACAACACTGAAAGAGTCTGCACACAAAGTTGACTCCAAAGCATGTTGTCAATGTTAGTTGTGGGTGGAGGTTTGTTAGGTTTAATCAAAGAGTACAACTGTGGTTTAGTGGCCTTAATTGAAAATTGTATATTGTTATTTGTTAGCCATTGCTGCATATCTGACTTTTTGTATTGGAAGTTGGGCACCTATTGTTTCGATCTTGAACACTGTGATAGGGAGCATTGTCCATGAAAAAGACTTTTGTAAGGCAGAGCTGGCAACAATTGTTCCTCAACATACTGTGTGAAAACCGTTGAGTTCATTTCTGTATGATAGTCCCTACCTGTGTCTGTGCTCTTTGACCGAAATACCAGATCACACCCAGGTAGGAATCATCCACGGTGGGAACCAGCATAAAGAACCATTAAACGTTCACCTTTGCCTGTTGGTATTTTCCTACCATCACTGCGATCAGTGGGTAGCCACTGTCTGGCAGCAGTATGGTTTGCATTGACCCAGGTCTCATCCAGATATATAGGTTCGAACCCATCCTTTCTTGCCTGCTTAATTTCTCTCAGATAGTTACACCTTATTTTCACAATATCAGATCTCTCACACATTACAAGATTCTGGCTTGCTACCTTCATGTACTTGTATCCAAATTTGAGCAGTAGTTTGCTTAGCATAAACCTAGAAACATTAATGTCGTGATCCTCTGCAAGGATGTGTTTTTAACTTTCTTGTGGACAGGTGTTCATTTCTAGCAAATAGCCGGCGAATGACATCTCTGATGACCCTGATGGATGCCTACCTTTTTGTACAAGGTTTTGTTTATTGGTTGTTGGTTTATTTTTCACAATTTTTAGCACGATGTTCTTTTTCATGCCAAGAGCAAAAGTTGTACGTTTCATGTAATCCGACACCTTATAAATCGGTTTGCTACGTTTGCTATCTTTTAAAAAAAAATTCAACACATTTCTAATTAAACGTTTAGCATCATCTGAATAAGCGTTCATGATGACAGCTATAAGTAGTCAATGTGAATGATCCAAACCGTCTATCACTGTGCAGTGCACAGGTAACTATAATGAACTGCACGTGCATTGACCTTTATGACCCAACACTGCCACTGTTACAGGTCATTGGCTCCCTCCCTCTGCAAGCAGTCTGCGTTCTGCTGTTTATTTTGTTGACAGTTACATAGACAGATTCTTTAATACAAATGCATAAAATCGGTGATTTACAATGTGATTAGGTTGTCTGACAAAACATCCACTTGCACAGTTTGAGATCGATTGGATCATTGGATGAAGAGATATTTACAAAATACCGGGTCCACATGCATTTCATGCCAAACTATAAGTGTTTGCACGTATTCATGCGGCCACCATCTGGTCTATACCAACGGATTCGTGGGTTCTTTTAAGTGCACAGGGTTGTGTACTCTACACTAGGGGTTGTGACAACACTGAAAGAGTCTGCACACAAAGTTGACTCCAAGGTTTTTACACCCGGTCACCTCACGCTCGCTGGATCATTAGCCTGGCGCTTTAGCCAGCTCGCCCACCGCGCCCCACATCTGTTCCGGTTTCTGTTTTTTGTATCCAGTATTGGCAGTAAACGTTTCACGTGTCTTTGCGTGTGTCACGGGTGCCATCGGCAGGACAGCATATGCTGACATTTTCGCGAACTCCCAGTGTCACCACAGACTCGATTAGGTTATTTAGTCATTTAGCTGGACAACTGGAGAGTGCGGAGTTAAACTGCAAACCAAACAAACATTCACACTAATCACCATGGTTACCTGGGAATGTATAGGGATGACTGGAACGGAAGATATGTCCGACACGGGAACACGGTAGAAACTCCAGCCGGCCCCCACACATCCACGTCTGGAACATGCCACAGTTCAATCGCCTTTAACTTGTCATAGAAAAACCTGAATTATATATTCATATGTATTTTTTTGACAATAAATCATTTTAAGGGTTGGTGGTAGGGGGACACGCATTCCATGCGAGGAGTGGTGCGACACTTGCTCTGAATGGCATCTCAATCCACTGTTCTTCCCGACATGTTTATTCCCTCCCCCACAGTGGGTTACGTTGTGATGAGCTCGAGGTTAACGGAAGTCCCTCAACTTACTCTGAAGGAGATCTCGAGGTTCTCCCCTCCCCACACGTCCATCCCGTCATCATAAGCTCCGATCTCCCAGAAGAACTTCCTATCCAGCGCCAGCAAGCCTCCAGCCATTGTCGGGGAGCTGAAATGAGAATGTTAGAATGCAGAACCGTTGTGAGTGAGTGAGTGAGTTAGAGAGTGGGAGGGTCAGACCTAGTTTATGTGACGTCATGATGATGTTTCGACGTGACCATTGAACAAAGCGATTCTTAGCCATCGTGGCTGACATCTTAATAATTTTATTGACAAGACATTAACAACCATAACTGCACATATATTCCGGGTAAAACAACTAAGTCATCTTTTCGATTTGAAGAATATCTGATTGGTCTGAATACAGAGCCGGCCATCTACTAATTCCAAAATCATCGTCATTCCTCCTCGTAAATGTTACAAGTTTCTCGTAAGTATTCTTCTTCAGATTACAGTAAGACTAACAGTAAAAAATTAACGTGATGTAGTGCCGTCGTTAACGTGATGTTGTTACTGTAAAACATAATGTTTTCACAGCGCAATGTAAGAATACAAAAGAAGGAACGTCATCCGGAAATGGGAGCCAAACCGGAAACGAACGGCACCAATTACACGACTTCCGGTAACTAAGATGATATTTCAGCAGTATGTACCTGATTGGGTCTGTGTATTTCCGGTGAACTTTCTCCCTCTCTGGGACGTCTCTCCAGGTGAAGTGCATACTCCAGGAAAACCCTCCCACGTTGTAGCCGCCAACACTGGAGTATTCCAGTGTGTTGTCGTTGATGGCGTCAATGATCGGACACACCACCGTCTTCCGGTTTTCTTGTATATGAGCAAGGATCGGCTCCAACCTTTACAACAGAGACCTGATCATGAAGTCTACCCACCCATATGTAAAGACTTGTTATGCAGGGAATAAGACGAATAACTTTAATCAATTGCAACAATGGCAAATTTCCGTTCAACTGTATTAACATCCTATTTTTTATATCTTTCCATTTGTTTTCGACATTGACAGAACAATAATTGAAATTACAATTTTTAGTGTTAGAAAAATATAAAGGATATTTTTTAAAGTTTATTTACGTGATTGTGTTTATTTTATAATTATTTATTATAATTATTCAATCATTCATCCATTCATTCACCCATCATTGTATTTTATTTTATTTATTTTTATTTCATTTTATTTTACTTTTTCTTACTTTACTATTTATTTTTTTTTATCTTATCTTTTTTACTTTATTTTTTATCTTATTTTATTTTACTTTTACTTCATAATTTTATTTATTTATTTATTTATTTATTTATTTATTTATTTATTTATTTATTTATTTATTTATTTATTTATTTATTTATTTATTTATTTATTTATTTATTTATTTATTTTATTTTTTATTTTTTATTTCTGAATCCGTAAAGACATGTAATGAAGTTTCCCCTCACCACTGTGTCCCAGCCTCACAGTGAGAATCCAGGAACACGATGACATCACCCGTGGCAGCCTTGGCGCCTTCGATACGGGCCCGTATCAAGCCACTCCTCTGTTGGGCCCTCACCATCTTCACGATGCCATCGGGCCAGGTCTTCTCTACGTAGGTCCTCAACTTGTCTCCCAACTCAGCTGCAACAACAACAACAACATGAAAACGTCATCCTCTTCAATGGTAAATACTCCGTCATTATGTTCTTTACATAGACTCAATTGACACACACGCTGTAGACTATGCCCATGTGACAAACTTGTTTCAATACAATGATTATCTGCTGATGTGACTAAACTGGGGGTTTAAACTTGAACCCATGTGTGTGCCAAGTAAGATAAAGAAATATTGCACAGCATGTAAGACTTGCTCCAGAGACGAGCTTTACCACAATGGCCAATCAAAGTTGTTGCTATGGAAACTCGAAAAATAGATTCTTCAGGAACTACTAAAAGATACCTTTTCAATACCCCTATGTATGTGCCAAGTGTGGTGAACAATTCAAGATATATTTCTGTAGCGTCCATCGTTTCCATGTCAAAGTTGTTCCCATGGAAACTCGAAAAATGAACATTCACAAAAGACTATATGAGCCCCCAGTAGACCTATCCATGTCACAAATTTAAAGATGATATGCTCAGGATCCATAGGGTTACTTAAAAGAAAATCGAGTCAGAAAATAAACTGATCATGATTTTCATGGGAATAAAAATATGACCTTTTCCATCAGAGAACTGAAGCTTCATCTTTGCAGGGCGCTGTTTCTGATAAGACCTCAAAACGGTCAGGGCCCCGTTCCTCAAAGCGATCGTAGCGCTACAACTTAGCGCTGTTAAAGTATGGGAGTTACGATCAACTTTGCGCTACGATCGCTTTGAGGAACGTTGAGTTCGCTTCGAGTTCAAGAAGGTCCGTCGTTGGTCGTCAGTCTCTCCTGACCAGGGCCCCGTTCCTCAAAGCGATCAGCGATCAACCTGATCATTACTGTACTGCACAAAAAGCGAGTGAGTGGGTATTGTTTTACGCCGCTTTCATCAATATTCCATCAATAACACTACGGGGGACACCAGAAATGGACCTCACACATTGAACCCATGTGGGCAGCTTTCTTATCCGGTTTAATAATAATCAGATTGTGATTCAGCGTCCAGTGAGCAACTAGACAGATGGATACTTGGCGCTAATTGCTGCTAATTTTCAGCTTTTCCAAAAATAATTACTGCCATCAAATGTTGTTTCTGCACAATAATGACATAAGAAGCGCATCAGTCACCTTACTTGCCCCTTCGTTTCCTCCTTTCATGTATAATGGCCGCGAGAAATCAACTAAGAAGTTACATAATCCTTGTGAATGAGTATGGTTTTACGCCGCTTTTGGCAATATTCCATCAATATCACGGCGTGCACAACGTGTGTGACTTATTATCTAATTCAAAACACTTTTCCAAATATTTACGTTGGGTTTGTTTTTTGTTGGTTTTTGTTGGGGGTGTTTTTTGTCTAGGTGTGTACTTTCTTTTTTACGTCAGTTTACACAGGTGCGTGGCAGTCTGAATGATTGGTTAACCGTTACCATGGTTACTTACGTCGGTCACTGAAATCATCCAGTAATATAACTTCGTGTAGATACTCTGGCGGAGATCGGTTTATCACACTGTGCACCGTCCTCAGTAACGGCGTCCACGCTTCGTTGTGGTAGATTATTATAACACTTGCACTTGGCAGATTCTTAGGGTAGATAATATCTTTACACCTGGAAGTAAAACCATACATCATTGAGCTTTGATACTGCTTTCAGCTGGACTTGGAGAACATTCCGGACTTATAAATGTTTCACATAAATAGCTTGGGTCGTATACATCCCAGGGAGCAGAGAAAGAAAATTAAGGGATCACAGATCAGCTGACTGGAGTGAAGCATTTTAGGCACCTTTGTGGTGTGTTTTTGGCCTTTTATGAATATTCACATTATTAATATTCAAATTTACACCCGCAGAGTAAAACCATTAATCATTCAGTATCAATTTAAATATACTTATATGTGGAATATTTCGGTCTCATCAATGCGTCATAGGTAGATATGTTGTATTGTCCCCATGGAGTCGATAACGAACATTGAGTGCACGTGATCCATTGACCAGGGTAACCGTGTAACGCTATAAGCACTCTTTAGGGTGATTTTTCTCGCTAATAATAATTCACTTTTTATGTCAACACAACGTTTCCGGACTGATATATCCAAAGTGTGAGCATAGGTAACAAGCAATATACTGGACATCCTAAAAGAACATGAAGCGAACTTAAATTTGCTTTGTCGTCGCGAAGTATCCCTGACACAGATTCAGGTTTTGTGTGCAGCCTAGTCTGTTCCCACTTTGTGTTACATGCATTACATTCTTCTTCCAGATAGGGGGCGGTGGGGTAGCCTAGTGGTTGAAGCGTTCGCTCGTCACGCCGAAGACCCGGGTTCGATTCCACGCATGGACACAATGTGTGAAGCTTATTTCTGGTGATATTGATGGAATATTGCTTGAAGCGGCGTAAAATCATACTCACTCACTCATTCTTCCACATACAATTATAGATCATACTGGTTCATACGGCTTTCAACCTCTGGTGACAGTGATTTGGAGGTCCAAATCGGGGTAGTATTGTTAAATCTCCTAAAACCAAAAACAATATCTTTCTGTATATGAGGTCTTCTTTACGTTGATGAGAGCAATGGATTTCTAATGAACTAACGCAATGAATACATTTGTATGAAATATACAAGACGACAAAATGGCCGACGTGATATACGTGACAGGAGAGATTTCCCAAGTTGTCCATAAACCCGTGACGATCACAGGTGTCCTTTGTCAGTTTGTTGATTTTGACATGTGAATACACAGATGTGTCAAACTGATATTGAGGTAGAGTTATCGATTGGTGTAGACTGTCACTTGTCAGTGTGAACACTGATCGCGTCCATAGTTTAGGTATATATATTTAGATGTACAGTTTTTCTTTCGTCGCGGACTTGTCAGTCTGAACACTGATCGAGTCCATAGTTTAGGTATATATATTTAGATGTACAGTTTTTCTGTCGCCGCGGACTTGCATGGAAATGGCATGGCCAAATATATGCTGAAACATTACGTCCAAGATTAAAGTCCCTAAATTATCAGAAACAACATGTTTATACATGTATATCCAGCCAAGGCGGTTGCCAGGAACGTGAAAATAGTCCGTCAGGTTTTCAAGAATATTCACGTGGATAACGTGCGAACGTCACGATGTGTCGTTAATGCATCGTCTCTCAGTCCCGTAGATCGATACACATGCTGTTGATCACTGGATTATCTGGACCAGACTAATTTACAGACCGCCGCCATATGGGTGGAGTATTGATGAAGTTGACGTTACACAACAAAGAAACCAACCAGATCGGAATTAGTGGTTGGTATTAAGATTCGACACCCCATATGTGTTAAGTTTCTCAGAATATATCTAAAATGTAAATAGTTACGTTAACGACATAAGCTCACGTGAGCTTTCAATGAAAAGTCAATATATCAGAATATCGATCAAAGACAATACGACAATGCAGAAGGTTATGGTTACAATTGGTCACGGGATCGGGTGGTCAGGCTCGCTGACTTGGTTGACACATGTCACCGTATCCCAATTGCGTAGACCGATGTTCATGCTGTTGATCACTGGATTGTCTGGTCCAGACTCGATGATTTAGAGACCGCCGCCATATAGCTGCAATATTGCTGAGTGCGGCGTTAAGCAAACAAATCAATAATCAATCAAACAAACGATTCTGTAACACTCGTGGATGAACACTCGTGGATGCAAAGATCGCACTGTTGTCGCTCGGGCCAAATACCTCACGTTGACCAAAGTGATGAAATTACATACGGAACATATACATTACAGAGATACAAGCTGATAGAAAACACTTTTTTTAATTTCCTAGCTGAACGCTCGCTGAAGGAAAGGGCGGCCCCGAATAATAAACTCTTGTCGCTCGGTCCAAATACCTCACGTAGACCAAAGTAATGAAGTTACAAATTGATCATGTCAAGCCAATAAAATCAATAATTCAGTTTATCGATCTTACCTGTGATCACGCACATCCTTTACCGACCTCTCCAGCGATATTTTTTCACTTGCAACTATATTAAAAGCTTCTTTTTGCATAAGTTTTTCTCCTAAAAGTTTTTCTTCTCCTTCTAAATGCACCGGTAGTCCTTTTTCTCCGGGACCTGTCCGAAGTAACTCTCTGGCTTGATAAGCATCGAACCGCTTCTTCCTCATGAACAGAACATGGGTTGGCAGCTCTTCAGAACGCATCCCGATGGCGTCTGTGTATAATAGCGCCGCACCAACACAAAATAACACAATGATTATTAGATGCTTAACTTTCACCTTCTTAAATCGAATCACTCTCATTCTGTCTTGGAGAGATATGCAGTGACAAGGACGGGTCTCGCCTACACGATGCGCTGTGGTTCAAAGCGCTCTGACAAGTATGGACAAGTTGTGTTGTCTATATTACACAGGCTGTAGGCAAGTAGATAGCTGATGTGATTATTATTGTAAAACTGTCAAAACATTACGTCGATCGAACAAAGGTATTAACGTTTCCCTGTATAATTATCAAGCTGCCTTATGGCGGCGAACATCTCACAGGGATGGTGGTGTAAATGCATTCAAACATGCGGATGACATGACTGACTGACTGAGTTTAGTTTTACGCCGCTTTTAGCAATATTCCAGCAATATCACGGCGGGGGACACCAGAAATGGGCTTCACACATTGTGCCCATGTCGAACCCGGGTCTTCGGCGTGACGAGCCAATGCTTTAACCATTAGGCTACCCCGCGGCCCCGCGGATGACATGAAGAAGAAACAAGTGAGTTATATATATTAGTAATTGGTTTAACCATCTATGTATTTCCGTTTGAGCAATATATTTGTAATATCCCAGTGGGAAAACAGAAACGTGTTTCACGAATTATAACCGGGAAATCGAACCCGGACATTTGGCGTGATGAGCGAAAACTTTACCCCCACCGTCCGCCGCCCCTCAGAGTGAGTGAGTGAGTGTGTTGGGTTTTACGCCGCTTATAGCAATATTCCAGCAATATCTCGGTGGGGGGGAATCGAACCCGGTCTTCCGCGTGATTTCGATGGATTAAACTAAGTTTAGTTATTTAAACCATCTGCCTCTGTGGTATTGAAGCTCCCCACCGCACCTCATGGTTACAGAAAGGAAATAGACAAGGACTCACGGAAAGTATAAGGCTGGGGTGCCTGTTCCACTAAGCTCCCCACCGCACCTCATGGTTACAGAAAGGAAAAACTGCGGGGGTGATACCTCAGTGAGTTAGGACTATAGGACCGACAATAATTAGCAAGTGCTTTTGTCGGCAGTTAGCCATTAGGCTCACACACACATTCATACATACTTCATAATATGTAGGTATAAACCCGTGAAGATCCGGGTTAGAATATTGATCTTCAGTAACCCATGCTTGTCGTAAGAGGCGAATAACGGGATCTGGTGGTCAGGCTCGCTGACTTGGTTGACGCATGTCATCGGTTCCCAATTGCGCAGATCGATGCTCAAGCTGTTGATCACTGGATTGTCTGATCCAGACTCGATTATTTCCAGACCGCCGACATATATCTGGAATATTGCAGAGTGCGGCGTAAAATTAATTCACTCACTCATTCATATGTAGGTATACGTTCAATAATCTGACGCGACCTTCCACAAGGTTTTGTTAGACTCAGTATAGCAGTGTAACGAATAATACTGAGCCTAAGTTTACTTAGACTGAACAATCTTGTACCCAACGTTAAACCTAATTTTACCTCACTTCAATTTATAATCGGTTAAAATGCATGCATTTTTCGTCTTTTGTTCCTAAATCAGATATCAAGGTATTATAATCCATTTTGCTTAATCCTTTGAAATTAGTTGCCAGTCTGCGGTGTCCTCTTTTCCGGTGAATTACATGTTTGTATGAAGGAACGCGTGTTTGGAGGGTTGTTGGCAACAGCGTGTGAACGTGGTCACCTGTAGTCGATGTTGCACCGTGTCCAACTGTGGCGTGGCGTGGCGACATGCTTTGTCTTCAGCAGGTCACGTTACTGCTGAACGTGTATATTGACTGGTAATGTCTACATTAATGCCCTATTAAGCACACATGGTTATATGTACATGACGTTTAATGCGTTCAAATCAATGCTTATATTTTCATATAGAGATGACACATTTGTTAACATCTGTTTCATTGAAGGCGTGATGGGAAAGTCAAGTGGTTATAGAGTTAGACGGAATCAAGTTTGTGTGTGTAGCGTCTGTCTGTCTGTGTGTGTACGGGCGCGAGAGAGTGAGGTGAGGTGAGGTGAAATTGGGTTTAACGTCGTACTTGAGAATATTTCGCTCATATGGCGACGTGCATGCGTGTGTTTGTGTATGTGCGGCTGCTTGTACTAGCCCAGACTGAAGCTGGTTTTATAGTGCCAGCCCACTGAGATACCATGCAGCAGTGAAGCATGAATACCCTACTCAGACACATTATACTGACTCCGAGCCGACCAGTCCTTTGTTGTAGCCATTAATGCCGAGCGCCAGGCTGGGGCCAACAAGTACCATATTTTAACGTCTTTTGGTATGACGCGGTCGGGGATCGAACCCACGACCACGGAGGCGGTCAGAGAGAGAGAGAGAGAGAGAGAGAGAGTATATATGAGTGTGTGTAAGAGATTGCGTATTTGAGTCGTATCCCAGTCCCGTAGATCCATGCACGTGCTGTTGATCACTGGATTATCTGGACCAGACTGATTTACAGACCGCCGCCATATGGGTGGAGTATTGCTGAAGAAGACGTTAAACAACAAACATGGTTGAATTAGTGGTTGATATTAAGATTCGACACCCCATTTGTGTTAAGTTTCTCAGAATATATCTAAAATGTAAATAGTTACATTAACGACATAAGCTCACGTGAGCTTTCAATGAAAAGTCAATATATCAGAATATCAAGACAATGTGCTACTGTAACTTCAAGTAGCTGAACGCTCGGAAAGGGCGGCCCCCGAATAATAAACTCTTGTCGCTCGGTCCAAATACCTCACGTTGACCAAAGTAATGAAGGTACAAATTGATCATGTCAAGCCAATAAAATCAATAATTCAGTTTATCGATCTTACCTGTGATCACGGACATCCTTTACCGACCTCTCCAGTGATATTTTTTCACTTGCAACTATATTAAAAGCTTCTTTATGCATAAGTTTTTCTCCTAAAAGTTTTTCTTCTCCTTCTAAATGCACCGGTAGTCCTTTTTCTCCGGGACCTGTCCTAAGTGACTCGTCTGGTTCAGATAAGCATCGAACCGCTTTGACATTATACCAATGAACAGAACGTGGCAGAGATCTTCTGTGTTTACATCAAGGTGATAATCTGGATTACAATAGCGCCTCACCAACAGGAAAAAGTAACACAATTCGATTATTAGATTATTTCTCACCTATGGGAAGAAGCGGTTCGATGCTTATCAAGCCAGCGAGTTACTTAGGACAGGTTCCGGAGAAAAAGGACTGGTTTATGGACACGAAGTCGACCTTTTGAAATTTCGCTATGGACACGAAGTCGACCAGGCTAACTTGTTGTGCTACAGTGGGTGATGTTTTAAGATTGCTACATGCAGAGATGATCGACACTCCGCTTACTGACCTCCACTCTCTGAGCAATTACGTCAGTGAAGTGTTGATTTCCGATTACATACATGGTTTTCGAAGCGTTCTGCTCCTGAGTCCTTTCTCACCTTCGGTAAGTTAAGGAGATTGGTACTGAACCTTAAACTAGTTGAGCAACCAAACTATTCCTTCTTTCACCGCCGTCCAGCGTGTGTCTGTGGGGGGTAGTTTCGAAGCAGGGACTTGCCAGATTAAGGTCCTCTACTTTAATTCACTGGGGTCACCTGATAAATCGCGGGGCGGCGGGGCCTACTTGCCAAACTGCGTCCTTTTGCTTGTCAAAAGTTGCGGCCGAAAACCACATTAATTCGGGAGTGCCCACTCCCTAGAGTTTTTGTGCTGTGTAAGCCAAGGGGTTACATGAAGAAACCCATCTGGAGTTGGAGTTTGCATATCGGGAGTTGGTGCTTTTCCTGGCCTCCTTTGCTTTTTCCTGGTGGTAGTAACGGGGTAATCTGCGACCCGCCTACCAGCCGTGGGATTTGCATACCGTGAGATAGGATAAGTTTAAAATTTGAAAATTTTATTATAAATTGTATATTTATATACTTATCCTATCTCACGCGATAGAATGACCTGCCCCATATCACAGATTACTTCCAAGACGAGAATGACAGGCACAGGTAGTCATGATCATCTGAGCGAGCTCCAGCTTTTGGTGTCGGAGTGGGGGCAGAGGTCAGGGCGGGTCAGAGGTCAGGGCGGGTCCAAAGATTTGATTCAACTCAGCCTACAGCACGTTTCCACACATGGTCGTAGTGCATACCGTGAATAGGATAAGTATATAAATATACAATTTATAATAAAATTTACAATTTATGCTATTTGCTACGTTACTGTTTTTAAGTAGAAATGTCACCTGAGAATGTGTTCATTATTTGATTATTCTAGGAGTTTAAGTATTTTTCCAACTGAGACAGATGGTATGAAAATTAACCTTATAAATATTAAAATTTGATGAATTACATTTTATTAACAGAGTTGGCGACCCAAAACCTGACTAGAAGTATTTAATACCAACCCCTTCCGTAGGCACTACGTCCAACCCTGACCTCGGAGAAAGTTTGTAAGCTGCTTGGTTCTTCTCACTTTTATCCGACACTAATATTGTAATATTTCACAAATACTGTTTAATGAAGATTTAGATTAGGCCGCTGGGGGTATTCCTCCGTTGGTAGATCATCAAGTGGCATAAGTGTTAGTCTTGCATCAGTCAATCTCTGTATCTTCGCTTTTCGGTAAACATTCACAAAATGATACATATGTTATATTTGGGATTACACTTTCTCAGTAAAGTACAGATTTGGGATTCGAACCCACACCCTCAAAATCAGCAATCCCAGTTCATAAATAATATGGTCTGGATTTCCATTTGCATATGTGATTCGCTACTCTACTAGTATCGGAATGAAAGGACGATAACCTGTGTCGTTTATTCGGCAACATTCCACCTGCACCATCTGAGTCTATTTCTTTTGACTATGGTGACAAACATTACATCCATAAACTTTGTAAATACCCCAGAAGGTCCATTCAAACGTATGTACAGTTTATGCCTTTTGGTGATTCTATATTATTATTCTTATTATTAATATATTATCGCTTGTTTGTTTCTTTGTTTATTTTACATGATGACAATGAAGGGTATATCATAAATTTTGTATTTATGGCTAGTATTGGCTACAACTACCAGGTACTAAAGTTATGGCCAAAGTCCTTGATTTATGCTGGAAGCTGAAGTACTTTAAGTTCCTATGATCTATGGTAAGGTTTTGATTGCTAGTGTTCTACTGCTCGTATTTTGTAAATATTGAATGTGATATTGATCGATGTGTTGATGAGAATATTGTATTATTTGAAATACTTCGTTTATAGGATAGCAAATTGTCTAAGACGTCTCTGTCAGATGTTCATCAACATAACTGTTATCTTCACTATATGGCTTTGACTGTTCGACATTAGACTTTCACTCACTCACTCTTTCCATATAAGAGTAAACTACGGTTATAACAAACACGAAGGGGCCGTTTATTTTACCTCGTTATAACCATAGTTCATTATAACCGTATTTCGTGAATCGTTATATGCATTTCTGCTAAAATATGTAAAAAGTGCCGGAATCCCAAAAATAGTTTCTGTGCATAACATCTCTGCATTTTGTTCAGAGCTCTCTCTGTACTGAATAACCGGAACATTTCCGTTTGAATTTGACTCTTAGGTCAAAATCTGTAGTTTGTTCCCACTGACAATGTCTCAAAGAACATACTGAATATCTTGGCGGTATCAGTGATGTGTCAGGTCACATATAAGGCCACAACGTTAACTAGAGTAGCAAGTTACCAACACATGGCATCAGCAGACACATGGCATCAGCAGACACATGACATCAGCAGACACATGGCATCAGCAGACACATGGCATCAGCAGACACATGGCATCAGCAGACACATGACATCAGCAGACACGTGGCATCAGCAGACACATGGCATCAGCAGACACATGGCATCAGCAGACACCTGGCATCAGCAGACACGTGGCATCAGCAGACACGTGACATCAGCAGACACGTGACATCAGCAGACACATGGCATCAGCAGACACATGGCATCAGCAGACACATGGCATCAGACTCCACAGACATGTCCAAACATCATAGCAAGAGATGCTAGGCTCAGCAAATGCACAACAGAATCCGTGTCTCGCAGATTGATCTTAATCCTTCAGTCAAGGAATGATATTCTTATAGTCACAGAAAGTATTTGACACAGGTGGAAAAAGGACTCTGAAAAGCTCAAACGATTTGTTTGTATTTATGCAAACAAATGTGAGTGAATTTCAGTTTAAAATCGCATGACCAGTTTTTCAGCCTACTGCATTTAAAAAGGCCATGTCATGTGTTTATACAAACCTACATCAAAGGTGACCAAATCAAAACAACTTTTGAAATTGTTACCCAACCATTTTATTTCAAAAATATAACAAAAAGTGAGTATAACTCCTAACAGCCCTACACCATATGTATGTATTTCCACCAACTTTTTGTGTAGAATTGAATTCATGTTAATTGTGATCTTTGCATAATAGAACCGTGTGTGTGTGTGTGTGTGTGTGTGTGTGTGAGAGAGAGAGAGAGAGAGAGAGAGAGAGAGAGAGAGAGAGAGAGATATTTCAGTTTGGCTTTTCAGACACTCATTTCACGTTCAACCATGGGTATAGCAACAACGTTACATGCAAGTTCAGACAGATGGTAGTCTCCACCTACAGTGAATATTGATAGGATTCTCCTTGAATTCTTCAGTTTCAGATATATTTTAAAAGTCATTTTGTGGTGTGGAAACGAAGGCGGTGCAAACTGTACTTGTGTAAAATGTAAACAAATCATCACAATTCAGTTCTTAGACTGTGTAGCATTTAGATTTATGAACGTTTGATAATTAGTTGGTATGAACATACTTATTATAAGTTAGTGTTGTATACAAAATCTCGTACCTTTAGACTAGTGTCAGCAGATCTAAATGTACTCTACCTCTGAACATAATGTAATAGTCGGAGGACCGTAGATCCAATACAACGTTCACTTTTAAGATAATGTAAAACTGTGCGTCACAAAATACTTCCGCATCCAGTGGTTGTATTATTTTCAGCAATTTCATTAAATTTGAAGATATGACTAGTACTCTGTTACTAATGATGCAAAATTAGTCAAAATACATCTACACAAACAGGAGAATATGGGAATCTAAGAACTAATTTACATATCGGATAGGGCCATCAAAATCGCTATTTGGTTCTTTTTTCATGTAGTGTGTTGTCATCTTTTCTTATAAATTGTGAAACTACCAAAACGTATCCACTCACATTGGGGAACTTTGTATTGGAATAGTTTGGTTCAGGGTTAACAAACCATAACGAAAATATAGCGTCCATATCCACAACAAATTCTATCCAAGTATCCTGAGTTACATTGAAATGGTGTTAAGCATATAGGAGTTATGCCCCCTTATCTGTATACCGTATTTCCTCTAATAAGCCCCCACCCCACCCCCACCCCGCCCCGCGCTTATATTTTCAACGGACCTCCAGACCCGGCGCTTATTAAAATACCCTGTATTTTTAAAAGCGGGGATGAGTACATGAAGTTATAATTTAAAGGACCATTCCTTAATATATTTATTTTTAGACCAAGAGAGAATACATTTGCGAAAAAATGCAAAGGTCTATTAGAGACCCGGCGCTTATTAGAGGCCCAGCGCTTATTTCTTAAAGCACTGCTTTATCCCCGGCGGTTATTTGAGGCCCGGCGCTTAATAGAGGAAATACGGTATATACGTATATGGCCACTCTGTCGTCGTTTGACGTCATAGAACAAAATCCATTTTAGACATTTATTGCGAGTCATTTTTAAGGTTGAGCGTATTTATTTATGAAACGTTAAGCATAAGTACACAAACCCATTTCATATATACTTATGTCGTTCAGATATCAGACTGTACACTTTCCATAAAGAGGCCAAATTAAAAAAAGTCGCAGCACAGTGGTTTTATCGGTGCATGATAAAAACCGGAGACCTTTACTGTTTTTTAACGCATAACAAAATTTGACAGCATTTAGCTGTGTTTATTTCTCAAACCGCCGAGGTATTTGCACTTATATTTATACCAACGGATAGGAAATGTTTTATTCTACATTTCTGCGTAATTTTATAGCCGTACGCAGATCCAGGACCACGCAAGAGCACTTCTAGCTCAACGTTCACTTTTCCAACCTAATGATTCCCAGATCTTTCAGCAGGACGTCAATGTACAGCTTGACCAGCTTGACCAATCCAGATGTGACGGCGGCCTGTACCGGCTCCTAGCTTTGGCGCAAGGTGGCTTGCGCAAAGGGAGCCGGGAACCAGCTTATGCGGGAAGGAGCTCGGTGCTCACCTAATGAAGGGAGAGCACTCTAGTTTGTTGTCGAGTCGATAAACCAAACAATCACTCCGACAGATGCAAGGACCCAGTACATGTGACTGATGTAACAGAGTGATCGATAACCTGATCATGGAAGAGGAGGAGGCAGACCTTCAAACGTGTGATTCTTTCAAAAGTGAGTATGTGGAAGGATATTTTTAAGGAAAACAGATTGATCAGATGCCAAAATGAGACTGAATGTCGCTGCGTTTCATTTCATGCAACAAATAGGATTGTCACTGCTAGTCGGGCAACAATCTTTGGTATGCAATGTTCTGATCGTTGACTGCTACTCATATAAACAGTAAACAGCTTATCACAAGAGTAATTTTGCATGGGAAAAACATGGTATATAGTTCCAAATGATAGTGATTTTACAAACTGATGGCAATAAACATATGCATGTTAGAAGTAATAGAACTATACTCAGTCAGATGAAATGAACTATCACATCACATTCAAGATTTTAACATTCAATGACGTACCAGGTTTTTGAAATTTTAGAATTATCTATTGTACAATTTCTGATCTATGTAATGAAGTTGTGGTGTTTGAGTACTTGAAATATGCATCCAAAAGACACGTCAGAGTTTAAGGTTATCAAGGGATCTTGATTTTGAAGCCTTGACAAATTCCTCAATAGACAAACCTTAAATGCAAAATGTTTGGTCAACTCTGATCCCTGATATTGCACATTAGTCCCCAAATATGATCTGTCCCAAATGTTGCCATGGTTACGGATGATTCCTCTCACCACATACATCCTAGGTATGTCCTCCATGTTTATTGTATGTTTGTTCAGCTGAGAAGAAAGCTCAACGCTTGTCCTTGCATCTGCTTGTAACCAGACATCTTCCTCCAGAGGCAACTTCTTCATGGGACCAGGAGAAAATGTAAATATCTTTTGTCTGTATTTATAGGTCCGTCTCCCATTCTCGTGGGTTTCCGATTCTCGCGGTAAACACGCTTTCTGCCGAAATCGCCGATGCACGACACTTAGCGGTTGTTTACATCACCGACTGGTAACTAGGAAGTGGCCCAAGTCTGTGAGTGATAAAAATCTTGCAGTGTCACGAAAATTGGGGAGTTTATACCAACTTGGACATATCATTACTTTTTCCCGCCCTTTCCGGTAGGATTGCTCTCACATACACTTAATAACGTTAATTCCTAGAAGCCTCGTTTCGTCAATGGCCGATGGCATTGTTTATCACCGGGCTCACAAGTGGTAATTCACCTGATGGATCTGGCAGCTGATAGATGTAGATGTTAGAGGAGAAGGCCCTTCATTTAAAACAACAAGCATGAATACGATAAGAATTGTTTGTGTTATTTTTTCAGCCGATATCCGTAAGTACCGCAAGAATAGGAAACGCCTTCCTATCTACTTTGTTAGTGAGGCAAATTCTGGGGTGGGGATAAAAGAAGGGTGCTGTTTATGGGCACAGCTTACTGTAGCGATAATTGGCTCCTTGTTTGATCGACATTCAGAAGTTGGTGAGTCAAAAAAGAAGGAAACAACTTTATTGATGACAACTTCTTGTTTATTGCATTGAGCGACGTTTCGATGTAGATTCATACACCACCATGAAGCTAAAAGTGACTACAACCAAATGATTAGAAATATATATGAAGTATGTTCCAACAAACCGCAGATAACATGGTATGTTGTGACAAACAGCAGATTAACATTAACAACAATAATTGGCCCCTTAATCTAAGTATAAACATGGTAATCTAATTATAAACATGCATTTGTTAAATATATAAAATACAAAATCTTTGATGCTCCAAGCAGTAGTCCGAATGTTTTCAACTTCACAAGATAATCATTCCGTGTGTATATTCTGAATAGCAATTAATTGCAAACATGAGTAATTTAATTATAAACATGGTAAGCATAGTTAACATAGAGAAAATACTAAGTATAAACATGGTAATCTAATTACAATTAATTAAGAACATGGTAATCTAATTATAGACATGTTAAGGCAGTTAATATAGGCAATTATCGTTAATAAACATGCGTTATTATCCAGTTAATTCCATAATTACATGGTAATCGAATTATACACATGGTAAGCATAGTTAATATAGAGAACATACTAAACATGATTATCCAATTAATTATAAACATGGTAATCAAATTATAGACATGGTACGCATAAGTAATGTAGAGAACTCAAAAAGCATGATTATCCAATTAATTATAAACATGGTAATCTAATTATAGGCATGGTAAGATTGTTAACATAGAGAACATGCTAAGCATGATTATCAGTTTAATTTTGATTAGAGCTTAGATGCAACAAAGAAATGAAACATTATTAAAACACAATTATCATTTTTTCATGCCATATAATATACATTGCTGATTATGAAAAGCTGATTATGAAAAAACAAATAAACACAATTACAATCGCAAATCAAAAGTGCCATATTTTGTACTTGGGTTTACTTCCCTCGAAACGAACACCCGGGATACCGAACCCAGTCAGAGTGGGTGGGCGTGCACTTCAGTGTAACGAAGACTTTCATTGGCTGATTCATTTGCCGATACACTTAGGGCTCTTTGTGTGTGTATAGAGATGTTGGGTTTTTGTAAATATATGCTCATTTTTTGTGTATAACATTTTGCAATCAACAGACATCATAGCATGTGATGTGTACAATTATCACACCTGCCTGTCTGTATAATTACATAATGTGACAGAGACAGAACTCAGGTGCACGAGCCATAAATCAATGCGTTTTGTTTTGGTGTATAGCCTGATAGGTGTTAAGTACAACTTGCATGTGGTCAGTGATCGAAGTTGTGTATTGAATATTGTCATTAGCAGACAGGCAGGCAGACACATAGGTGTCAATAAAACAGACATTGAGTTTTGTCTGTGACATAGACATATCTATATCACAGTTGCTTTTAAGTATTGAACTGAGAAGTGACTCGGTAAAAAAATGTGTGGTGAAATAGTCAAATGAAATTATATAAACAGTTAAATCGGTAATCTACTGTCATAAAATATTGAAAGCTCGCGCCCTGTGAAACATCAACAAAAGTCAAAACATTAGAAAAATAGCTCAGATCAAAGCCTACTTCGAGTACTCACTGCCAGCAAAGGTTTTCCGTCTTGAAATGTCGAACACCTCACTGGTTGACACATAGCTGAGTAGATCTAGATCCTTAACAAGGTTCTTTTATGTAAGGAGTAGATTATTTACTATTTGTTGTTTGTGTACACAACCAAGATTAGACTACTCCTGCTCACGACCTTATAATCCGGGCATGCCGCTTCAAGCTGCACAAACCTATTCACTGCGCATGCACTATGAGCGCACCGCAGCACAGCTGTTGCAAACACTTTTCACCCCAGCTGGGACGATTTTAGTGAATCGTTTGAACTCCGATTTCGCTGGGGTTTTTCATCGCATTATTTTTCAACTTTATAAGTCGAATTTGTATTTTTGATAATTTGTTACTGTAAGTCCATACTGAAAGGTATCAGAATCTGCAAAGTTGTGTTTTGAGTTGCATGTAAGCTCTAGGTCAGCATTCTTTTCATGTGATTCACATAGCCACTGTGATCTAAAGTTGGGCTGGTTGGTTTAGAGTATAAAATGGAATTAAAATATGTTCATTTCTACATAAAAAATGTTTCTGCTTTTTTTTGAATGTTTGTGGCCAGGGCAAATCTGCATATGGAAACAAAAAGACCTGTCTTCAACAAAACTCTTTCTTCTATTTTCTTTGGTATTCGCAAAACTAAAAATATATTTATACAGGAAAATCATTTGTTGTCAAATTTGCAGATTTTAAATCCGTAACAGATTGCACAGCAAGAAAAAGTAGCAGAGAACAAAGCAAAGCAGCAGAGACCATCGAAAGATAATCAAAGTAGTTTTGACAATGATCATAAACATGATAATGACAGTGGACATAGCGAGCCGAGTAAGCATGACTATCAAAGTAAAGCATGACTATCAAAGTGCATGCTTAAAAGTAAGCGAGCATAAGGCCAGTACAATGTCATTATTTTTTACAAAGCACACATGACACATGTGGACTCACCTTAAGCAAGTGAGTTTGTTCATGAATTGCCTCTGTTTACCCAGCAGTGAATGGGTACCCGGTGGGATAAGCCATATAGCTTCCAGCATCTATCAGGCAGCTTGGGTTATCCAGGGTAATAACGTGTTAGCACACAGCATGCACAAGTGCCTGGAAACCGCACTTTATTAATAGCCATTATTATCATATTGCACAGTTGGACGTTTCACTTTCTTTTGAGAAACAAGTCTGTAAAGAGAAATGATCGTTCCTGGTTACTGTTTTTCGAAACAAAGACAGTCAGAGTTAAGCCTCCCACTCATCCAACTGTCATAGCTACTAATTCAGAACAGCCATCGTCCAAGTATTTCCAAGGGCCAGTTACTATGTAGTCAAGACATTTGAGACTTAACTCATCGTAATTATGTCAGTGAACCAGTACCAACCAGGCCCCCAGATTTACAGAAACAAACTTCTGATTTTGACAGAGATTTTACCAAATTTGATGCATTTCCCATTGAACTGAAATTGTCAAACATAAGGGACAATTTGGGTTTGGTGGATAGTTACTTAAGCAGTATGGGCTTTTCTATTTTAAAAATGTAGTTGAGTTAAAATTCAGATGTTTCAAATTGTCAAACTCAGTTTGACTAAGTTTGTTTCGAGACCTTAACTCCCACGAAGCAACTTTAACTAAGGTTAACCTTAACTCCATTCTTTAACAGTGCACTAAGGTTACCTTAGTGACTTACGATCACCTTAGTGCTTTGTGAAAGGAGGCCCAGCACGCCATTTAGAAAGGGGTTCACCAGACACCACATTGGTACAATAACACAACCAAGATTAATCATGATGAATTAAAAGAAGCATTTTTCATGTTTCACAGCTTAACAGCCCTTTGTGAGATCACACATGTTCGACTAGACCGTGAAAACATCAGTCATATTGACAGTCTGGAGCTTCTGAGTGATAAAGTCACCAACGTGTATCTCCAACAGGTGAGTGTGTGTGTGTGTGTGTGCGTGCGTGCGTGTGTGGTTCAAGTGTTCGCTTGTCATCTCTAAAACCTGGGTTCAATTGCCTATATGGGTATAATGTGTGAAGCCCATTTCTGGTGTTCATGAATTTCACAGCTTGGTGTTCATGAATTTCATAGTTTTGCACCTGTTTGTCTCCGGCCAATTCTGGTGTCCCCTGTCGTGATATTGCTGGAGTATTGCTAGAAGTGGCATAAGGTTAGGGGAAATTCAGGTGAGTTTCATTGATATATGATAAAGGGACTTTAAACACTAGGGTAGGGATGTACAAATTATGAGCACTGGATGATAGTCACTTCTAATGTGATGTTTAATATACACAGTGACTTTGTAGACACAGTGAGATCATGGACTCATTGACATCATAGACACAGTGAGATCATAGACACAGTGAGATCATAGACACAGTGACATCATAGACACAGTGAGATTATGGACTCATTGACATCATAGACACAGTGAGATCATAGACAGAGTGAGATCATAGACACAGTGACTTCATAAACATAGTGAGATCATAGACACAGTGACATCATAGACACAGTGAGATTATGGACTCATTGACATCATAAACACAGTGAGATCATAGACACAGTGACATCATAAACATAGTGAGATCATAGACACAGTGAGATCATAGACATAGTGAGATCATGGACTCATTGACATCATAGACTCATTGACATCATACACACACTGAGATCATAGACACAGTGACATGATAGACCCAGTGAGCTCATGGACTCATTGACATCATAGACACAGTGAGATCATAGACACAGTGAGATCATAGACACAGTGACATCATAAACATAGTGAGATCATAGACACAGTGAGATCATAGACATAGTGAGATCATGGACTCATTGACATCATAGACTCATTGACATCATAGACACACTGAGATCATAGACACAGTGACATCATAGACTCATTGACATCATAGACACAGTGAGATCATAGATACAGTGACATCATAGACACAGTGAGATCATGGACTCATTGACATCATAGACACAGTGAGATCATAGACACATTGACATCATAGACACAGTGAGATCATAGACACAGTGACTTCTTAAACATAGTGAGATTATAGACACAGTGACATCATAGACACAGTGAGATTATGGACTCATTGACATCATAAACACAGTGAGATCATAGACACAGTGACATCATAAACATAGTGAGATCATAGACACAGTGAGATCATAGACATAGTGAGATCATGGACTCATTGACATCATAGACTCATTGACATCATAGACACACTGAGATCATAGACTCATTTTCATCATAGACACAGTGAGATCATGGACTCATTGACATCATGGACACAGTGAGATCATAGACTCATTGTCATCATAGACACAGTGAGATCATTGACGCATTGACATCATAGACACAGTGAGATCATGGACTCATTGACATCATAGACACAGTGAGATCATGGACTCATTGACATCATAGACACAGTGAGATCATAGACACAGTGACATCATAGACACAGTGAGATCATAGACACAGTGACATCAGAGACACAGTGAGATCATAGACACAGTGACATCATAGACACAGTGACATCATAGACACAGTGAGATCATAGACTCAGTGACATCATAGACACAGTGACATCATAGACACAGTGACATCATAGACACAGTGAGATCATAGACATAGTGACATCATAGACATAGTGACATCATAGACACAGTGACATCATAGACACAGTGACATCATAGACACAGTGACATCATAGACACAGTGACATCATAGACACAGTGACATCATAGACACAGTGACATCATAGACATAGAACAGTGACATCATAGACACAGTGACATCATAGACACAGTGACATCATAGACACAGTAAGATCATAGACACAGTGAGATCATAGACTCAGTGAGATCATAGACACAGTGACATCATAGACACAGTGACATCATAGACACAGTGAGATCAGAGACATAGTGACATCATAGACATAGTGACATCATAGACACAGTGACATCATAGACACAGTGACATCATAGACACAGTGAGATCATAGACACAGTGACATCATAGACACAGTGACATCATAGACATAGTGACATCATAGACACAGTGACATCATAGACACAGTGACATCATAGACACAGTGACATCATAGACACAGTGAGATCATAGACACAGTGACATCATAGACACAGTGAGATCATAGACACAGTGACATCATAGACACAGTGAGATCAGAGACATTAGAGACATCATAGACACAGTGACATCATAGACTCATTGACATCATAGACACAGTGAGATCATAGAGACAGTGACATCATGACATCATTGACATCATAGACACAGTGACATCATAGACACAGTGACATCATAGACATAGTGACATCATAGACACAGTGAGATCATAGACACAGTGACATCAGAGACACAGTGAGATCATAGACACAGTGACATCATAGATACAGTGAGATCATAGACACAGTAAGATCATAGACACAGTGAGATCATAGACTCATTGACATCATAGACTCATTGACATCATAGACACAGTGACATCATAGACACAGTGAGATCATAGACTTAGTGACATTGTAGACACAGTGACTTTATAGACACAGTGATCATGGACTCAATGACATCACAGACACAGTGACATCACATCACAGACCCAATGACAGCATAGATCCAGTGACATCAGAGACAGTGATATCATAGACTTAATGACTTCAGAGACATAGTGAAACATGGACTCAATGACATCATAGACATAGTGAAAACATGGACTCAATGACATCATAGACTCAGAGATATCATGGACATAGTGACATCATAAGCATAGTGACATCATAGACGCAGTGAAATCTTGTTTTCTGTAAGGTCATGGAACATGACCCCCAAAATCACTCTCTACACAGAAGTTCAAGTAACTTTATGTTTCCGTAGACAACACTGCTCAAGGTAGTAGTTACAAGTGTTGTGTTCCTGTCTTTCATGTCACAAACTTTGTATTTCCTTCAAAAGAATCAGAAATGTTGTACATGCCAGAGAAAGCCGAGTTTGATTTGGACAGTTGTACTTGCTTCCAGAACCGGATCACATGCATCAGCAACCTCGACTGCCTGAAAAACTTACAGTTTCTGACACTGGCCGGCAACCTCTTACAGAAGGTGGAGAACCTCAGTAAACTCTCCAAGCTTCTCTTCCTTGACCTCTCAGACAACCGCATAGCACAGTTTGACATTGGTAAGGTGCCACCCCAGCTCTGTATTTGGAGACCAACAATTCAGGGAGCAGCCTTGGATGCTTTCTCAAGGCACTAGTTCAAGATTAAAGCCCTAAATGATCTGAAATAATGCCTCTGTATTTTTATGCATGCTAGGGAATGCACAGGGGTGTCCCCAGGAATGTGGAAGTAGTGTGTCTGTGAACAACCAGGAGAGTTTTTATGGATATAAATCTTTTTATCATGAGTATGAGCAATGTTTCAGTGTAGCTACAAGGAAGTGAGGTACAATACTGCAGGCAAGGCCAGGCCTACCAAAGAAAACTTTCCCCCTGTGCAGAAAAACGCAGAAAAGCCCACATTAATTGTGGAAATAGCAACATAAACACATTACCTCGCTTCTGAAACAGTAAAAACGGCAACGAAAAACTATGAAACTGCAACATTTTTATATCAGCGAACTTTGACCTCTACTGCGCATGCGCATTACGATCCGGGCTTCTTTCCAATTTCCGAGCAACCGTGAATCGCCTCGCGTAGAAGAAGTATTAAATATGTCAAAATAATTGCTGTCAATTCGTTGCATACGAAAGGAAAGTAAACTAAAAAGGTGTGCACACAAGTATCATGATGATAAATGCCAAATAACACAACAGAAATACTTAAAAAGGAATGTAACTTTTGTCCAAGGTGGAAAATGTCAACTTGCGGTCGAGACTTCCTCTTCCATGTGCGCATGCGCAAAATCGAAGTTGCGGGCTCCTCGTTTTATGACGCAGTGTTAGCGATTTAAAGTTGCCGTTTTTAGTGTTTCAGTAGCGAGTATTATGTTTATGTTGCTATTTCCACGATTAATGTGGGCTTTTCTGCGTTTTTCTGCACAGTGGGAAAGTTTTCTTTGGTAGGCCTGAAGGCTATATGCTACTAGTAAAGTTTGAACAGTAAATTGGTTGTTCTTTACACAATTATGAAGCTTGGTCTACAAGATTGGAGGATGTATACACAAGAAAGCAATTGTTACACAAGCAGAGTTAATGAAGGAGGGATTAATGGGCAGGGGAAGTCAATGATATGACAGACAGGAGAATAATGGAATTAAGATTGCTTGGTGATGAGTTGGTGGTAGGCAGTGGGGATGTAATATCCTTGGTCTCTGTTCATGGCCGGTTGGAGTCTCTTGATGTGAATGGCTTCTAGTAGTCTCCTGATCTTGTAGTGGGTGTGATTACTGGTGAGTACACTGATACTGTTACAAAGGATCATATATGGTGGATTTGGAGTCTTTCTTCTTCACAGAGGTTTGATGTTCTTTGATCCTTACAGGGAAGGGTCTTGAGGTTTAGTGGATGTATCAGTCACTACAGTCACATTGTATGTGGTAAACTGTACCTCAAGGGTGGCTGTGTTTGGCAGCTTGACTCCTGAGAGTTTCTAAGACTTCAGTCCTGCCGCACAACGAAGCACATGTGATACATGTGGTCTCACCTTAGACAAGTGAGTTTGTTCAAAATTGCCTCTGCAGAAAATGGGTACCCGGTTGGATAAAGTCATGTGACTATAACATTCTAACGCCTAACAGGCAGCTTGGGTTATCTGGGGTAATCAGAATCAGATTCTGATTAAGCGCCGCGAGCAATCACTTGGTGTTTAGAGACTGTGCGCTATAGAAGACGACTTATTATTATTAGTGGTATATCCATGTAACTCTCCCTGTTCTCGTCACTATATGGCTGAAATATTGCCGAGGTGACGTTTAATTCTAACTCACTCACTCACTCACTCTCCCTGTTGTTCACCACACCAACTTCTGAATGTCACTCACAGAAGGTTGTCCGTCTGTGTTTACGTCATCTCAAGAATACAGTCTCATGAAAAGCATGTGAATATCAAAATGTGTCATCCATACACTTATGAATGTCAGCTTTCACGGTCATGTGACCAGCTTCTCTCGTCCAAAGCTGTATATTGTACAGACTTCAAAATAAATGACCTGTTCTACATGTGTACCTGCCATTGTTTCAAAGCAAAATGCTGATGATCAGTTTTCCAGCCACTGTTTCATGTCAGTACACTGATAATCAGTTTACCTGTCACTCTTTCATAACAATATACCCATGAAGGTCCAGGTTAGAATGTGAATTCAGTAACCCATGCTTGTCGTAAGAGGCGACTAACGGGATCGGGTGGTCAGGCTCGCTGACTTGGTTGACAAATGTCATCGGTTCCCAATTGTGCAGATCGATGCTCATGCTGTTGATCACTGGATTTCTTATTTACAGACCGCCACCATATATCTGGAATATTGCTGAGTGTGGTATAAAACTAAACTCACTCACTCATAACAATACACCAATTATCAGTTTACCATCCGTGAAGATCCGGGTTAGAATTGGTCTTCAGCAACCCCTGCTTGTCGTAAAAGGCCACTTACGGAATCGGGTGGTCAGGCTCGCTGACTTGGATGACACATGTCATCATATCCCAATTGCGTAGATCGATGCTCATGCTGTTGATCATTGATGATCAGTTTACCTGACATTTCAGGGGTGGAAATAACCCATTTCCCGACGCCCCAGTCCAGTGCTTTTTTCTGTTGGGCTAGCAAATTTGTATGTCACGCTGTACCGGTGTCCAGTTGACTTTCCAATGTTAATTATGTTGTTTATTTAAAAAAATCAACAAGAAAATCGGCCAGTATAGTGGAAAAATTATCAGGGCAAGTGATTTTACATATGCCACTGTACCGGAGTACATTAGCAATTTTAAAGTTATTTCCACCCCTGCATTTTTTATAGCAAGACACCAATGATTGATTTACCTGACACTGTTTCAGATGAATTCCCCCAGTCTCTGATACTGCTGAACCTGTCTGGTAACCCCTGTACTCAGATGCCAGACTACCGGTGAGATACTGGCTTCATAATGTTGACAAACTACATCTTGTACATAACTCACAACTTAAAAAATCTTTCTTTATTTAAACTTGATATGGAAGAATACTGCTGTATCTGTAACAGAACTGGGTCAGTGGAGTTTGTTTGTTTGTTTGTTTCACATGTTGCAGCACGTGGTTCTGTGTATAGACTGACTGACTGAGTTTGGTTTTACGCCGCTTTTAGCAATATTCCAGCAACATCACGGCGGGGGACAACAGAAATGGGCTTCACACATTGTACCCATGTGGGGATTCGAACCCGGGTCTTCGGCGTGACGAGCGAACGCTTTAACCACTATGCTACCCCACCGCCCCCCTGTGCATAGAGCTCAGGTCACGAATCAGTTAAAGTTAAGCAACGTTGGGTGCGGAGAGTAATTGGATGGGTGATACATGTGGCCTCCCCTTAGGTTACGCAAGTTTGTTCAAAATTGCCTCTGTTCACCCATCTGAAAAATGGGTCTCCCTGTGGGATAAATCATGTGACTATAACCTTCTAGTGCTATCAGGCTGCTTGGGTTATCTGGGGGAATAATGTACTGTACTATTCATTGTTAGTGCGATGAGCATGTCTAGTGTGGAGTCTGGCGCTATCAGGCTGCTTGGGTTATCTGGGGGAATAATGTACTGTACTATTCATTGTTAGTGCGATGAGCATGTCTAGTGTGGAGTCTGGCGCTATCAGGCTGCTTGCGTTATCTGGGGGAATAATGTACTGTACTATTCATTGTTAGTGCGATGAGCATGTCTAGTGTAGTCTGCTACCGGGCTACTTGTACTATTGTTAGTGCGATGAGCATGTCTAGTGTGGAGTCTGGCGCTATCAGGCTGCTTGGGTTATCTGGGGAATAATGTACTGTACTATTCATTGTTAGTGCGATGAGCATGTGTGGAGTTGGCTGCTTGCCATCTGGGGAATCTGGTACTATTCATTGTTAGTGCGATGAGCATGTCTATGTGGCTGGCGCTTGCTTGGGTTATCTGGGGGAATAATGTATTGTACTATTCATTGTTAGTGCGATGAGCATGTCTTCAGTGTGGAGTCTGGTGTGGAGTCTGGCGCTATCAGGCTGCTTGGGTTATCTGGGGGAATAATGTACTGTACTATTCATTGTTAGTGCGATGAGCATGTCTAGTGTGGAGTCTGGCGCTATCAGGCTGCTTGGGTTATCTGGGGGAATAATGTACTGTACTATTCATTGTTAGTGCGATGAGCATGTCTAGTGTGGAGTCTGGCTCTATCAGGCTGCTTGGGTTATCTGGGGGAATAATGTACTGTACTATTCATTGTTAGTGCGATGAGCATGTCTAGTGTGGAGTCTGGCGCCATAAAAATGGACACATTATTTTGTTTGTTTGTTAAATGTCATATTAATTGTTCTGGATTGGACAGTCCAGTGATTGTCAGCCAGATAGTCATTGCTTCAGCCTTTGTGACAAAGGCTAGGGCACTTCAGTAAGGGGTCTTTCCTCCTCAACAAATCCAATCAGGTGTCTTTTTCCTTCTCTCTTGTTTTCCTATTTTGTTGTGAAAGTTGAAGCATCTTAATTCTTTCAGGTCCGGTAGGCTGCTCAGGGGTGCAAATAACTTTAAAATTGGTAGTGTACTCCGGAACAGTGGCACATGTAAAATCACTTGCCCTGATAATTTTTCCACTATACCGGACGTTTTCTTGTTGATTTTTTAAAATAAACAACATAATTAACATTGGAAAGTCAACTGGACACTGGCACAGTATGATATACAAATTTGCTTGCCCGACAGAAAAAAACACTGGACTCGGACGTCGGGCAATGGGTTATTTCCACCCCTGCCGCTGAACATTCTGGTTTTGTTGTTTCCCAAATAGATTGATTGATCAATTGTTGTTTAACGCCACACTCAGCAATATTCCAGCTATATGGCGGTGGTTTGTAAATAATCAAGTCTCGACCAGACAATCCAGTGATCAACAACATGAGCATTGTTCTACACAATTGGGAACTGATGACATGTGTCAACCAAGCCAGCGATACTGACCACCCGATCCCGTTAGTCGCCTCTTACGACAAGTATGGGTTGCTGAAGACCAATTCTAACCCGGATCTTCACGGGTCGTTTTCCAAAAAAGAGACTGGTCACTCTGTAATTGTGGGTATGATTTTATGGTGGTTGGTTGTAGGTCTGTCCTAGGACTGTATCATATATTGCTGACCCCCATCACCTCTCAACTATCCCATATTTCGCTTTTCCATCCCTCAGCATAAAGAAGTTCATGTTTTGATGACTGATCATATTTTTCAATGAAAAATTGCCTATGGATTGTTTATCAGCTTATCTGGCTGGTTTTGCTATTTGGTATATTTTTCTGAATTGTATTTTGGGTTTTTTTTTCATGGAAACAATTTGACTTAGTCTTACACGACTCGAGGCTTCATTCTCAAACTAATGATATTTTTGTGTGAAGCTACAAACTTTGCATTGAGTTTATGCTGAGCTGTTGCCTAATCATATTTTTAGGCTTTTATATTTCTTGTGTTTCTATGGAAGCAAGTTGGACTTAGTCTCAAACAAGTAGCATTTGTTGTTATTTATGCAAACAAATTTTTCCGCATGAAACCATTATCTTCATAAGTTATAATACAAAACACATTTATAGTAACAAACTGAATTTATGTATAAAATTTGGAGCTGGGGAGTTGGAGTAAAAATGCATTCTATTTGGATGTTGACCAAGCTAATTGATGGGTTAGCGAACAATGTAACCTTAAAAATAATATTAAAAGAGTGGCCCAAAATACTCATTTTATTGAAAATGATCATTTTGAAAACTGGTCAGTAAAGGAGTGCATTATATAAGAGACCTATGTGATGAGAATGGGCTCCTATCCTTTGTAGACTTGAAAAATAAATTCAACCTCAAGGGTACTTATCTGGACCATCATCGAGTTGTTAGTAATCTCCCTAAAGAATGGATAAAGGTGATAGACAATTCTAAACCTATATGTGTCTACGATCTTAGGATGAATAACTTTCTAATGGAATGGATTAAACCAGCAAAGGGATCTCGGAAGATCTATGATATACTTATGCAAAATAATTATCTCCCTATTATTTGTAGTAAATGGCAACAAATGTTCTTAACTGACTTAAACTGGAAGGAAATATTTAGTCTTCCTAAACAATGTTGTAGAGATATCAAGCTACAAGATTTCCAATATAGATTTTTGCATCGCATTATATACACCAAAAAGGAATTATTTAAGATGAAGCTGATCGACAATAGTATTTGTCAAAGATGTAACAATGAAAACGAATCGATTGTGCACGTATATTTTGAATGTCCACAGGTTAGTCTTTTCTGGTACAATCTGGAACAATTTTTGAGACAACATTTGTGTTATGAGATTCAGCTTAATCTTAAATCCATCCTCTTTGGTATCCAGGGGACCGCAAACTTCAAACTGGTGAACCACATTCTTTTGGCTGGAAAAAGATATATATACATAAGTTGTATTAGAAATGAATCTCTATCTTTCAAATCTTTTACTGCTACCTTGAAAGATATTTTTCAAGTTGAGAGATATGTTGCTAGAATAAAAAACCAACTAAATGAATGTATGAGTAAATGGCTACCACTACTCACAACATGGACCGATGTGTCATGACTCTTCAACAGCTTAAAGTAGAATTTTGAGATTGCGAATTACAATATGTGTCAATCCACGGATGGGAAAAGATATACATATTTAATGCATAAGCTGTATTAAAAATTTAATATTGACCCTAAAATCCTCCATCGCTTCTTTGAAAGATAGGTTGCCAAAATGAAAAACCAGCCAGACGAATGTGGAGTAAACGGGCGCCCATTACACAACATGTATGATGTGTTATGACTCTTCAATGTGTAAAACTTATGATCTTTGTGCAGTAATACTTGAATGTATCTACTCATGTTTGAAGACTGATGTGTTGTGAACTGTCAACATGTATAAGCTTGTATTAGGCATGACATCTGTATAATAATGTATGAATGTTTCTACCCCCTTGGTTACCCAGAAGGATACGGTGCTGTTATGAAAACGAACTAAATGAACCCAGGAGCAAACAAGCAATATTACTCATAACACCGACTTACCTAATTGCTTAAGCTTAGACGATCCGCAATTATACAACTTTGTTTGTATGATATTCGTATAAAACGATTGTAACAAGATATGTTTCCTGTCAACATATATGACTTTTGCAAAAAGTGAATGTACCTACTGATGTGAATAAAAAAATGTGGAAAAAAAAAAAAAATGATCATTTTACTTAAAATACTTTTCTGTTTAGTATAGTCTCATACTGTTCTCCAGAGGCTGCATCATTCAAGACCTGCACAATCTGCAGCAGCTGGACAATGTGGACGTCACTCGGGAGGAGCGAGAAGAGGCGGGATACCCGGTGTCCAGTGAGGAGGACTCGGATGAGACAGAAGAGGAGCCAAGACGCAGGATGATGAGAGAACATGAGGTGGATGGTAAGTTGATCACATGTGGTACTTGATATGTCTGTCAGGAAACAGGCTGTTATCATATATGTGTAATATATGTTAAAGGTTTACAAGATCATATAGATTTAGTGCAATTAATTGTAATAGTTTTGCCAAATGGTATACAACCACGGCAGCTAAGCAAAAGTTACATGCTCTAAATTTCCTGCGTTGTGTTGTTCCTCAGGGCCTCTACAGAGTCTAACGTCTGAGGTGTTGATGAGGTCACAGACTCGTCTAGAGGAGAGTCTTGCTGACCATCGCAGACACAACATGGAGCTGGACAATATTAGGCTCAAGTACAAGCTGCCCCCAAGTGCTAGATCCACTCCACACAACACCTGACTCCACTCCACACAACACCTGACTCCACTCCACACAGCACCTGACTCCGCTCCTCACAACACCTGACTCCATTCCACACAACCTGACTCCGCCCCACACAACACCTGACTCCGCTCCACACAACACCTGACTCTACTCCTCACAACACCTGACTCCACTCCTCACAACACCTGACTCCATTCCACACAACACCTGACTCCGCTCCTCACAACACCTGACTCCACTCCTCACAACACCTGACTCCATTCCACACAACACCTGACTCTACTCCTCGACAACACCTGACTCCATTCTACACAACACCTGACTCCGCTCCTCAAAACACCTGACTCCACTCCACACAACACCTGACTCCACTCCTCAAGACACCTGACTCCATTCCACACAACACCTGACTCCACTCCTCACAACACCTGACTCCACTCCACACAACACCTGACTCCACTCAAGACACCTGACACCAACACCTGACTCCATTCTACTGACTCCCTCCTCACAACACCTGACTCCACTCTCACAACACCTGACTCCACTTCCCTGACTCACTTCACACAACACTCTCCACACAACACCTGACTGACTCCTCCACATGACTCCACTCACACACACCTGACACCTGACTCCACACAACACCTGGCTCACTCCTCACAACACCTGATTCTGCTCACTCAACACCTTACTCCTCCACAACACCTCCACAACACCTGACTCACTCCACACCTTCACACACACAACACCTGACTCCACTCCACACAACACCCTGACTCTGCTCAACACCTGGACTCCGCTCCTCACACCTGACTCCACTCCACACAACACCTGACTCCACTCCACTCACAACACCTCACTACACAACACCCTGACTCCAACACCTGGGACTCCACACAACACCTGGCTCCACTCTCTCACACAACACCTGATTCCTCAAAACACCTGACTCCACTCAACACCTTACTCCACTCCACACAAACACCTGGCTCCACAACACCTGACTCACAACACAACACCTGACTCCACTCCTCACACTCACAACACCTGACTCCACACACAACACCTCACTACACAACACCTGACTCTACTTCCACACACAACACCTGGCTCCACTCCACTCCACACAACACCTGACTCCACTCCACTCTCCACCCTCACAACACCTGACTCCATTCCACACAACACCTCACTACACAACACCTGACTCCACTCCACACAACACCTGACTCCACTCCTCACAACACCTGACTCCACTCCTCACAACACCTGACTCCATTCCACACAACACCTCACTACACAACACCTGACCCCACTCCACACAACACCTGACTCCACTCCTCACAACACCTGATTCCACTCCACTCAACACCTGACTCCATTCCAAACAACACCTGACTCCTTTGCACACAACACCTGACTCCACTCCTCACAACACCTGACTTCACTCCTCACAACACCTGATTCCACTCCACTCAACACCTGACTCCATTCCAAACAACACCTGACTCCTTTGCACACAACACCTGACTCCACTCCTCACAACACTCCCCGTAACACCTGACTTTACTCCTCAAAACACTTGACTCCACTCCACGACGGATCGGCTCTACACAACACCTGACTCCGCTCCACACCAGATCTGCTCTACACAACACCTGACTCCGATCCACATCTGACCTTGCTCTACACAACACATGATTTCTCGCCACACAACACCTGACTCCGCTCCACATCTGACCTTGCTCTACATAACACCTGATTCCTTGTCACACAACACCTGACTCCGCTCCACACCGGATGTGCTCTACACAACACCTGACTCCGCTCCACACCGGATCTGCTCTACACAACACCTGACTCCGCTCCACACCGGATCTGCTCTACACAACACCTGACTCCGATCGACATCTGACCTTGCTCTACACAACACATGATTTCTCGCCACACAACACCTGACTCCGATCCACATCTGACCTTGCTCTACACAACACATGATTTCTCGCCACACAACACCTGACTCCGATCCACATCTGACCTTGCCCTACATAACACCTGATCACGATCTGTATTACCTGGGTAAGATCACATATCCCCATCTGTATTACCTGGGTTAGAGCACATGTCCCAACTGTATTACCTGGGTAAGATCACATATCCCCATCTGTATTACCTGGGTTAGATCACATATCCCGATCAGTATTACCTGGGTAATATCACATATCCCAAACTGTATTACCTGGGTAAGGGCACATATCACAGTCTGTATTACCTGGGTAAGATCACATATCACGATCTGTATTACCTGGGTAAGGCACATATCACGATCTGTATTACCTGGTAAGGGCACATATCCCGATCTGTATTACCTGGGTAAGGGTACATATCACGATCTGTATTACCTGGTAAGGGCACATATCCCGATCTGTATTACCTGGGTAAGGTCACATATCCCAACTGTATTACCTGGGTAAGGGCACATATCACTATGTGTATTACCAGGGTAAGGGCACATCTACTGATATCATCTGGTTGTTCTTTGGTTCTGAGACCTTATATAATTTGTTTCTTGGTTTAAGCTTCTGCCAACATTAAGAGTCAATAATTCAAAAACAATGTCCGAGTTGACCAGGCCTCGAAGATATATGGGCCATACAATTTTTTGTTGTATTTATGCCTTTACATGAATCCATCCACAAAGAACAAAAGCATATTTTCTATTTTTTATTCTACGTCATGGTGACAAGTTATTTTTTGAGACGTGTTTACATGTATCATTTATTTATTTGTGTTGTTGAAATGTATATATTCATTATCATTCCATTATAGTTCAATGTTGATAAAAAAAATCCATGTGTTATATGTTTAAAATGATAAGATTCATTTAGTCATCAGAAATGAGCAAGTTATGTTCAGGCCCAAATTCTTGAAGTTTGTAAAAATTGTATAATTGCCAAGAAATATATTGGCACAAAACAATGACAACATACCACAAAAACCTAAACACAGGTGTTGGGCTATAAACAGATATTACACTGATCGAGATTCATCACTTGTAGGGGCGGTGGGGTAGCCTAATGGTGAAAGCGTTGGCTCGTCACGCCGAAGACCCGGGTTCGAATCCCCACATGGGCACAATGTGTGAAGCCCATTTCTGGTGTCCCCCGCCGTGATGTTGCTGGAATATTGCTAAAAGCGGCGTAAAACAACTCAGTCAGTCAGTCATCACTTGTATAAGCACTACATATCTGAGAATCTCATTTGAATTGTCTTCATAGAAGTTCTGTTTATCTGACTACATTCCTGACAAAATGAACAAGATTTATCTATCCAAATTGAAAAATCTTCACAAATGAAAATTCCTATTTAATTAAATTAAAATTACTTAATGGTATGACAGTTAGTTTCAGTTGTCTTAAGAGCTTATTATTGCTTATTCCAGCAGGATCTAAGCAAGAGCTCATTTAGTTCTGATTGCTCGTTTGGAAGGAGATATAATTCTCTGTGACTTTGGCATGTCAATCTGTCATCTACTGGACCGAGACACAAGTGTATTATCAATATGTGATTGTATCTAGCGCTGGCTAAAATTATCGATAATCAGAAATATCATCGATTGGAAATATTATTAATGATTATCGATATGAAAATTGTGTGATCAATAATATCGTATATCAACTTATGTGATAGAATAAAAATCATAATTTTCTCACACAATACCAATTTAGGACATTATTCATTATCTGGTTCTAAATTGTGTTCAGAACGTAGTTTTGTTAATAATCACGGCAAAAATATGCCACCACTCCCAGTGATGTGAAATATATTCCTTTAATTCAGATAGTTTTGGCATTTTTGCTGAGTTAAGTCTCCGATAATTATCGATAATCGATTGATATTTTTTAGTTGATGATTATCAATTTCTATAATTTATATCAATAGCCAGACCTAACTGTATGTTCTTAAAGTATTGTTAAACAACCAATGTTTATATTTTTTACTTTGAAATAAAGGGTTTTGCATCTGTGTACTGTTGTGTATTGTGTTCTTATGAATTGGAGATACAGTTCCATTAGTGATTTGAATTCTGGGAATAGAGTGAGTGAGTGAATATGGTTTTACTCCGCTTTTAGTAATATTCCAGCAATATCACGTTGGGGGAAACCAGAAATGGGCTTCACACATAGTACAGATGTGGGAAATCGAACCCGGGTCTTCTGCGTGACGAGCCAATGCTTTAACCACTAGGCTACCCCACCGCCCCTCTGGGAATAGGGGTTAGAGATGCTAGGACTGCTGTCGTCACAAACAATTTTTGCTGTACAAACCTCGTACACCCGTGAAGGTCCGGGTTAGAATTGATCTTCAGTAACCCATGCTTGTCGTAAGAGGCGACTCACGGGATCGGCTGGTCAGGCTCACTGACTGGATTTACACGTCATCGTATCCCAATTGCTTAGATCGATGTTCATGCTGTTGATCCCTGGATTGTTTGGTCCAGACTTGATTAATTACAGACCGCCTCCTTTCAGCTGGAAGACTGCTGAGAGCGACGATAAACAACAAAGAAAGAAGAAACATAATAATGGTGGTTTTAGAGGTGTTGGAATGCAGTGAAGCTTTAGGTGTCCCAGGTGTCCCAGTCTGAGGTGCCTTAAATGAAAACAGGAAGCTGCATCGCTTGTATGTGCCAGGAACTATGGGGAAACTATCACTTCATCGTTAGTTTTCATACAAACCAATATTTTGTTCAGTATTGATACACAATAGGACTCTTGCTACAAAAAGGGTCCATGGGTTTTTGTAAGCCATTGAAAAATGTGTTGTAAAAAGCATCACCACTAAAAATATCTGCCGCTTGTCATTTGAACCTGCTTCGAAATTGTTTCAGCAGAGAAGTGGTCATGAATTATGAAACATATCCTATCGTGACCTATATATCATGATACACATCATATTGTACCACGACCTTTGTATCATACCATGACCTTGCCGTATTGTTTCACCAATACAAATACCTATGAAAGTGGGTTTATAAATGAACATTTAACTTGACTGTTTCTGGTTTAGTCAGCACCCTACACTACGGGTGTATTATTTCTGTATTGCAGCGATCTGTAAAAAATCGAGTCTGGACCAGACAATCAGGTGATCATCTACACAATTACATCTCGAGCATCAATCTACACAACTGGGATACAATGTCAAGTATCAACCTAGTCTGTCTCAAAGTCCCTGAACCACATCATTCCCCTTCTCCTCTGGGGCTAATGCCCCAATAATCTCCCATCTCACTGGGGCCCGTTTCTAGATTTCCACCGGTCTGGGTCTCCCATCTCACTGGGGCTCCCATCTCCCATCTCACTGGGGCCTGTTTCAATACATCTCCCATCTCACTGGGGCTCCGTTTCAATACATCTCCCATCTCACTGGGGCCCGTTTCAACATACATCCCCATCTCACTGGGGCCCGTTTCAATACATCCATCTCACTGGGGCCCGTTTCAATACATCTGGGGCTTCCGTTTCAATACATCCCCATCTCACTGGGGCCCGTTTCAATACATCCCCCATCTCACTGGGGCTCCGTTTCAATACATCTCCCATCTCACTGGGGCTCCGTTTCAATACATCTCCCATCTCACTGGGGCCCGTTTCAATACATCCCCATCTCACTGGGGCTCCGTTTCAATACATCTCCCATCTCACTGGGGCTCCGTTTCAATACATCTCCCATCTCACTGGGGCCCGTTTCAATACATCCCCATCTCACTGGGGCTCCGTTTCAATACATCTCCCATCTCACTGGGGCTCCGTTTCAATACATCTCCCCATCTCACTGGGGCTCTGTTTCAATACATCTCCCATCTCACTGGGGCCTGTTTCAATACATCTCCCATCTCACTGGGGCTCCGTTTCAATACATCTCCCATCTCACTGGGGCTCTGTTTCAATACATCCCCCATCTCACTGGGGCCTGTTTCAATACATCTCCCATCTCACTGGGGCCTGTTTCAATACATCTCCCATCTCACTGGGGCCTGTTTCTCCGTTTCTCATACATCTCCCATCTCACTGGGGCTCCGTTTCAATACATCCCCATCTCACTGGGGCTCCGTTTCAATACATCTCCCATCTCACTGGGGCTCCGTTTCAATACATCTCCCATCTCACTGGGGCTCCGTTTCAATACATCCCCATCTCACTGGGGCTCCGTTTCAATACATCTCCCATCTCACTGGGGCTCCGTTTCAATAATACCCATCTCACTGGGGCTCCGTTTCATACTCCCCATCTCACTGGGGCTCCGTTTCAATACATCCCCATCTCACTGGGGCTCCGTTTCAATACATCCCCATCTCACTGGGGCTCCGTTTCAATACATCCCCATCTCACTGGGGCTCTTGTTTCAATACATCCCCATCTCACTGGGGCTCCGTTTCAATACATCTCCCATCTCACTGGGGCTCCGTTTCAATACATCTCCCATCTCACTGGGGCTCCGTTTCAATACATCCCCATCTCACTGGGGCCCGTTTCAATACATCCCCCATCTCACTGGGGCTCCGTTTCAATACATCTCCCATCTCACTGGGGCTCCGTTTCAATACATCCCCATCTCACTGGGGCTCCGTTTCAATACATCCCCATCTCACTGGGGCTCCGTTTCAATACATCCCCATCTCACTGGGGCTCCGTTTCAATACATCCCCATCTCACTGGGGCCCGTTTCAATACATCTCCCATCTCACTGGGGCTCCGTTTCAATACATCTCCCATCTCACTGGGGCTCTGCTTTCAATACATCCCCATCTCACTGGGGCCCGCTTCAATACATCCCCATCTCACTGGGGCTCCGTTTCAATACATCCCCATCTCACTGGGGCCTGTTTCAATACATCCCCATCTCACTGGGGCCCGTTTCAATACATCTCCCATCTCACTGGGGCTCCTTTCAATACATCTCCCCATCTCACTGGGGCTCCGCTTTCAATACATCTCCCATCTCACTGGGGCTCCGTTTCAATACATCCCCATCTCACTGGGGCTCCGTTTCAATACATCCCCCATCTCACTGGGGCTCCGTTTCAATACATCCCCATCTCACTGGGGCTCCGTTTCAATACATCCCCATCTCACTGGGGCCCCGTTTCAATACATCCCCATCTCACTGGGGCCCCGCTTCAATTCAAATGGGATTATTTGTTACTATCAAAATATATATACTCATGGAAATGAGCACATTAAAGTACAGGTGTTCCTTTATTCTTTTCCAGGTTTCTTCACAAGGTATGTATTGCATTGTGAGTGAAATTCTGGGAATAAATAAAGGAACACTTGTACTTTCATGTGTTCCCTTATTTGTTTCCATGAGTATATATTCAATGACTAAGTGCAAGTGGAATGTCAACCAAGTCAGTCAATCTGACCAACGATCCCCTCCGTCGCTTCTCATAACAAGCATGGGTTGCTGATGAAGACCTATTCTAACGAAGATGTTCACTGGTATCCAGCTATTTCAACAGCTGATGGTCACCAATCTGGTCAAGCAGTAATGTGTAAGTGAGATACATGACCTAAAGTTTTGAAGAATGACACATACAAAACTGTCGCAAAGTGTTTTATTGAAAAATCGGTCACAAAACTGCTCATTAAAAACATGGGGGAAAATTACAAGAAGAAATATAGTCTCTACAAATATATATGGTTAATGTTACATCAAAACAACATGTGTAAAAATAAAAAATCAGTTTACAAGCAATAATAAAAACATATTATATTAACAAGATAGGTGTAAAAACAACAATTAGATTTAGAATATTGATAACAAATTGTTACATTTACAACATATGCGAAGAAATTGGTATATTTGTTTTAAAATGATGATGAAAAATATTGCATGCTAGTGCAAATCCCAAATTATTCTGGGATTCTAAGAACTATGACAAAATTGGTCTCTGTGCATGGAAAACTGTTTGAAAACTGTTGACCTCTGGATGAACAGTTTGATGTAGCAGCATTGGTTTAGAAGGGTACGGCACTGAGTGCATCCTCGGTAATACAGGGAATTATACCTCCACCCTATTAAGAGCCTCGACACATTCTCAACAATAGCTGGGATTCCCTATATCTGGTTAAAAGAGACACTGAACAATTCTCATTCACCCACACAAATGACAATGTTGTTTCATGATTGAAGCAAGCACTGCTATCAATGCTATTGGATATGTGCTGGTGTGCTCTCTTAAACCAACTGTTCATTGTATGAGTTTGTGTCACTCTAATGATGAGATGCTATAGCTGCCACAGCTCTGGTCCCTGTAATGACAAGATGCTACAGCTCTAGCCAATTTGGCAACCAGCTGCTACAGCTCTGGTCCCTGTAATGACAAGATGCTACAGCTCTAGCCAATTTGGCAACCAGCTGCTACAGCTCTTGTCACAGTAGGGACCAGCTGCTACAGCTCTAGCCAATTTGGCAACCAGCTGCTACAGCTCTTGTCACTGTAGGGGCCAGCTGCTGCAGCTCTTGCCACTGTAGGGGCCAGCTGCTACAGCTCTTGTCACTGTAGGGGCCAGCTGCTGCAGCTCTTGTCACTGTAGGGGCCAGCTGCTACAGCTCTTGTCACTGTAGGGGCCAGCTGCTACAGCTCTTGTCACTGTAGGGGGCCAGCTGCTACAGCTCTTGCCACTGTAGGGGCCAGCTGCTACAGCTCTCGTCACTGTAGGGACCAGCTGCTACAGCTCCTGTTACTCCAGAGACCAGTTTATTGTAGCGAACCCTTTTTTCTGCAGAGCATCATTAGTTTCAGAGAAACACTTACAGCCTGCGAACCTGGTATAACTTAGTGGGGAGGGGTGAGCATTCTTAATGATTTTGTGCTTCTTATCATCAATTAGTTTGCCCTTTTTCTGAGCAAAGTTTCCCCAGAGGATGAAAACGACAAATGGGCACTGATCACTGATGATCTTGATGACCTGGTCAGTCAGCTTCTGCCAGCCATAGTCTTTATGTGAGTTAGGGGTGTGTGCCCTGAAACAGAAGAGGTACCGGTAACCAACTGTAGGGATCAAAATAAGGAAATGAAACCTTCTGGCACCCAACGCAACATTAGGTAATAAGCTGACAAAAATAGGTTGCACCTGCAGCTCAATATATAGTGATTACAAAACTTGTGGGTGTTGAATATGGAAATTTGTCCAACTCAATATTCTTAAACGTTTTGATTTATTCACAAGCCAAATTTCCATATTCGACATCCACGAGTTTTGTGATCTATTTATTACACATAGGTTGGGAAAACAGTGTGATCCAGGATGAAATATCAAGAGGCCAGAGGTAAACAAAATGAAAGGGAGATAACTCTGTCATGACTATTTTAAAGGTAAAAATAAACAAAAATCTTCAGTTGACACTGTAAGAGACTGTAATTGAATTTTAATCATGTACAAACCTAATGTTTTGTTTGGTTGACATTTTTGGTAAAAAAATGCTTGAATGGAGTTTTAGTGTCAATTCAAAATATCAAGGTAGCAACAGAAATTTCTGCATTATGAATTCACCATTACTGAATGCACTCATTGGATAATTTACAACTGGTTACACAACACCGCATGTGTTTTGGGATGGTTAATATCCTGCTTTGGGAATAAACATTGTATTTAGGAAACCTTGGCAAGATAAACACATAGTTTTTATTTCCAATGCAGGATGCTGAGCACCACTGCTAGCTTCACATACAAAATGAGTAATGGCTGAAAAAATTCAAAAATAGATTTTTAATACGGCCACTACGGCCACCAATACGAAAATTCAGACTGAAACCAATTGAACATATATTCAGGTGTATTATATAAGGATCAGGACATGAAGATTAAGCTTCACGATTATTTGAGTGGTTTGAGAGGGTGTTTTTCACATTTTCAGTATGTTTACTGGTAGACACATTTGATTTTCCATCAAGCTGCTTTGTACGGAAGCGTAGTAGGGCCACGGTGAAAACTGTTTTGGTCTCATTATCTGCTACGTAGGACATAGTATCTCCTACATAGGTCATTGTATCTCCTACGTAGGACATAGTATCTCCTACATAGGTCATTGTATCTCCTACGTAGGACATAGTATCTCTTTCATAGGTCATTGTATCTCCTACGTAGGACATAGTATCTCTTACATAGGTCATTGTATCTCCTACGTAGGACTTATAGTATCTCTTTCATAGGTCATTGTATCTCCTACGTAGGACATAGTATCTCCTACATAGGTCATTGTATCTCCTACGTAGGACTTAGTATCTCCTACATAGGTCATTGTATCTCCTACGTAGGACATAGTATCTCCTATAGGTCATTGTATCTCCTACGTAGGACTTAGTATCTCCTACATAGGTCATTGTACCTCCTACGTAGGACTTAGTATCTCTTTCATAGGTCATTGTATCTCCCACGAGGGACTTAGTATCATCATTGTATCTCCTACGTAGGACTTAGTATCTCCTACATAGGTCATTGTACCTCCTACGTAGGACTTAGTATCTCTTTCATAGGTCATTGTATCTCCTACATAGGTCATTGTATCTCCTACGTAGGACTTAGTATCTCTTTCATAGGTCATTGTATCTCCTACGTAGGACATAGTATCTCCTACATAGGTCATTGTATCTCCTACGTAGGACATAGTATCTCCTACATAGGTCATTGTATCTCCTACGTAGGACATAGTATCTCCTACATAGGTCATTGTATCTCCTACGTAGGACTTAGTATCTCCTACATAGGTCATTGTATCTCCTACGTAGGACTTAGTATCTCCTACATAGGTCATTGTATCTCCTACGTAGGACTTAGTATCTCCTACATAGGTCATTGTATCTTCTATGTAGGACTTAGTATCTCCTTCATAGGTCATTGTATCTCCTACGTAGTAGTTATTATCTCCTACATAGGAGTTATTAAGTACTACGTAGGACATAGTATCTCCTATGTAATACTTAATATCTCTTACATAGGACTTAGTATCTGCTACTAAGGACTTACTGTCTCCTTTACGTAGGAGTTATTAAGTCCTATGTAGGACATACTATATCCTACGTAGTACTTAATATCTCCTACATAGGACTTGGTATCTCCTACGTAAGACTTACTATCACCTACGAAGTACTTAGTATCTCCTACGTAGGTCATTGTACCTCCTACGTACTTAGGACTCTTTCAGTCATTGTATCTCCTCTAGTATCATAGGTCATTGTATCTCCCACGAGGACATAGTATCTCCTACATAGGTCATTGTATCTCCCACGTAGGGTACTCTTTCAGTATCTCCTACGTAGGTCATTGTACCTCCTACGTAGGACTTAGTATCTCCTTACATAGGTCATTGTATCTCCTACGTAGGACATAGTATCTCCTACATAGGTCATTGTATCTCCTACGTAGGACTTAGTATCTCCTACATAGGTCATTGTATCTCCTACGTAGGACTTAGTATCTCCTACATAGGTCATTGTATCTCCTACGTAGGACTTAGTATCTCCATTGTATCTCTATGTAGGTCATTGTATCTCCTCATAGGTCATTGTCTCCCAGTAGTTATTATCTCCTACATAGGAGTTATTAAGTACTACGTAGGACATAGTATCTCCTATGTAATACTTAATATCTCTTACATAGGACTTAGTATCTGCTACTAAGGACTTACTGTCTCCTACGTAGGAGTTATTAAGTCCTATGTAGGACATACTATATCCTACGTAGTACTTAATATCTCCTACATAGGACTTGGTATCTCCTACGTAAGACTTACTATCACCTACGAAGTACTTAGTATCTCCTACGTAGGACTTAGTATCTCCTATGTAGGACATTGAAGGAGATTAGCGATATATATTAATATACATTAATTTGAAATGGTCGACTTAAATCCCCAGACACGCAAACAATCCCCTGTTTCAGTGTTTCAGTCAGTGTTGTATACAGTCATGTGTTTCATTCACTATTAGAGTCTACTATCCCGTGTTTCATTTCCTATTAGAGTCTGGGTGGTGGGGTAGCCTAGTGGTTAAAGTGTTCGCTCGTCACGCCAAAGACCCGTGTTCGATTCCCCACATGGATACAATGTGTGAAGCATATTTCTGGTGTCCCTCCGCAATGATGTTACTGGAATATAGTTAAAAGCGGCGTAAAACTGAACTCACTCACTCACTCACTATCTACTATCATTTGTTTCATTTACTATTAGAGTCTTGTGTTGAACTTATTGCTGCACATTACTGTCACGTGTTGGACCGACTGTTATACTTTACTGCCTTGCGCTCATTTTTCTCTACTATTACGCGTTGCAGTTAGTTCACTGTTATGTGTTGCACTTTCTGTTACACTTTACTATTATGCATTTGATATTTCAGAGGTCGTTGCACATGGGTCATAATCTGCGTGCACAGACCTGTGATAGACTATCGGTGGCAATCTATGCCTGGTTATTCCACGATTCAGAAGCCGGTCGAGTGTAGTAGCTAAGTCGACACAGAAATTGTTTGTCAACAATATTTTCCCTGACCTTCCTCCAAGATAAAAGACAACATGACCATCTTCTTGTGAATAGATATTACAGCTTGTCGAGTTTGTGGCATTTCACATCATGGGGATTCTGCATTAGAACTAGACCCCAGTAGCCTGTGCTTGTGGTCTGGTGGACTTCAAGTGGATCCGGTTGGTAGGCTATGCGACATTTTTAATGCAAGTGACATTGATCATTGGCCAATTTATGTCTTTTTGTGTTACAGCGGTTTACCAATAACAAGAATGACAATTCTTTGCCTTTTTGAATTTCGTATTGTTTTACGCCGCATTCAACACTTTTTCACCCAGTGAAGTCAAGTCAAGTCAACCTGTAAACAATTTGTGGAAGTTGAAACATTTTAAAATCGACCAAACTATCATGATGTTATTTTACAAAACCTTTATTCAAAGTGTCATAAACTTTAATTTCTTGAGTTGGTTCGGGAACCTGTCTGTTCAGAATAAAAACAAACTTTCAAAAACCGTAAACACTGCGTCTAAAATTATTGGATTTCCTATCGAAAGTATCGGCATTTCTTATGAGCAGCAAATTTCAAAAAGGCAAACAAAATTTTAAGTGATCCTACTCACATACTCTTTTCTGAATATTCATCATTACCTTCTGGACGCAGGCTGCATATGCCGACTTTTAGAACAAACAGGGTTCGCCACTCATTTGTTCCTGCTAGTATTAGATGCATTAACAACAAATTCTGTGAATGACTTGTCTTTTAATTGTCAAAATTCTATTCAATATCTATGTTTGTGTACTAAATTGATGTATTTATATCCTGATTATTTCATGATTACCAATTGCAATGTTAGGTATGGCTGCTTTATGAATGAAAAACTGGAGAACGTATGATGCAAAACAAATTTTCCTTGGGACAATAAAGAATTATCTTATCTTATCTTATCTTATCTTAATCATGAACAAAGTGCAAACAACGAGCTTTGTATCCGATCCAACCTAGCCCCATCTGAAGACAAGCAACAACTTGCGGAGGAGTTTCATATCATAACCTCATCCCTCCCCACCCACCCCCCTCTCTCTCTCCCTCTGTGTATGAATAGAAGCATGTATGATAGATCAAACATAACGATACCAAAATTGCTATAACTGCACTTATCAATAGAAGGTTCACGTCACCCTAACGTTATACACAACAACACTGTATAGCAACACTGCGTTAGTGTCATGAAAATTCACTGACTCACATTTCTACTATCTAACGTCCTGCATAAACAAACAAACTTTAAAGAGGGAACTTTTTCTGGAATTATTCAATTGCTACGATTGGCATACGCATGTAATAACAACATTAAGCGTCACTCAGTACCCGGTTTCGAATTGTAAATACTTTCTAGCCATTACTAGCCTCTAAGTAGACATAAAACGTAACATTAAAAAAATGGAAGAAATTATTATTAAGTCTGGATGTGGTTGCTCGACTTAATAATTACGTGTGACCCATCAACATAACTGCAGCATTCTTATCAATTTCCCTTTCACCTCACGGAACATTATTTGTGTATATACGCAAATATTAATATATATTTATCATCTCCTACGTAGGAGATATTAAGGAAATAGTATGTCCAACGTAAGAGATACTAAGTCCTATGTAGGAGATACTAAGTCCTACATAGGAGATACGAAGTCCTACGTAGGAGCTACGATGTCCTACGTAGGAGATACGATGTCCTACGTAGGAGATACTAAGTCCTACGTAGGAGATACTAAGTCTTACGTAGGAGATACTAAGTCCTACATGTAGGAGATACGAAGTCCTACGTAGGAGATACGATGTCCTACGTAGGAGATAAAGAGACCAAAAACATTTTCACTGTGGCCCTACTACACTTCCGTAGCTTTGAACTATATGGCCTTACTGAGGATCATCCTGTTGACCGCTTTTCACATCTAGGGCCCTTTGTTTTTTTCAGAATAAAAGATTCATCCTAGTGAAAATATTGATATTAAAATTGGATGCTTTGATGTGTTAGTTTATTTGTTTATTTGTTGTTTTAAACCCTGCACTCAGCTGTTTCCAGCCATAAGACATCTATCCCCTTAGTTGTGTCTGAATAAAAACATGAGTTGCTGAAGACCAAACCTAACCCTGGTATGGATGATTTGAAAAGCCATTAACACCCATACAGAAACTAGAGGTGTGACGATACAGAAATTTCACGAAACGTATCGCGATATCTTGGAACGATACGATTCGATATGATGCGTATCACGATATGCTATCTTTAGTTATTTTCTATAAAAAAGTGTATTTTGAAAACAAGTAACAGTGTAAATTTTGACATAACCGTCAATTTCTTGTGAAAATTCACAATGTTTAGGTCAACGATACATATCGCGATACGAAAAAAAGCATCGATATATTTATTGTCAGAAAAGGTATCACGATTATCGATACTACGAAATATCATCACAGCTCTAATAGAAACAAACATCCAAGCCATTATGAGAAGAGGACAAAAATATAGAATTATTACTTCATAATATTTTCGGACAATGCTGATAGCACACAAAACGACAAAAGCACACACCGTGACACAGGCCAGGTGAGCTAAAAAGCCCTCAGCAGTCACCTCTATATATCACACAAACGCTACGAGACAAACTTACTCCACAGTGAGCGTAGCATTGAGAAGGAACACTCCTTGTACAGCCCATTTCTCTAGACTTCCGCCAGCAGGCGTCTTGAACCCTGGGATGTCTGTTGTCAATTCCTTGTAGATGTTCTTTAGAGATGGAGGAACAGCCAGTCCATCTGGCACCGAGAACGCCAGCCCTTCCGCCTAAAACCAAAAACACTTGGTTTCAAATTATCCAAAACAGTTAGAACCAGATCCCCATATACTACACAGTTACCTCCCTTAGACCACTCGTAATGTCTCACTTAACAAATATTGAAAACAGGCATTGACACAATGTTGTTGGAAGTTTTCAACACTGTGATATTTTACGATCATATTCAGTAATAGCAAGACAAAGTTATATCAATCTTCAAAACGTGTACAAATAAAATAATTCAAACTCAATGGCTATGTCTCAAAAAGCCCAGGGCATTCCTTAAGAAATTCCTGGAATTTCCTGGAGAATGACCATGAAACTGACTGCAGAGGTTAAGGCTGTGAAAGAACAACCCAATTGAACAATAGCATGATGTCACTTGAGGTTTATAAGTGAGTTTCTCACCTGCCCGTCATCGTGGTATGGGTCTTGTCCAAGAATCACAACTCTCACCTGAAAAACAACACACATTGTCAACATGCCATAAAAAATGGTACCACTGTGTTGAAATCAATAAAGTTGCCCCTTCTCATATTTATTTCATAACACATCCACTGTTAAACCTTATAATACAATCATATCCCCATTGCCTAGAGCAATGCTTCTGATTTTAATCACTGGATTGTCTGGTTCAGACTTTTTTTTTTACAGCCACCACATAGTTTAATATTGCTGAGTACAGCGTTAAATAACAAATAAACAATCAGGAATTCAGAAATCTATCATATATATACACCCATGCATACATATACAGAATGGCCCGTGAAGATCCGGGTTAGAATGTGAATTTAGTAACCCATGCTTGTCGTAAGAGGCGACTAACGGGATCGGGTGGTCAGGCTCGCTGACTCGGTTGACATATGTCACCGGTTCCCAATTGCGCAGATCGATGCTCTGTTGATCACTGGATTGTCTGGTCCAGACTCGATTATTTACAGACCGCCGCCATATAGCTGGAATATTGCTAAGTGCTGCGTAAAACTAAACTCGCTCACTCACATATACAGAAAATCATAATATACTGTATATGCAGTAATAAGATTCCTGGTGTACAGAAAACATAACCGTAACAAATTATACCCTTTCAGAGAGATCAAGGGTAGGTTAAAATATCTCCTCAATATTGATGAAACAAAAGGACAATTTAACCACCCAATATTTCAAAATATTTTCAGATTATCAATTAAAGTTTTAGTTCAACAAATCTGACGCCTTTACAGATTCAGATCTGTGACCTAACTTCACACTTTCACAAAAATGTTTACCTTCTCAATTGGGGTCAGGTTAAAAGCATTAAAAATCTTTTCTTTTGGAGGAAAGATCTGCTTTGCTCCTGAATAATCTGGCTCCAGCTTTTTCTGGAGGTCTTCAAAATACTTCTCTTTGAACACTTCCTGTAAGGCTTTTGTCCAGCTGCTTTCCGTTAGAAGGGACTTCAGGTCAAATGATGATGACTTGCTTGCTTTCGCTTCTGCCACTTTTACAGGTGCTGAAGAATCATGAGGAAACAAGTATGGCAATTTAACACCTTTTACACATGTCTAACATCCTAAGAGAGACTTCAGTTTTTCAATATTTTCATGATATTACTAGGGTATAATTAAGAGGAAATCGGCTGTAAATCTTTAAATGATGCCCCATGGAAGGTATTGTGTGCAAGACAGAGTGGTCAAGGTCATATTACATTAACTAGGAACCTATATCGTCCAGAATTAATCAAGGACACTTTTAAAATACACACTATTTTTATCTTAAAATGTTAACCTTTTGCTCAAAGGTTGTTTGTTTGTTTGTTTGTTTAACACCACAGCCAACAATATTCTTGCTAAACATGTAAAGAATAATGTCTGGACTATACAATCCAGTGATTAACATCATGAGCATTCATTCATCAATGCTACCAGGGCATGCATCAACATGTTTAAGGAACAAAATAATTGTTGGTTTACTTTTATGCCCGTTCAACCTTTTCCAAGTATTTATGGGGGCGGTGGGGTAGCGGTTATCTCCCAATTGACAGACACCCATTTGACAGACACCCAATTGACAGACACTGAGCTAGAAGGTTAATTAGGGTAACACCTACGGGTATAATGGAACAGTCTACTGTCTAGTGAGTAGAGCAGGGTGAGCCTGAAACAGGTTTGTTACTGAGAAGTTTGATTGTGGGTAAGTAGAACTATGTTGTGATTAAATCATAAATGATTTCTCTTCTCAAAATTTATTTTACGATCAATTACTATCCATTATAAAAAACAGGTTTGTCACTGAGAGGTTTGATTGTGTTTATTGATAGAAAAGCCCCATCCCAATAATAGCATATGTACAACAGAAGTTAACTGTGAAAACGTGTTGTTGGAGAGATATAGATATGTACATATTTGAAAACATTCTGATTTGCAGTAAATGAGACACCTGCATTGCCATGTAAATAAATCGTAATTAAGTGCACTCGTCATATATCTTAATATTGTGTGCAAAACATATAACTTCTTTATTCCATATGAATAATATTAAGGTTCACATTTGTCTGTATTTGGTTTATATGATACAACAGTGTCGCAATTTCTAATAGCTAAGCTAATGTTTTCAATATAATGATGCCCACTCCAGTTAGACTAGAAGGTTAAACCGAACTGTTTATGAAAATTAACTGTTTTTATATTGCAGCAATGAAAATTCAAATTACTGTCTTTTCTTCCATCTTTCAAAATAAATCATATAGTTTCAATTCAGGTTGTTCCTGTGTTTTTTTGGCCTATTCCATTATAATGTGTAGGTAACAGGTAGTAGATAATCTGTTCACTGAACCGTAAATGTTGTTGTTTTAAGGTGTCTGCGAACTGGCTGTCTGCGTAATGGGAGGACAACGGGGTAGCCTTAAAGCATCCGCTCTTCCTGCCGAAGCTCCAGGTTCGATTCACCACATGGGGGGCGTGTACATGTGTGTGTGTGCAAAACATTAACTTCAATGTGGTCTTTAGTCATTTTCAAAGGGGAGGGTAGGAGAGAGGGCTTAAAAACAAACACCCATAAAAATCCTGACTCCACAACATTTATTTGAGGATCTACAGTACTGGTATTTACTGTTAAAACCTGGCTTCCTGAAAATGTTTATTTACAGACCGCTGCCATATAGCTGGAATATTGCTGAGTGCGGCATAAAACTATAAACTCACTCACTCACTCCTGAAAATGTACTGATTTAATTCACTAGTCATTTTATATGTATATAATTTATTAAAAACAAAAAAACCATGCTGCTACTTTATCACACCAGCCCCCTCCATCCATGCTGTTGATCACCGGATTGTCTGGTCGAGACTTGATTATTTACAGAATATTGCTGACTACAGAATACCTCATGCAATAAGTTGAACAGGATCAACTACATACAGTTTCGGTTTTGGGTTGCGGAATATATAGTTTCGTCCTCCTGTAGGGTACCATTACGTTTCTGTATAAATTTGACTTTGTTTAGGGTTCACGTCTGTATATAGAAACGTACCTGAGGTACATATATGTAAGTACCTGAGCTGACAACGACCCCTTCAGCATTACTGAGAGCCTATGAGATTCTCTAATCTTACACCTGGGTCATTTCCAAAGACAGGTGAGTAGGAAATTAAATGAAAAGAAAAAATAGCTTATTATGGGCAATACGGTAGTTCACTCTCGACCTATATGTCTCCTTGTGTCTACAGAGTATTAGTGTTGTGAATTGGTTGAAATCTCACAATTGATGATTGGTTCAATACCAACAACCAATCATCGAAAAAAATTGGTTCCCGTCATTTTTTAGATTTTCCTATTCAGGTTGTAGTTGCAGATAGGTATAAAGAAAAAACATTTGGTTCTCTGTTGTTGTTTTTTAAAACTGCACAAATTACATTTGCAAATTTCACATCCAGTGTAAAATGATTCAGTTCCAGTGTAACATAAACTTCCCAGATTCTTCAAGAAATATTCAGTCATGACTTTTCAGAAAGTGAAGTGAGTTTTCTTAGAAATAAACACTGACAACGTCCTAGATATGTTCCATCATCAAGTATTTCAAACTCTATTACAGCAGTTCCAAAATCGTTTGTGTTCGATTATGAGAAAAGGTGATCGATTGCTTGGTCGTTTGGCCACTGCGACCAATCTTCGATTATTTCAATTAATCGGACCATCACTACAGAGTATTATTCAGTGCAGTCACATTTTCATTACGAAACAAGCATACTTCAACAGTTGAAATCGATTTATGCGATGGTCATGCCACGACTTGTTCAAAGCAGTGTAGATCAACGAACGATGGATATTGCCGGTAAAACGCTTGTACTTGTAGTCAGTGATCAATGGCTGATCAATCGTGAGTTTCGACATTACCTTCTTTTTCTTCCGCACTTGGTTTGGCCTTATCATGTTTCCCTTTAGCCTGTTTCTTTGCCTTGGGTTGACCAGAAAGAGGAGCCAAGCTTTTGCGTTTGCGTGGCATCGTTAGATTGCCGTGTCAACTGGAATCAAGTTTCAAAACACAACTCGCGACCTAGATAGATTGCGGAAGTAACGAAGGCAGACGCTTTCGTTCAAGTTGGTAGAAGCGGGAGTAAAATCCTCGTTTACCTGGCCTTGCTAAATGTCACATTTATGTCCGCGTAATAAAAGCTGGCGCAATGGTAGACTAATGCTTAGTCTCTGAATATGCATTATTTCGATTGTAACAAATAAACACATTTAAATTGAAAAGGATCCCCAGTGAGTTGGGAGAATGAAGAAATCTAGACTTGCTTCTTTTAGAGCTTTAGCATTGCAGGAGGGCTAGGGCATTACCTAGGGAAATAATGTGGTTCAGGGACTGTGACACAGACTAAGCGCAGTGGCAGTGATCTTATTTAGCCTTGGAAATCATGTGATTAAACAAGCACCATACCTCAAAGCTTGTCACAATACAATATGTTTTTGTTTTAATGTTTTCACGATATAGCTGGTCCTAGAGAGCGTGAGCTAACAAGATATCCATACTGGCGGGTGTTCCATGTAGCCTGGCGCCCATGCATGTATAATAAATATTTCAAAGAAGCAAGTCTAGATAAGCGGACAGTCTGAGGACGCCACTCTGGTTTTTATAATTTGTATCGAAATTTTCGTTTAAACCAATAATAATTATCTTAAAAACTTGTGCAAGTTTAATGTCCATGCTGCTTTTAATTTTTATGGGTGTGATGATGATTCTTATGGAGAAGCATGTACAATGTGAATGACACCCCCTTCCCTAACTAAACTTTATGTACAAAGTCAGTGCCACCCCCAACCCCCACATTGCATGTCATGTATTTTTATGTACAAACTGCATGCTGCCACCCCGTACATGTGTACAAAATTCATTCATAACGACCCCCCACCTCCCCAGAACAACATGGGTGACCCCCTTAAAGTCAATCTCTCTTCCTTCAAACCCCATCCCCACCTCTCTCTCTCTCTCTCTCTCTCTCTCTCTCTCTCTCTCTCTCTCTCTCTCTCTCTCTCTCTCTCTCTCTCTCTCTCTCTCTCTCTCTCTCTCTCTCTCTCTCTCACACACACACACACACACACACCTCAATAATATCAATAATTTTTGTTAATGCACAATTGGTGACAGAATGCTTCGGACAAACGCAAACGAAATGATACTCATATTTGTCCATTTCTAACATTTAGCTATGTAGATAATTATTACAATTTCTTAATTCTCCTGGTGTGTTATTGTATGGTTCACTTTCAACATTTAATTTTTACATGCATATTCTATACATTTTAATTGCTTTAATCAAATGCTAGTAAGTCTACTTTCTGTGTATTATTCACAATACAACTGATTCATTACATGATCCATTGAGCGGTCATTAAGAACAGATAAAGGTGAATTATTTTTAAAATATAGATCTATAATGAATAATCCAATAGGATCCCATAATAATTCTACAGTTCTTCAAGCATGAGACTTGCTCGACCCTTTCTACATGTCATCAAGCATGAGACTTGCTCGACCCTTTCTACATGTCATCAAGCGTGAGACTTGCTCGACCCTTTCTACATGTCATCAAGCATGAGACTTGCCCGACCCTTTCTACATGTCATCAAGCATGAGACTTGCTCGACCCTTTCTACATGTCATCAAGCATGCGACTTGACCGACCCTTTCTACATGTCATCAAGCATGAGACTTGCCCGACCCTTTCTACATGTCATCAAGCATGAGACTTACTCGACCCTTTCTACATGTCATCAAGCATGAGACTTGCCCGACCGTTCTAGATTGGAGATGAGCTCCTTTCTTAATTTATTCTGTAGAGCATGTGAGACCGATTGACACGACATAAGCATAATGTTCAGTGATTAAATTTATATTTTTTTACCGCCGCATTCAAAATTTACTCAAATATTTAGTAGTACGTTGTTTTGTGTCTAAGCATAAATAGTTCTATTTATCATCCATGTGAAAATGTGAAAGCAGAATTGTGGGGATTTGGGTTTTTTTTAACGCCGCTCTCAGCAATTGTCTTGATTCTGTCTATAAATAATCGAGGCTGAACCAGATAATCCAGTGTTTGACATCGTGAGGATTGATCTCCGTAACTGGGATACGATGACATGTATCGAGTAAGTCATGTGCATCCTGTCGTAAGTCGCATGGGTTTCGTGAGACGCATTTTTCATTTACCTTGAACTTCATCTATACCACAATTCGTTCAACTCTCAGGACCAGCATTTGGGTTCTAAGGGAAATAATTGCTACCCCGTGGAAATCCATTCTAAACATTAAGCACTACTCAAAGGCAGTTTCCATCTTGATCATTTAAGCGCTGAATCCTCATGCATTTCCTTGTGATATACACAATCTTGAAGATCTATACAAAACAGAAAACGAAACTAAAACTGAAAAACTGACAGGTTTATAAAACATTCATTGAGGAAATCGGTATGTGGCGAATTAAAAGCTCACTTATGTGCACTCTTTCAGTGGTCGTCGATGTAGTGGTGGTGATGATTATGACAACGTCAGTTGATAATCGAGTCTTCGCCAGACAACCCAGAGATTGATATCATGAGCATCATATATAGTCAACTAAATCACATAGCCTGAACCAAGCGATCCATATAGTCGCCTCTTATCCCAAGCCTCTCGGTCATCACATGAGTGATAGTATCTCTCAAGTGGAAGTCTGTTAATGCCTATCTATTGCAAACGACGGACGCCGATAGTTTCAACAGATTTGCTTACAGATTAATATTCTGGGTACCAAATATCAGCCAAAGGGGTGCTGTGGTTGTTGTCGCCAGTCATTGGAGTCGATTATCAACATGCCAGGTGATGATGATGATGATGATGACGACGACAACGAAGATGACATGCGCCATGATGATGAAGAAGATGACGATGACATGCCCGATGATGATGATGATGACGACGACGACGATGACACCATGATGATGAAGATGACGATGACATGCGCGATGATGATGACGATGACGATGACATGCGCGATGATGATGATGATGATGACGACGACGACGATGACATGCGCCATGATGATGAAGATGACGATGACATGCGCCATGACGATGACGATGATGATTATGATGATGACGATGATGACGACGATGACATGCGCGTTGATGATGATGATGTAACTTTATCTTTACAAATACCAACATGAACGTTCAAAGTTATGTCTTTCCACAATAGTCGCCCCTTACAACACAAAGACATCTCAACAGATGTTGTTGTTGCATGCATGTACTCTTGAAAATTAAAGGACAAATTGATACTGTCGATGTGAGTGAAACAGTTCACAACAATTGCCCTCATTTGTTAACAAATATTAATCAATTGGGGCTGAATACAGAATTGCTAGCTGTTGATAACTCGATTACATACCACTATGCCATGAACAGATGCAACATGCATCTGTTGCTGAAGACCACGTGTACTGTGCATGATGGACAGAGTGAGTGAGTGGGTTTTAACGTTTTTAGCAATATTCCAGCAATATCACGACGGGGGACACCAGCAATGGGCTTCACACATTGAAACCATGTGGGGAATTGAACTCGAGTCTTCGGCGTGAAGAGCGAACGCTTTAACCACTGGGCTACCCATCACCACCATGATGGACAGAACAAGCACTATGTACATATGCACAGAAAACCCGGCCCGTGGATAAAGTAAACGGTTGCCTAGAACTGCGATGCGATATGTTTATGGCAGGCTCAAATAACCGATAATCGGGAATATCGTCGATGGGAAATACTATTAATGATTATCGATATCTAAATTGTGTTATCGATAATATCGTATATTAACTTTTGTGATAGAAAAACGGGTTTTTTTTATATTTTCTCACAATATTCAAATGTAGAACTTTATTCATGGTCTGCTTCTATAAATTATGTTCAGGATGCTGTTTTCTAATACGAGGGTCGGTCCAAAAGTAATCGGCCTCACTTACAAAATGATACACATACAGCTGATTTTATGTTTTATTTTTATTCATATTATCTGTCAGCCTCAAGCAAATTGGTTTTGCTATGTTCCAGCCTCACGATCCCAATTTTGTTTGACTCTTTTATCTTATATCTAACACCCCTCACCCCCCACCCCACCCCCAACGCAATATCTGCAATAACTGCACCACAAACAGGAAACAACATGTGCAAAAAACTTTTTCTGTGTTGGAGATAGGTAGAAGTCCACTTGAATAGTAGAATCAAACTTAGATAATTAAAGTGCATAAAAAAGCAATTAGAAACTACACTCGTTTTTAAAGTAAAACAGCCTACATGTTTACTGAAAGAGCTTGTTTTGGAGACGCTACCCACACCCCTTTCAGATGACGTAATCATAAGGACATAACCTTATTATGATCTTTTCACTTATTCATACATGACGCCAAGGGTTCAAGCTACATACTGAATGGTCACAAGTGTCAGCTCTCAATATATTGTAAACAGTGCCAGCTTGAATATCTGGACAGTGTTTTTGAAAGATTAAAACAGTCCCGTCTAAATATAAATCAAGCAATCCAAATCTTTGAATGTTGGTTATAACAGAAAGTCATCCAATTCTATACTGAACAAATCTATATGGTATTATCTTAGGGCATACCATTATCCAAGCCGTACCAAATCCTTTTTCATTTTCTGCAATTTTTTTAGAAATAATTATACTCCAATGTAGGGCGGTGGGGAAGCTTAGTGGTTAAAGCGTTCGCTCGTCACGCCGAAGACCCGGGTTCGATTCACCACATGGGTTCAATGTGTGAAGCTCATTTGTGGTGTCCCCCGCCGTGATATTGCTGGAATATTGCTAAAAGTGGCGTAAAACCAAACTCACTCATTATACTCCAATGTGTTGTGATGACTAATATCTGGTTAACCACATGACCCACATAATGTGAACTTTTGGATATGGCCTTGCTAATGATTCCGTCAAAATAAAATGGAATCTTTTCAAACATTGGACATCGAGAATATAGTTAGGCCGACTAACTTTTTACCGACCCTCGTAATCCATGCAAAAACATGTCACAACTCAACAGTGACGTGAAATACATTCATTTCTTTCAGACATTTTTTCTCGATGTTTCATCTCCGATGTCCATAGATAATCGATAACATTTCGTTACAAGTCACAACTGATATTTTTCATATTTAAAACATCTGACTTGCCAAAATATACTCTCCCAAAAAAGAAACGCATATAGGAATTTCAACTGTATTTTTATGTTTATTTTGAAACATCTTGTAGGCTTTATGAGTCAATGAAATATAGCGAAATTGCACACTGGGAATGCAGACTTATCCGTCTTTGGCACCAACTCGAGGAAAGTCAGTTTGAGTGTCACATGGAGACGTGTGGTGGCGCTGAAGTCAATACCTCGTGTGACCACCGTGGGCATCCAGAACTGCACGGCATCGCCTCGGCATCGAACGAATAAGTCTCAGAATCTCGTGTTGCCCAATCGCAGCCCACTCTGCCTGTAGTGCCTGTGCGAGTTGCTGAAGCGTCTGGGGCTGAGGGTTACGGCGTCGCACCCGTCTGTCCAGGGCATCCCACAGATGTTCGATCGGGTTTAAGTCCGGTGATCTTGAGGGCCAGGGGAGCACATTGATGTTGTGGTTCTGGAGGAAGTCTCTGGTGTGACGTGCTGTGTAGGGGCCTGGCATTGTCCTGTTGAAACAACTCCCTCTGGCGATCAATGATTGGAAGGAGGTGTGGGCGTAGGATTTCGTCACAGTACCGTTGAGCTGTCAGGTTGCCCTGGATCATCACCAAATCACTTCTCCTACGGCAGGTGATCGCTCCCCACATCATAACACCTCCCCGGCCGAATCTGTCCACCTGGGGAACGCAAGCGTCGGCGAAACATTCACGTCGACGTCTGTACACCCGCATTCTTCCATCGCGTCGTTCCAATAGAAATCGTGATTCATCACTGAACCAGATTCTACGCCTATTCGGTAGGTTCCAGGCCTGAACTTTGGTGCACCATTGAACTCGAAGTCGACGATGTTGTTGTCGAAGCACAGGGCCAAAATAAGGTCTTCTGGCACGTACACCAGCCTCTCTCAACCTGTTCCTGACGGTCTGTGCAGAAAGCCTCCTCAATCCGGGTATTTGTCGAGCGGTACTGGTCGCCGTAGCTGTTCGATGACGCAGGTGATGTACCCGGATGTAGCGACCCTGCGTCGCAGTGGTCGCTCGAGGTCGCCCACTACGAAGACATCTGCTACCGCATTCTGCCGGCGATATCTCTCCCAGAGCCGTGAAAAGGTGCTTTGGTGAACATTCATGCGTCGGGCAACTGCACGTTGAGACTGGCCAGCTTCAAGCAAACCAATGGCGATATGACGGTTGGCTTCACTTAGACGTGGCATTTTGCGTTCGTCAACAATATTCCAAATACAGTGAATAATCGACAGACAGCGATCAACCTTTTATACCCATCATTGAGACTATCTGATCCCCAACTTTCACGTGCATTACATGTGAATTGTGTATTCTGTGACACTACACGCCGAAATTGAAAATCATGCTGTTCAATACGGGTATTTTACGGGTGGTGCGTTTTGTTGTGATGTTTCAAAACACAAACACCATAGGACTCATAAACAGAGCAAAACCGTTTGTAAAATGAATCACGTTTTAATTCATTGCTACATGAAATTCCTATTTTCATGATGCGTTTCTTTTTTGGGAGACCTTCTACTAGGTTTTGTTAGACTCAGTGTAGCAGTGTAACGAATAAACTGAGCCTAAGTTTACTTAGTCTGTATTGTATTCGTAAATATATTTTCATGTTGATTGCGCTGTAGTTGCTGTACATATCCTATTCGCATCATAGTGTATTCATGGCAGCCCCAGAGTTCACGAATAGTGTTTCAAATAACAGGACATTGGATCCTGTAAATTTCAGATGTTTGTCTGACCCACTGAAAATACACAGGACCCACAGAAGAAAAAATAAAGATACAGTTCAGATTTAGCATTTATTGTAATTGGCGTTGAAATTATTAACAAGCGTTAAATTTATAAACAGCAGAAAGGTGTCACATATAACAACTTCAGTCAAAGTCATTGTGAGATATACAGTCAGAAACTGCAGGGATGGAAATAACCCATTGACCGACGTCCGAGTCAAGTGTTTTTTCTGTCGGGCAAGCAAATTTGTATATCACACTGTACCGGTGTTGTTGACTTTCCAATGGTAATTATGTTGTTTATTTAAAAATCAGCAAGAAAACGGTCGGTATAGTGGAAAAATTATCAGGGCTAGTGACTTTACATGTGCCACTGTACCGGAGTACACTATCAATTTTAAAGTTATTTCCATCCCTGAACTGGGGCCCACGTGTTGTAGACTTCTATCGGACTGTTGGCGAATCTGCCGGATTTGTCTGAGGGTCCGTTGCTATTCGTGAACACTGCAGCCCTAATAAAGTGTGTACTCCTGGTTACAATGGGTATACTCAGGGATTTACATTGAATCCTGTATTTGAAGGTCCCTGAAACTCATACTCTTAATTTTCAGGGGTTCTGGACAACAAAATGGGGGTCCCAGACACTTGAATATTATTATTAATACTGTTATTGTATTGTGTATCATGATAATCACATTGTTGCAGTAATTTAATTGCAAATAATACCATAACCCAGCTTATTAAGAGTTACTATCGGGACCCTGGGACCCTATCCACTAAGCATTCGTCGCATTACGCCAGTGATATAATATTAGTATAGTGATAAATAAGGTGTAAAGTTACGAACATGTTGTAGATCGGGACCCTGGACTCTTTCAACTAAGTGTTCGTAACATTATGTCATTCGCAAGCCAGTGATATGGTACAGAGTTAAAATAGGTTGTAAAGTTACAAACACTCAGTGAATTGGGACCCTGGTCATTGAAATTGAATGGAACAATACAGTAGATATGTGACAAAGTTTGAATCAAACCAATATCAAATCTGCAGACACCAGCAATGGGCTTCACTTCACACTACCCATGTGGGGAATTGAACAGTCACTGATTGTCATCACGACCCGGGTCATGCCGACCTTCTATGTTTACATTATCAAGTTGCTGTCTCTGTTTTATTTCTGTTGGTTTCATGTAACATGTTACAAGTGGGAGTATCTTTATAAGTGGCTCCAAAAGTGCCAAATATTTTACCAACTGTGTTACGTTTTGTGGGTTTGAATGGTTTCATATGTGACATATTGGAGGAATTAAGGGACCGCTCATAATTTATGGCTTGGGGGGGTGGGGGTGGCTGTGATGATGATTTTTATGAAGAAGCATGTACAATGTGAATGACACCTCCCTAAAATTTATGTACAAATTAAGTGAACACTTCCCCGCATGTCATGTACAAAATCAATGACCCCCCTCCCCTTCCCAATTTCTTAGCGTAATTTTTAACATGGTGTTATGTACAAAACTGCTGACCCCACCCCAGCTCCCCAGAACAAAATGGGTGAACCCCTTAAAATCACTGACCATGAAACTTATGTTATACTATTACTATACTGTATCATTATGTTCTCAAACCTTTGTTGCAATACCTCAATTAAACATTCCACATTAAGGTTCTATATCATTTTATTTATCTGTAAACCATTGGCATACAGCCATGCACAATGAGGACAGGGAGCCGGAAAGTATGGTGTAATAGCAACTAAGATTAGTAAGAAGATAATATCGCACACACACAGAGCTATTATGAATTTATGATGTACTCACTTGGGCAGAAACCTTCCATTCAATATATTGCAATATCTCTTAAATTATTGCAATGTATCGCAATATGAGAATCAGGGCAATATCCAGCCCTTATAATTAGGATTCGGCTTTATTCCTACTTGTATCACATTTTGACAGGTGTCGGAGGTGTGGCCTGTAGCAACGCACTATGTAATAAAATCTTCAAAGTCCAAAAACATATCGGACTTAGGCGATTTTATTACATAACGGGTTATTACAAACTGCGTTACACCAGTAGCAACCCACTATGTAATAACAACGCACTATGTAATAAAATCTTCAAAGTCCAAAAACATTTCGGAATTAGGCGATTTTATTACATAAGGGGTTTTTACAAACTGCGTTACACCAGTAGCAACCCACTATGTAATAACAATGCACTATGTAATAAAGTCCAAAACATTTCGGACTTAGGCGATTTTATTACAAAACGCGTTGGTATTACATACCGGGTTTAGTAGCAAAATGTAATAAGATTCTGCACATCTTAACGCATTATGTAATAAAATCTTCAAAGTCCAAAACAGTTTCGCACTTAGACGATTTTATTACATAACGGGTTATTACAAACTGGGTTACTCCAGTAGCAACCCACTATGTAAGAACAACGCACTATGTAATAAAATCCAAAAACAGTTCGGACCCAGGCGATTTTATTACAAAGAGCGTTGGTACTTTTGCCTAAGGCTGAGAAATGACTGAAAATCAAAGTTGAAGATATTCCTTCCGGTGTGGACAATATGTGTTCTACACCCTTAATTCAGTGTAAACTGCAGCTTAAACCCATTCCATGATATGAACTGTTAACATTTCTGAGTTTTCTGATAGTTTATTACAAAACGCGTTGGTATTACATACCGGGTTGAGTAGCGAAATGTAATAGGATTTTGCACATCTTAACGCATTATGTAATAAAATCGTCAAAGTCCAAAACAGTTTCGCACTTAGACGAGTTTGTTACATAACGGGTTATTACAAACTGGGTTACTCCAGTAGCACTATGTAATAACCACTGTAATAACTTCAAAGTCCAAAACATTTCGCACTATTTATTACATAACGGGTTATTAAAACATTTTCGGACTTTCTGACTGTATGTATATTACAAAACGCGTTTGTATTACATACCGGGTTGAGTGGCGAAATGTAATAAAATTTTGCACATCTTTACGCATTATGTAATAAAATCGTCAAAGTCCAAAACAGTTTCGCACTTAGACGAGTTTGTTACATAACGGGTTATTACAAACTGGGTTACTGGGTTACTCCAGTAGCAACCCACTGTAATAACAACGCACTATGTAATACAATTCCAAAACATTTCGGACTTTCTGATAGTTTATTACAAAACGCGTTTGTATTACATACCGGGTTGAGTGGCGAAATGTAATAAAATTTTGCACATCTTTACGCATTATGTAATAAAACTTACAAAGTGCCAAACGTCACCCTTAAGAAGGTATTCTTTCAGGTGTTTTCTGATAGTTAATTGGTGGTAGCGGGCGCACTTGCCGCCCCGCCAATAAAAAAACCATACAGTACATAACAGTGGTGTTTATTCTTCTTTGTGGGCGTTGTTACGCCGCATAGAGCTTACGCCGTATAGAGCTTACGTGTAAGCTGTATTCGGTGGTTGACAACGTATAGAGCTTACGGTGAGCTATATTTTCGTTGGTTGAAAACGCATACCAGAACGGCATGCAGGGTTCACGTAACACCTAATGACGTCGTAAATGACGTCAAAGTGTATGTCATTTCAGCATAATCAGTCATTTTCAAGTAAAGAAACATACCATATAATGTCATAGATGACGTCATAAGACGTTACGATAACGTCACATCACTTTTTGACATACTTTACACAAAACCTTTCAGCTTCAAACTGATATATAGGACATGATACATTTAATTCCTAACTATTACAATATTATTCTTTATTAGTGGGACATATATTTTTGGACACACTGTACAACTTACTTAAGCTCTATACGTTGGATATATACATACATTTTTTAAATAACGTATAGAGTTCACATCGTGGGTGAACAGTATCGTAGCAGTAGTAAAAGAATATATAATGGCAGTAACAGTAACTGTAGTAGACGTAGTAGCCTTAACAGTAGTAGAGCAGTAGCAGCAACAGCAGTAGCTGTAGCAGTAGAAGTTGCAGCAGTGGCAACAGTAGTGCTGGTGGTGTTGGCTGGTGGTCGTCGTCGTAGTAATAGTAGCAGTAGTGGTAGTTGTAGTGGTCGTCGTAGTAGTAGTCGTAGTGGTAGTCGTAATCGTTCGTCGTAATCGGTCTAGTAATAATTGGTTTATTCCATTAAGGGTTCACAAGCCCATTCATTATACAGTTACATGAGTCATATCATGAAAGTGGAAATCTGGAGCGCCATAACACTGTACAAGGTCAATAAACATACACTTAATGGGTTGTACAAGTTTTGTTAAGGTAATTGTTACGTTGTTTGAATGCAAGGAATCAAAACTTCGCTAAACGATTTAAAATACCTGAATCGTGTGATGTGCAAAGTAATACCAGTTTATCATAAGAAAGATGAGTACAATAGAACTCAGGCAAAATTGGATGTCTGAGATTATAGTAAAAAGGACATTCCAAACATGTGTGATATTCTGTCTCAATTACAGGTATAACACAAAATGGACATAATCTAGAATTTCTTATCAGACCAGATTTTCTTCCAGACTCTATCATTAACTGATGGCCTGAACAGCGAAATATACTGAGAGCCTTACGGTAAGCTGGTACATAGTCGTAGTGGTAGTCGAAGTGGTAGTCGAAGTGTAGTCATGGAAGTGGATGTTGTAGTGGTAGTGTTGGTTGTAGTCGCGGTGGTCTTTGGTAGTCGTGGCCGTAGTGGTAGTCTAAGTGGTAGAAATTGTAGTGAGGCGAGGTGAAATTGGGTTTAACGTCGCACTGGAGAATATTTCACTAATATGATGATGTGCATGCGTGTGTATGTGTAGGTGCGGTTGCTTGTACTAGCCCTGACTGAAGCTGGTTTTATAGTGCTAAAACGTCTCTGGGTCCCTAGCGACCGTTTTAGCGCCCCTATTAACATATTCCCCTCCCATGAAATGTATCTAATTATTTAATATACAGTACTTGAAGAATTCTAGATGTTTTCCCGCCATATAGCTGGAATATTGCTGAGTGCGGCGTAAAATTAAACTCACTCACTCACTCACGAGATGTGTCCATCTCATTTAGAGCTTACCTCTTTCCGAACAATTGGTAAGATCATTTATATAACCCGACCATAAAATGACCCGAACAATACTTGGACTTACAAGTGTTTATCTTTATTGGATCGCTTGTTTTTGTCTTCGTTACATGTCAATTTCTCTCTGCTTCCGGGGGGCATTGAACCGCCCTACGTGCACCACCAGCAAGGGCCTTGTCGCGGACCCCCCACAGGAACTGTTACGATCGCATCAGACCCGCTTAAAACTTACGACCCCTGCATTTCAAAATAGAACTTGGCAAGTGTTTGTACATCTAGCTTTGGTTTCCGTAACACATCTGTAACCAGTATGCTACGCTGCTGTCGGGGGCCTGCGGCCCCGCCTGTACACCGGAAGAGACTGCCGAGGGTCGACTGGGGCGGCCGTCGTTACAGACGTGCACCCTCTCTCCTATAAACCTGGCGGACCATACTTGAACTCCAGAATAATTGTTTGTATGTTATGCCCCCTTATCGAAGATCGAGGGGGCATACATTGTTTTTGTCCCGTCCGGGTCTGTCTGTCCGTCCGTCAGTCCGTCCATACCAAACTTTAACATTGGCTATAACTTTTCACTAACTCAAGGTAGAAAGTTTATATTTGGCATGCATGTTCCTTGAGTCAAGACCTTCCAAGGCATGTCATGGGGATAACTCTGTGACCTTCAACCTAGAGTTATTGCACTTTGTTTGATTTTTTATCCTGACAGGGGCATAGTGTTTCACAAACACAGCTTGTTTCTTCAGGGAAATGCTTACTTTGGTTTTTGTAGGATGCTAATTTCTCGCTGCTTCAGGGGCCCAGTATTGCCGGGTATAAAAAGTATGGCATAAGCGAGGTCCTTGTGTAACAGCTCGTCTTAATAGACTTTGCTTAGGGTAAGTAATTATACCTGTTGTCGAATGTTTACATTTTCTTAATGCAGACGTTCTTGGTACTTGTTTAGGTAGGTTCTAACAGAGGCTACACTGAACGTTGTTTGCTGTTTAGTTTAAATCGATGGTTGAGTCCGTTCTATAACATGAACATAAACTTTTCGAGTCAAAAACGTATGTCATAGGCAACCTCCTTGTTGAACATCACTTCATAATCGACTGAATTTGGCTCAGAAAATATGCATTTTGTCAAAAGTTTACATTTTTGTTAATTCTGGCGTACTTTCGTAATTTGTTCAAGTTGAAGCTACACTGAACATCTGTTGATGCTTGACTTGCTGGTTTTATGTAGGTACACAACAACAGTGAGAAATGAGGCCTCTAGACATCGACACGTACAGTGTAATTGTACAGCTTGTAAAGGGTACTTATCAAAAGCCGGTGAAAGAGAGATCAAAGAATGAAAGAAGTGCAATTGTTCAGTTTTGGCGAAACCGAGAGAGTCTTACTTTGAAGACTGTAAAAGGAGAAGATGTTTTGTTTCACGAAAACAAACGTGTATTGACAAAGGGCACTTTTGAAAAGCAGGTTCAAAAAAGGTTCGACAGACAAAGGGTGCAGGGGCCAGAGTAGTAGCATATGTTCTAAAGAGAAAATTCGGAGGATGTAGTGAACGGAAGGTCTTGAGTGTTCTGAAAAGAGACAAAACCCATGGCCATTTACATGCCCGGTTTACAAACCGGGCACCAATAAAAGCTGTCACTGCTAAATGCATATTTGATAGGGTTCAGATCGATCTGATTACGATGAAGGAACAAGCTGTTGTACACAATTCAAAAACGTACAGGTACATTTTAACGGTTGTAGATGTATTTTCAAGGTTTCTGTTCTTACGGGCACTAGAACGTAAAACTGCGGACGATGTCGCTAAAGCGTTACAGTCTATCTTCATAGAACACGGGTTTCCGAGGATTGTACAGTCAGACAATGGGCCGGAATTCAGAGGAGAGGTTCAAAGGTTGTTAGACCGCAATGGAGTCAAGGTAGTGAAGGGAAGGCCCTACCACCCCCAGTCACAGGGCAAGGTTGAGAGGCAAAACCGCCTTGTCAAAAGTAAATTAAGATATGATTCACTAAGGAATGGTAGCTGCGGTTACAACTGGGTGGAGGCCTTACCCAGCATAGCCAGATCCCTCAACAAACACCTGAAAGAAGTACTTGCATACCAGTCACCATTTTGCGTTTACTTCGGTGGTCGAGGTCCAGTATCAGCAGATGAGATAAGACGAAAAGCTACGCTGTCATCTGAGAGATGTGTTCTCAGAGCATCGCTTCAATTTGCAAAACGACACGGCTGTTCGGTTTATAAGAAGGGTGACAGGGTCCTTGTGAAATACCCAGACAAGGATAGAGTGCCACACAAAAGGCAAGTACTGAAAGGGACAGTGCTGAAAAGGAGCAAACTTTTTGACAGGAGTCTGGTACATGTGAGAAAATGCAATGGGGACTTGGTGAAACAATGGATAGGCGTGCAATCCATAACAAGTAGGACTGTTGAAGAAGAGGCTATTCGTAGAGAAAATACAAAACGCAGGTTTGAGAGAATGCATAGAAGGCGTTTGCACCGAGACAAGTACTATATATTGCAGAATGAGTTTGAAACAGATCACGAGATACTCGAGACTCGACGAGTTGAAAACAATCAGCAAAGAGAAGTGATCACAAAGCAGCCACAACATCTGAAGAGATCTGCACAGCGGTTCTTCTGCGAGAACAGAAATGTAATGGTCTCAAAAGACCCCAAAGGATCTGGCAACTGCCAGTTCGAGGCAGTCGCAGACCAAATAATAAAAATTGGAACTTGCAAGAATCCTAAAACTCTACGAAGAACAGCTTGTGAGCATATACAACTACACTCTGAACATTATCAGAACTTTGTTCCTCAAGATTTCAACACTTACGTAAGAAACATGAGAAAAGGATCAACTTATGGTGATAACATTACCTTGCAGGCTCTTGCGCGGACATACAATTGTCAGTTTCTGGTATTTCATGCCCAAGGCGATCTCTACCACTGTGTGGTTTCCAACACAAACACTTACGACGAAAATGTCCCAGTACTCACTTTAGGATACTTTCCAGAGGAGCAAAGTGAACACTATGTGTCTGTCGAAATACAACCCGCTTATCTCACGTGCTTATTGCGAACCTTTCTACAAACGTTGTCCAGTGAATCTGGTGCCAGTTGCGAAATTGATGGCACGAGGAAACATGTAGAGAGCAGCTGTGGAGAAGCAAGGTACACAGACAACAATGAGGATAGAGAATATTTGAGAGATAGCCTCGGTCAACGAGTTGGATTATCAGAAACGGAATGGGATGATGACGCACATGCAGGCGAGTACCGTGATCGAGAAATGCTGGACGAAATATAGACAGACGCAGGCAGACTGATCACGATACAAATACAGATTGAAATACAGATGAAGATAGAGAAACTGAGCTAACTACAGATGAAAATAGAGACACAGATCAAAGCTCATATGGAGATAGAGACATAACTCAAAAAAGAGACGAAGACAGAGACATAGATCGAGATACAGATGATGATGTAAACATAGATAGAAGTTCAGACTCGGTTCGAAAAACTGATGAAGATAGAGACATAGATCGGAATACAGAGGAAAACAGCGACTCAGATCATGATACAGATGAAGATAGAGACACAGATCAAAGTACAGATGAGGACAGAGAAATAGATCAAGGTACAGATGAGGATAGAGACTCAGATCAAGATACAGATGAGGACAGAGACTCGGATCAAGATACAGATGAAAATAGAGAAATGGATCTATGTAGAGATGAGGACAGAGACTCAGATACAGATAATGATAGAGACATAAATCAAAGTACAGATGAGGACAGAGACTCAGATCAAGATACAGATGAGGACAGAGACTCAGATCAAGATACAGATGAGGACAGAGACTCAGATCACGATACAGATGAGGACAGAGACTCAGATCACGATAAAGATGAGGACAGAGACTCAGATCAAGATACAGATGAGGACAGAGACTCAGATCAAGATACAGATGAGGATAGAGACTCAGATCAAGATACAGATGAGGACAGAGACTCAGATCAAGATACAGATGAGGACAGAGACTCAGATCAAGATAAAGATGAGGACAGAGACTCAGATCACGATAAGCAGATGACACAAGACTCAGATCAAGATAAAGATGAGGACAGAGACTCAGATCACGATACAGATGAGGACAGAGACTCAGATCAAGATACAGATGAGGACAGAGACTCAGATCACGATAAAGATGAGGACAGAGACTCAGATCAAGATACAGATGAGGACAGAGACTCAGATCAAGATACAGATGAGGACAGAGACTCAGATCACGATACAGATGAGGACAGAGACTCAGATCAAGATACAGATGAGGATAGAGACTCAGATCAAGATACAGATGAGGATAGAGACTCAGATCAAGATAAAGATGAGGACAGAGACTCAGATCAAGATACAGATGAGGACAGAGACTCAGATCACGATACAGATGAGGACAGAGACTCAGATCAAAACACGGACAAATATAAAGTTGCAGATCGAAATATAGTCGAAGATAGATACACTGATCGAAAACCTGATGAAGAAAGAGACTCAGAGCAAAACACAGACGAAGATAAAGACAAATATCGAAATGCGGATGAACACGGTGGCGACGAAGGTAGAGATTCAAACAGCAACAAGACAAGTAGATGAATTAGACTCAATGGAGTCGGGTAATGGAAACAGTGGGGAGGATTACCCTTTTCTTCCATATTTAGTTCTAGATAGAATTATCAGGACAACTGTTCAAAGGTATCCTTTTATGGTATTTACATTGAGGCAAGTGTGCACTTTCTTCAGAAATACAGTAGAAGCAATAGGATACCCAATGATCCACTTGAATCCCGCTGTAATTGGTCACGTTCCTGGACATATAAGTGTACGTAGATTGTACGTCAGATATGGCAGAGGAAGTGGATTAGTCATGTATGTCAGAAGTGTCTGTTCTGGTTCAAATAGACCATGGATTCATGCATGGCTTACACTTCGCGAGCTTAACCATGACTGGTACGAAATAACGGCAATTCATTGGCGCTGATTGCATTCACGCGAGACACTGAAACTTACTTACAGATGTAAATTAACATTTGAAATACTCTGTGTTCTGGACACAATTTTCACACATGAACATGTACATTAAATTTCGTTGACTCGGTTTCTTCAACATAACACGCACTCATACTGTTGAAAAGCAAAACATATTTTGGTAATTATTCAGCTTGACTTTAGACGTCTTATTCATATTTTCAAATGACACCAAGTATTTAAACAGTGGAACACATCACCATGCTGACTGCTGAGAAACAAGCTGTGTCTGGACAAAAGACAAATCTCTTACATTCTTGAAAATGAAGTTAATAAATCTGCCCAAACAATGCGATGCCTGGATGAAAACTTTCAAAGTTACATAAAAACCAACACCACCTTTAGTCGAGTATGTTAGATTAACAGAATAATATATATATGTGCTATTTAAAATTCAAAGATATAATATTATGCTTGTATTGTAACTTTAATATGTTTGTGATAAAAGTTATTTGGATGTTCTATACTGTGACATAATTTTAAGGTTTGTCTCTTTCCGAACAATTGATAAGATCATTTATAAAACACAATCGGCGCTATATGACCGATTCGGTGTCGGTACGCCGTAAAATTCAACAAACAAAGACATAATTTTTCGTTTTCCCCCTCTCGTTTATGTGGGGAAGAATGGCATAGTACTGGTTAGGAATTCCAGGAACAGTGTTAGGATATCGGATCGTCTTTATGTAACTTAAATCCCATTGGAAAAGGCGTTAAATGCAACAAAAATAGAAATAAAATGAAGGAATATGAGAAGTAAAATGAAGGAAGATGTTATTTAAACAGACCCGTCCCTAATGTCGTCAAAGTTTTTAACATTACTGACTGAGTTTGGTTTTATGCCGCTTTCAGCAATATTCCAGCAACATCACGGCAGGGACACCAGAAATGGGATTCACACATTGTACCCATGTGGGGATTCGAACCTGGGTCTTCGGCTTGACGAGCCAAAGCTTTAACCATTAGGCTACCCAACGGCCGCTTGTTAACATTAAATCAGATCCTTTATCACAAATCTTGAAAACATATCCGTAGCTGCTATTATAACATATTCATATCAATGCTCAGCATGCAATACAAGACATTAATGTGAACAATGTACACATAACTTTACCACATTAAAACTGGATTAAACAATACAGTTATTGAATATGTGATATCTTAGTGTTAGGCACACGTGTTTTCCTTTTTTTAAAATAAATAAAAAAATAATAAAAGAAAAGAAATTAAAAAAAATAAGAAAAAAATAAAAAGCAAAACAAAAAACAAAACAAAACCAAAAACAAACCTGCCACATAGTTCTCGACCTTGCCGCGGTTGGTAGGCTTTTACTAACGGAGAACATTGCAAGCTAGTAAGTTCTATTATAGCAGTATGGGTTTAGGGAACGTTACGGGTGAGCCACAACACATATATGGCCACCCTTCTTCAACACGGAAACACAAATGCGTACACACAGGTAGTAATACACAAACCTACCAACATACCCGAGCGGATACGGGATAGATTTGATCCACGGCAAACCCCACTTGTCTTACCTGTCACAATAGGCGGATAACGTCGCTACAGGGTAGGATGGCACTTGCAGGATCGTAAAAGGCGATCCAAGGGGGACCAACTTTTCACATATGTCCACTTGTCCACATTTTCGACTTTCCTTGCATTCTGCTGACTTGTTCTCATTATTCCAATCATTTTTATACCAAATGACTGTATATCGGCGCTTTATGGCCTTTTTGTGTCAAAGCGCCGTTAAACCCAACTCAATCAATCAATCCAACTCAGCTAGGATATGTTTGGATTAATATTATGTACCGCCATGGTGCCTTTATCTAGCGGTGACTAGCTCTAGCACTATGGGTTTCGAGGGATTTGGACAAGTTCCATCTTCTGTATCCATCACATTTCGTATCGCCATGGTCTTTTGTAACTATGATCAATTCCATCTTTGTTTAAACTCAATAAGTATGTGTTTCGAACTATAGCATGTGCCATCATGGTGCACCTTTTAACCACGACGGATGACTAGCTAATTGAAAGATTTCTTTGATGTTGTTGTGCTCTGGCAGTTTAAGTATTTGAAGCTGCCGTACCAACAACATGTTGTGGTCAGTTTTAAATGTATACTATAAACACAACCGACTTTTCATTTTATGGCAATGCTGCCATTGGGTTTACCGGTTTCCTCAGTAGCTCAGGGTCACGCGGATGGATTGACGTCGTTATGCAATTCGAATCTAAACATTTTGAACATGTGACGACTGCACCAGCTTGGTTTGCTCTTGGCATTGGTCCTGCTGTTCAAGCAAGCGGAAAAGATTTCACAACTCAAGAATATGTAAATCTATGTGTTGGCAGTCTGTCTTTGGGCGCCCAAGTAGTAAGGTCTTTCGAACAGTACAGATTCACAATTAAATTAACATTTTAACTCAGGTGTTGGGCATTTGCTTCTCGTTTCGATTTTCGTAAATACACTATTCGATCAGAAAGCTGGTTGTGTTACATACTGATCTTTGCACTCATAACTACATTGTGGATCAATTGTGTTTGCTTCCATAGAAAACGTAATATACATATTATGCACACTGTCATTATTCAGGGACTCGGTATTCCAATAAACGATCAGATGGTTTTCATGTAGTTTAGAATTAAGAACACATATTGTCTTCACCGGTATGTAATACCAAAGCGTTTTGTAATAAACTATCACAAAACTCAGAAATGTTAACAGTTCATATCATGGAACGGGCTTAAGCTGAAGTTTACACTTAGTCAAGTGTGTAGGACATGTATTATCTTTACCTGAAAGAATATCTTAAACTTTGCTTTTCAGTCATTTTCCAGGCTTAAAGGTGACGTTAGACACTTTCTGAGTTTTATTACATAATGCGTTAAGATGTGCAAAATCTTATTACATTTTGCTACTCAACCCGGTATGTAATACCAACGCGTTTTGTAATCAAATCGCCTAAGTCCGAAATGTTTTGGAATTGTATTACATAGTGCGTTGTTATTACATAGTGGGTTGCTACTGGAGCAACCCAGTTTGTAATTACCCGTTATGTAATAAAATCGTCTAAGTGCGAAACTGTTTCGGACTTTGACGATTTTATTACATAATGCGTTAAGATGTGCAAAATCCTATTACATTTCGCTACTCAACCCGGTATGTAATACCAACGCGTTTTGTAATAAACTATCAGAAAACTCAGAAATGTTAACAGTTCATATCATGGAATGGGTTTAAGCTGAAGTTTACACTGAATTAAGGGTGTAGAACACATATTGTCCTCACGGGAAGGAATATCTTCAACTTTGATTTTCAGTCATTTCTCAGTCTTAGGCAAAAGTACCAACGCTCTTTGTAATAAAATCGCCTAATTCCGAAATGTTTTACACGTAAGCTCTATACGGCGTAAGCTCTATGCGGCGTAACAACGCCCACAAAGAAAAATAAACACCACTTTTATGTACGGTATGGTTTTTTTATTGGCGGGGCGGCAGGTGCGCCCGCTCCCACCAATTAACTATCAGAAAACACCTGAAAGAATATCTTCTTAGGGGTGACGTTTGGCACTATGTAAGTTTTATTACATAATGCGTTAAGATGTGCAAAATTTTATTACATTTCGCTACTCAACCCGGTATGTAATACCAACGCGTTTTGTAATAAAATCGCCTAAGTCCGAAATGTTTTGGAATTGTATTACATAGTGCGTTGTTATTACATAGTGGGTTGCTACATTTAGCGTATGCTTGCTCCTTCATCGCGTCAATAGGAGCAAACATACACTCCGAAACTTCGTGCTATTCACAATGAAGAAGGTGACATTCATTAATCTTGCTTTTCTTATACATTCCACTTCTAAATGCCCTTAAATGATTTGACCAATCTTTTATTTGGACTTTTTAGTCGAACCTCTGGCTCTGAGTGACCATTTTGTTTGTTTTATAATAGGACATATATATTTATTGAAGTGCATTCTGTTGATGAAAACAACGCTGATAATGAAAATCATGTTTTACTATTAAATTTATCGTTTTGTTCGCAAAACTTTGTTGCAATACAGTACTTCAATTAAACATTCTACATTAAGGCTCTATATAATTTCATTTATCTGTACACCACTGGCATACAGCCATACACAATGGGGACGGGGAGCCTGAAAGCATGGTGTAACAGCAGCTAAGAAGACGATGTCACACACAGAGAGCTATTATGAATTAATGGTGTACGCACTTGGGCAGACACCTTCCAGTCAATATATCACAATATGTATTGCAATATCTCTTAAATTATTGCAATATATCGCAATATGAGAATCAGGGCAATATCCAGCCCTACTAGGAAGTAACCTCTGTGGGAAGAGAATGTCCCAGCACAGACTGAGGAGGAAGGTAAAAGCGCCATCTGATCCCAGTCTTGGTTTCCTCTCGCATGTCGCATGCCTCGCTTCCCTCCTTTCACGATCGATGGCGGTAAGGGTAGTCTAGTGGTTAAAGCGTTCGCTCGTCACGCTGAAGACCCGGGTTCGATCCCCCACATGGGTACAATGTGTGAAGCCCATTTCTGGTGGCCCCCGCCGTGATATTGTTGGAATATTGCTAAAAGCGGCGTAAAACTAAACTCACTCACTCACTCTATATACATTTTGCTAACAAGTAACTGTAAACTGTAACATCACGGTGATAACATTACAACAAACAAACACATAAAAAAAACACTAAGAAAAAACATGCACAGCACTACACAAACAGCCCACGATGACGTTCACGATCGCGTGCTCACACAGTTTTTATTTCATTCGTCATTTATAACTGCTGTGGTTCAGAAAAGTATAGTGTGTTCATTGAGTGGTACTGGCTGATGAAACAGCTAGGTGCCGTGTGTTTATGGAGTGGTACTGACTGACGGAACAGGTGTCAGATGTTTATGAAGTACTATTTGCTCACTGACCAGGTGCCGTGTGTTTATGGAGTGGTATTGACTGACTGAACAGGTGCCGTGTGTTTATGGAGTGGTATTGACTGACTGAATAGGTGTCATATGTTTATGGTGTGGTATTGACTGACTGAACAGGTGTCGTGTGTTTATGGATTGGTATTGACTGACTGTACAGGTGCCGTGTGTTTATGGAGTGGTATTGACTGACTGATCAGGTGTCGTGTGTTTATGGAGCGATATTGACTGACTGAATAGGTGTCATATGTTTATGGAGTGGTATTGACTGACTGAACAGGTGCCGTGTGTTTATGGAGTGGTACTGACTGACTGAACATGTGTCGTGCTTTTATGAATTTAGAAATTGTCCTGACCTTTTTGAAGGCAAAGATGTAACTACAACCAAACACCTTTAATTTGTGTCGAAGTTAGGGGGTCTACTTGAATCTATCGAGATACCCAAGCTTCGACACAGCTGCGAAATGCTGACTCAAGAAAGAATTCGCCCCTAGGGGCTAATCTTTTACTTCGAGACAGCTGTCGATTCGACACATCAACATTCGACACAACAGTGTTTGACAACATATATATCTATCACCACCGAGTCGAGTGACGAATACCCCAAAGAACAAACCTCTCAAAAACAACCTCAACAATTATTGTTTATTCGATGAGTTTTGAACAACACCAGTGAGTGATATCATGCGTATCAGCTGACGGATATCTAACAACATCAACCATGCAAACAAAGACGTAGCCAATGGCTGGAACCGGCTGGGAAAAATAGGCTGCGAGTTAATGCTACAGATTCTCTAGCCTGTCTCACAGTCCCTGAACCACAATATTTTGCCTACTGCAAACCCTTTCTGCAATGCTTAAGCCCTAAATGAAGCAAGTCTAGATTTCCTCAGGTTCTGGATCGATCACTGGGGCTCCTTTTCAATTTAAATGGGATTATTTGTTACTATCAAAATGATCTATATTCAGAAACAGCGTACGTCTACAGATTCTCGTAGGAGCGTCTTGACACAACCTTTTGCAGATACATCTGGTAGGCATACATCAACACGACGGCCAGCATCAGAATCATGATAAACACAAGGATGACACTGAAAGAGAGCAGAGTATAAGTAGTAACAATAGCAAACTCTTTTTCAAATTTATAAACATTAACTGCTGGGCAAAAAAAGGTATAGACTTGGAATTGAACTTGACCACAAATTACAAACAGTATTAAACCATTACTTGGCTGAAACAATTGCCGAAACCCCCCTTCGATCAAATTTATAACCATCTCTTTTAGCAACCATCAAACGTGTGTTGTCGGGTCATTCCCCGTTTACAACGACTCGGAGGACACATATTTCCTGTTTCATGTTGGATTCAGAATGTCCAAAATCCTTCGGTACAGGGAAATATAATAATGACATTGTTATGAAGCATTTGGGAACTATTTGCTTTGTGGCAGATGATATTTCAGAGCAATATTTGCCTGTCTAATGTTACAGTAGTTTTTCAGTGAGGATAGAAGGGTTGGTTGGTTTATTCATCAATATTCCTATATGATGGCGGTCAGTAAATAATCGGGTTAATCAAGTCAGCGAGCCTGAACACCCGATCCCGTTAGTCGCCTCTTACGACAAGTACGGGTTACTGAAGACCAATGCTAACCCGGATTTTCATGGGTATGACTGACTGACTGACTGAGTTTGGTTTTACGCCGCTTTTAGCAATATTCCAGCAACATCACGGCGGGGGACACCAGAAATGGGCTTCACATTCACGGGTATGAAAGAAGGGAGCTTTGGTATAGTCGAGACTATTGCCTTTAGTGTTGTTTGTTTGTTGTTTTACGCCGCACTCAGCTATATTTCAGCTGTATGACGAGTGCCTTGTAGATACTGATATATTGTTTATAAATACGAATGTGTGCGCATGCGTATATATATATATGTGTGTCTGTGTGTGCGCGCATGCGTATTTATAAACTAGTCATTGTTTATATACGTACACTTGCCCTACAACCAGGGACTGCAAACCGCTGAGATCCACGAGTTGTGTCATCGGTACGATGTGAGCGGGTGTGTTTCCACCCGGCCCGATGGTGACCGGATGGGGGGTGACAGTCTGGATGCTGACAATTTTGATGGTGGTGCTTGCGTCGTCACTGGCTTCAAGAACCGGCTTTACCGCACATGCGGCGACACTTCTCAACGTCATCTCCTGGAATAAAAGCACCGTTAACAGCTGCAGTGACCGTATACCATGTCATCCGGAAATGACATCACAGAGCAGTTTCGAGGGAGCCGTTGTCTTGGTTTCCAAAGCCCCTTCCGGTTTTCGTTTCTGTGCACCTACGATCACCTGGTATTAGTAAGGTGGCAACCGAATGTTTGCGAAATGAATAATTAGGATTTTAATGATGTAATGACATTATTCACTAAAGTGTAAATATAGAATGCCAAAAAGTACCCGGGCTTGGCTGTCCTCAGAATCAAAATCCGTTTGGTGTAAAGGAAGAAAATAACTGTGATAATTATATGAATGAACCACTGAAAACCATTCATGACACCCGGTGTTCGCGAAAATTACGCCGTAAATCCTACACCGTACACTGGCTGACTAACGGGTTTTCTTTCTGGCAAAACATAGGAACTATAGTCATATGAAAATTAACATCGTGCGTTTTTAAGTACATTAGTACTTTTGAGTAGCAGATAGAGAGACCTGGAAATGACGAAAGTGGTCAAGAAAAACCAATGGCTGAAGTCATGAGCAACGATAACGTCGACTAATCCCAACAGGCTATTACAAAATCAACACACAAAATCAACATAGCACTATGATCTGTTTGATTGGCATTTAGAAGTTGGTGACTAATAAGAAAGTAAGATTGTTTATGGATAACAACTTCATTTATTATATATGATGCGACGTTTCGGTATGGATTCTTATACCGTTGTCAAGCAAAGTGACAACGGTATAGAATCCATACCGAAACGTATCCATAAACAAAAGAAGTTGTTATCCATAAACAATCTTACTTTCTTATTAGTCACCAACTTCTAAATGCCAATCAAACAGATCATAGCAAACTCAGTTTATTCACGCGAGCTTATTTATTTAATCGTTCCTTTGTGAGTGAATGAATGACTGAGTGAGTATGGTTTTACACCGCTTTTAGCAATATTCCAGCAATATCACGGCGGATGAGGGCAGGTCGATTCCACGCCAGTGAAGACTTTGGTTAGAAGTGGTCTTCACCAACCCATGCTTTGCCGTAAGCGATGACTGGATCGGGTGGTCAGGCACGCTGTAGGGACTGATGCGTGTCGTCGTAGGCAAATTACGTAGGTCGATGCTCATTTTGTCAATCACTGTTTTTTTACAGATAGCTGTCTGAAATATTGCAAATATGCTAAACAAACATTTTTTTTACGTTTAAAAAACAATAAGCGTGCCTCAGTCTTGGATTCAAACAGACACCTGTAAGAACGACTGTGCTTGTATCACCGTGTTCGTTACTTACAAAGTGCCCGCTGCCGACTGGGACCTCCCCCGTCGACGTGAGGATGCCAGGGTTCTGGGAGTTGTCACAGATGAGTTTGATGCTGGTCGACCTACAACAGCGTTCACACGCAGTAAAACACCTGCATGGTGTGTGCTATGTCATTCATCGTGAATTGAGGTGTAAGTGACGGATGACTGTCAACGGAGTGACTGGTGAATCATGTGGCAGGGAGTCGAGAGGGTGGGTACGGAATGGGTTGCTCATGGAAGACATGATTTCAAACGGCGAATGACATGATGACCTGACTCGTGATGACCGTTTGTTGACGGAACAGAATGGATGATATTGGGTACAGTTAAGATTGACGGTTATGAGCGGAGGAATAGGCTGGGTGATGAGTGACGGGTAGGAGAGGAAGAGGCTGGTGATGAGGGACGGGTAGGAGAAAAGAGACGGGGTGATGGGGACTGGGTGATGGAGAGAGAGGAATGATGGGGACGGGTAGGAGGAGGAATAGACTGGGGTGATGGGGGACGGGTAGGAGAGGAGAGACTGGTGATGGGGACGGGTAGGAGAGGAAGAGACGGGTGATGGGGGACGGGTAGGAGAGAGAAGAGACTGGTGGTGATGGGGACGGGTAGGAGAGGAAGAGGCTGGTGATGAGGGACGGACTGAGTAGGACGGAGAGAAGATGGGGGAAGAGACGGGGGTGATGGGGGACGGGTAGGAGAGGAAGAGACGGGTGATGGGGACGGGTGATGGGGACGGGTAGGAGAGGAAGAGACTGGTGATGGGGGACGGGTAGGAGAGAGGAAGAGACTGGTGATGAGGGACGGGTGGGAGAAGAAGAGACTGGTGATGAGGGACGGGTAGGAGAGGAAGAGACTGGTGATGGGGGACGGGTAGTGGGTCAATAGACTAGTTAATGGGGGACAGGGTGGACCTACCGGAAGACGCGCTGTCCTGTCGGGAAGAGCCGCGAGTGAACGCGGAGTAGGTGAGGCGGAGGCTCCCGTCCACGACACTGAAAGCGGCGCTGTCCTGATTCCCGAGGTTGTAGTATTCTTTCTGGAATATGTGCCGGAACTGACACACCTGCAACCACAGCAGAGCTCCACGTGTAGTCTCCCCAGGAGCGAGAGATTGGAATACCACATACAGCTAGGACAACAATGTGATTTCTTATTTGCAGTTACATTTGTCAGTATCATCATCGATTCGACCTACGTTTCCATCATTTTCATCATCATCATCACCATCATTTTCATCATCATCATCATCATCATCATCATCATCATCATCGCTTTAATCACCATCGCCACCATTATCATGACCAAACGTCGTAATGGTCATCAGATGATGATGATAGTCATGGTTATTATCAATATAATGATGATTATGTGTTTGCGACACAGATAATAATGCTGACGACGACAATAATGATTAGGAGGAGGATGCAACTGCTACTGCTGCTGCTGGTGATGATGATGGAGGTAGTTGTGATGATGATGATGATGATGATGGAGGTGGTTGTGATGGTAATGATGATGATGATGATGATGATGATGGTGGTGGTTGTGATGATAATGATGATGATGATGATGATGATGATGATGGTGGTGGTTGTGATGATAATGATGATGATGATGATGATGATGGTGGTGGTGGTGGTGATTGTGATACTGTCAACTAGCCAAATCACACCTTACAACATTATGCACAAATACCACCGGCGGTAAACTGACTTACAGCGACATCTGTACAGTTCCCCTCTGTGAACGGCAGACATGGATTCCATGACACCTTGTCCCCAGTCTCGCTCTGGACATCGAGAAACCTGGTGATCAAGAGTGAGTGAGTCAAGTGCCGCTTTCATCAATATTCGCGATAAGGCGAGATAAGGCTCAACATAACTGCACAGTGAGGTGCGTGCGCGTGTGTGTGCTTGTGGGACTCGGCGTACGACATCACGGCAGGGGACACCATAAATGGGCTTCAAACCCTGTGATGCCAAGCCGGCGTCAGTTTAACATGGATGGATCGCACGGCGTACGACAGTTTATAGGCCTTCTGCCCTCTAGTTTGGTTGGTTGGTTTGATGTTTAACGCCGCACTCAGCAATATTCCAGCTATTTGGCGGTGGACTGAAAATAATCGAGCCTGGACCAGAAAATCCAGTGATCAACAGCATGAAGCTATCGGGATACGATAACATGTGTCAACCAATTCCTTCTAGGTAGTAGTAGTAGTAGTAGTAGTAGTAGTAGTAGTAGTAGTAGTAGTGAGGTGAGGTGAAATTGGGTTTTACGTCGTGCTTGAGAATATTTCGCTCATATGACGACGTGCATGCGTGTGTATGTGTATGTGCGGCTGCTTGTACTAGCCCAGACTGAAGCTGGTTTTATAGTGCTAGCCCACTGAGATACCATGCCGCAGTGAAGCATGAATACCCCACTCAGACACATTATACTGACTCCGAGCCGACCAGTCCTTGTTATACCTATTAATGCCGAGCGCCAGGCAGGGACCAACAAGTACCATATTTTAACGTCTTTTGGTTTGACGCGGTCGGGGATCGAACCCGCGACCTTCCGCTCTCCGGGCGGATGCTCTAACCACTACACCACGGAGGCGGTCAGTAGTAGTAGTAGTAGTAGTAGTAGTAGTAGTAGTAGTAGTAGTAGTAGTAGTAGTAGTAGTAGTAGTAGTAGTAGTAGTAGTAGTATGAACATAAAGAGTAACCATTCATAAAAGAATGTGACAGGGGTCAATAAATGAAAATGTTTAAGTTACAGATGCCTAAGTGTCGTCATGGCTTCGTCCTTGTGTCGTCGAAGCGTCATCGGTGTGTTATCGTAGTGTCATCGTCAGAGTGTCGTTGATGTGTCGTCTATAATGTCGCGATGGTGTCGACAACGTTTCATCGTTGTGTCGGAGTGTTATCGTCGTGACGTCGCTAGAGCGTCGTCGGGGTGTTATCGTAGTGCGTCGTCGTTGTGTCGTCGTGGAGTCGTCCTGGTGTCGTATCCGTATTAGCATGATGTCGTGTCCATAATATTCAAGAGAATGAAGCAACGAAAAACGATGTATCATCTAACATGTTTGCAAACCTCGGCGTTCCTTTGTGTGCCAATGGTGAGAGGTCCACGGTCCCATCTTCCGACTCACACGAACATGCCGAGACTTTTTCACAGGATGTAATTTCTCCAAAACAATAAAAACATGAACTGAATATATAAAACACAATCAAATAAACGTTCCCCATCGTGACCGGGCGTTTCTGCAACCTGCGATGAGCAATGGTCATGAACTGCAGCTTGTCACTTTGTTCATTGCAAGTATCGCGTTACAAATTCCCACACGTGATAAAACGAGATTAATGGCGGATTGGTTTCGGGCGGTATATCAAGTTTCAAGACATCGGTAGTAGTAATACTTACTAAAGGACAGTCATCTATTACATGAGTAGGTGTGTCAGGGAACTTTGACACTGAAAATAGTTACCCTACCCCAGGCTTTGTCACACATGTGATCCTGCCTCAGGCAAGTGAGTTTGTTCATGAATTGCCTCTGTTCACCCAGCAGTGAATGGGTACCCGGTGTTGTTTACCCGGCGCTTGTTATACGGGTAAATATTATTATTATTATCATTATTGTCATTGATGTCCTGCACATGTTTTCATGACCCACCCCTGAAAAACAAAATAAAAAGTGCTTTATAATTATCACAAAATGTCCGTGTTTCATGACTTACTTGACTTCGACTTATGCCTCTTGATTCCTCGGGGAACAAAGGGCCGCAACAACACCCCTCCAACGGACGCGGTTCTGGGAGATCCTCTTCAGCTCCCACGTCGTTCCGGCTGCCTTTGGCTCTGCGTCGATGCTTCTGCGCCAAGACTGTTTGGGTCGACCCACTTTCCGCTTCCATTGTGGATTCCAGTCTAGGGCCTGACGGGTGACATTAGAGGCAGGCTTGCGGATCGTATGGCTAATCCATCCCCATTTCCTTTTCTTGATCTCGGACACAATTGGGGCGTGTCTGGTCCTGTCCCACAGTTGTTCGTTGGAGACAACTTCCGGCCACCTGATGTTGAGGATATTCCTGAGACATCTGTTGGTAAATATCTAGAGTTTATGGGTGTTTGTCTTGGTTACCCGCCAGGTTTCTGAGCCGTAAAGTAGGACCGACTTGACGTTGGTGTTGAAGATCCGGATCTTGTTGTGGAGTGAGAGGGCTGTTGATCTCCAGATTGGCCGGAGGGTGTTGAAGGCGTGACGGGCTTTGTTGATTCGGCACTTGATGTCTTCGTCTGCCCCCATCTTTACTGACGACACTGCCCAGGTAAACAAACCTGTCGACTTTCTTGATGTTTTCTTGGTGTAGTTGCACTGGGTTGGAGCAGCATCTGAAAGAACAAACCCAGGGTCCAGGTTGATCGATGCTCATGATGTCAATCACTGGATCGTATGTTACTCGATTATTTACATACTACTATCATATTGCTGAAATGTTGATGCGTGCGGTGTTAAACAAAAAAACCCAGAAATCTCGAAGAAGAGGTTGACATATCGACACGACACCTGATCCAACATTAAACGTGTCTCAAGATAATGCTGTTGAATGTTACCTGATGATGCGTCAATCAGCGACTCGTCTCTGCTTTTCACCTCTGAACTATTTGTACTTCATGTGACAGTCTTATGTGTGAAGGAGGTGTCGCCTTTCACTCTTAAGAAATCAAGCCAAGTAGTCAAAACCAATGAAAGTGTGTCAAATTTGACGACAATGCGACTAATTAGAGACAATGTGACAATGTCCCTTCTAGGATTCCATACATTCCCTTGTACCGTGGACCGTCTCCGCGGTGTAGTGGTTATAGCGTCCGCCCGGAGAGCGGAAGGTCGCGGGTTCGATCCCCGACCGCGTCATACCAAAAGACGTTAAAATATGGTCCTTGTTGGTCCCTGCTTGGCGCTCGGCATTAATGGGTACAACAAGGACTGGTCGGCTCGGAGTCAGTATAATGTGTCTGAGTGGGGGTATTCATGCTTCACTGCGGCATGGTATCTCAGTGGGCTAGCACTATAAAACCAGCTTAAGTCTGGGCTAGTACAAGCAGCCGCACATACACATACACACGCATGCACATCGTCATGTGAGCGAAATATTCTCATGCACGACGTTAAACCCAATTTCACCTCACCTCACCTTGTACCGTGAAAATATCATCCCCATGATCCTTTAGATACCATCACATCTGTTGTGAGGTATTCATTGATATGATACAAGTAATATCGCCTATTATACCCGTATCAATACATCGCCATTCATTTAAATGTTCGATAGCAACTACTGGGTCTAAATTTATATCGACTGTATTAAATCCCTTTACCAAATAAGGCATTAACAAATCAAGGGAACTGTGGAAGAACTCCGCAATTAATTTGTCAGCAGATTTGTTACATTTCAAAGCCTTGACTGCTTCCTCAAGTAATTGGAGAATCAAGGATCAATTGAGTCATGCTATCAAAACCTTCGTCAATGTCTAAATCTATACTTTCATCGTCAACTACATCAACATCCTTTAAATCAAAACACAAACCTACACCGGAATCTTGGGGTACATGCCTGGTGGTGCAGAAGGTGCGCACCCCCATCTTTGTCCTGAAAATTAAATGACCATTGCTCTTGGTGGTTTATGAGGAAATAAGATGAATATGAATCTTTCTCAAAATGTCCATCCGCCCCTTCGTTTCTTGTTTATTTAAGGTATAGCCCAGATCAAACATGGAGGTACGCCCGGCAGTGTAGCTTTAACGAAGGTTATGTCCGAGGGGTAAAGGCTAACCCACCTTTTACGCTCTGACCATGGGGTGCAGTGTGACATTTGTCTCCCATCATCTCTGGGTTCAATGTCAGTGGTAACCTGGGCTAGCAGTTTGTTCGTAAATCGTCGTTGTCATGTCATGAAGAGGAATCAGGTTACTAGATAGCTTCGTGTACTGTATGGAACTATGTAACTTCATAACTACACGGCACATTGATCATATGCTACCGCTCCCGACCACACATTGATCATATGATACCGCTCCCGACCACACATTGATCATATGATACCGCTCCCGACCACACATTGATCATATGATACCGCTCCCGACCACACATTGATCATATGCTACCGCTCCCGACCACACATTGATCATATGATACCGCTCCCGACCACATATTGATCATATGATACCGCTCCCGACCACACATTGATCATATGCTACCGCTCCCGACCACACATTGATCATATGATACCGCTCCCGACCACATATTGATCATATGATACCGCTCCCGACCACACATCGATCATATGATACCGCTCCCGACCACACATCGATCATATGATGCCGCTCCCGACCACACATCGATCATATGATGCCGCTCCCGACCACACATCGATCATATGATACCGCTCCCGACCACACATCGATCATATGATGCCGCTCCCGACCACACATCGATCATATGATGCCGCTCCCGACCACACATAGGTCGGTAGGTAGTGTACAAAATTACACTTTTGATGAAGACAAAATAAACACTCTGTAGATACCTTTCATCCCGAGATTAATTTGTCCCGTTTATTCGCCTGTGAAGACCTCTCGACCCTTAACCCCTCCTACCTTCACCCTACCCCACTTTCATTCTCAAAACTTCATCTCGTCCCACCTTCAACCCATCCCACCTTCACCACATATCACCGTCAGACCAACCCATCTTAAACCCCACCGCAGCTTCCCCTTTCATCGGCTTTCAGCTTTAGTCACCCTCCTTCACCTCTGCACCTCTACCTTGGATACCAACCCTGTCTTCGTCCCATCAGGACTCCGATGACAAACAAAACCCTCGCCATCTTAGGCTTTTACCCCACCACACCCTGTTACCTCCATGACAAACACCACCCTGACAACCGTAAACGTCAACTCATCAGTTTCGGCCCCTTGCCCACCTTCACCCTCACCCCTCCAGCCTTCGACCCCACCCATCCTACTTCCACCCCTCCCTCCCTCCCTCCTAATATCTTCAATCGAGGTCACGACTAGGACAATGCCAGAGTTTGTCGGTGAAGGTGTAACGCTATTCTCCAATAGCAACGACATTATTACCAGAAAGGCGATCGTGCTGTCCTTTTGTGTTTAGCCGAGTGTGACTGTAAGGAGCTGAAAGCGAAACAAGATCGAAGGGTTGATTGATTTTAACCCTTACACCCCCAGCGACTGGAGTCGTCCAAACCCACCACACTATCCTCCTGTACAATCAAGTCGTAATCGCTAAACATATTAACATGTGTTTTGACCATCTTGGACTCACTCAATCTCGGGTAACATAGGGTATGTTTCAAGTAATGGAAAATGGAATTGCGGAATATATTGAGCTTATATATTAAAAACACGGCCAAACAGTTTAAACAACTGTATTATTAATATTAACACTTCGAGGGTTAACCAACTCTTCATGCACTACTCAGTGTTGGAGGTGTATGATTCACGGTGATATGGGGTATTATGTGGAATCTCTGGCAGGACAGAACCAGGCATCGCCATGTAAACAATACCGACATGCTGAGCGGAGACATGTCTCTACACACGGTAGGTGAAACTTTCACAACTTCTAAACTGTTAGGAGTATGTATGAGTTATTACTTTGAAATGTTGTTTTGTTGTTGTTGTTGTTGTTTTTCTAGGTTTGGATAGAATGGTGTTGGTGTGTACACACCGTTGCTATTCATTAGATATAAACAAATATATCTTCGGTACAGCCAGCCAGGTAGGTGATCTGAAGTGGGTCTGAGCGTCACGTTCGTGATTATAGCTTACATTTATATTGCAGTGTGTATGCACGTTATGCGTGCGTGCGTGCGTGCATGTGTATGTATGTATGTGTGTGGCTACTTACACTGGTCCAGACTTATGCCGATTTTACAGTGCTAGCCTTTCAGTCCTTGTTTTGTGTTCTCAGCTGAGGAAAGGAAACACCAAGTACCATTTTATTACGCCAAATAAGAGTAGGCTAAACATGTTTCCAAAGCTCGTGGTTTTACATCTTCATCTGCAAAAGGAAACAACAGGCTACACATCTAAACTTGATGCAGTTCATATATAACGCCCACAAGTAGGTCTCACTTGATAGTTGTCACTCACTCACTCTCTCACTCTCTCTGTGTTTCAGACCCGTCATGTTTAACTGCACGGAGGCTGACGTGTGGGGAAACCCCTACACATTCCAGTGTTCATACGGGTGCTGCGGCTCGAGCAGCTTCCGGTACTGTTGCTCCAGCAACGGAGACAGCTACATCCCAACACCATGGCAACCAGAGTAAGCACACGTTACAATTATATCATCATCCCATGCTTCCAAACAGACCAATATATGTTTATCCTTGTCGCGACCGACACAAACGTGCCTCTTCAACAACAAGATACAAAATGGGTGGTTAGATTGTTTGTTTGTTTATTTGTTGTTGAACGCCGCACTCAGCAATATTCCAGCTATATGGCGGCGGTCTGTAAGTAATCGAATCTAGACCAGACAATCCAGGGATCAATAACATGAATATGGATCTACACTATTGGGATACAATGACATGTGTCAACCAAGTCAGCGAGCCTGACCATCCGATCCCGTTAGTCGCCTTTTACGACAAGAATGGGTTGCTGAAGACCAATTCTAACCCAGGTCCTCACGGGTACCGAATCGGTGGGTCAGTGGGGATGTTTTCCTACATATTCCACCCAAAGATCGTGGGCTCGAGTTCCAGATTCTACTTCATCGTGATTATAGCTGTGCTCCTGTGATATAACGTGAACGACCTGAACGACCTGAAGGTTCCAAGTGCTACACTAAATCAGAATCACCAGCCTGGTTCCCTGGGTCTGTTGCGCCTGCGTTACGCTCCGACACTGACAGGGCGTAGCGCAGGCGCAACAGACCCAGGGAACCAGGCTGCAGAATCACATGCTCCCTGAGCGACTGAAGAGACAGACACATGTGACTGCTGTGATTGGCTGCGGAACTGGGTTGATATGTTCCGCTTCCTGTGCTCGGCAAATTAGCCGGAAAAGTTGGCCAGAAATTGTATTGTAGTTTAAAGGCAAGACTCTACCCATCTGTACATGGAATGGATGTTGATAGCCTGGATAATTTAAAAAATAAATAAAAGGTTACTACAGAAGTCTATGGAAAACATTTGGTGTTGTGTAACCTGAACGACCTGTCGATAACAATGACGATGATTTGAAGATTTTATGTGCGCTTTCGGACAGTGCTTGTTACAAACATTCTGTTGCCGCGAACCTCTCTTAAAATCACTACTACTTTGACAGACGTCCTGTGCATAAGTACTTGCAGGTGAAGACATATTCGGTGAGATGAAGTGAGGTGAGGTGAAATTGGGTTTTACGTCGTGCTTGAGAATATTTCGCTCATATGACGACTGCATGCGTGTGTATATGTATGTGCGGCTGCTTGTATGTTACTAGCCCAGATTTAAGCTGGGTTAATAGTGCTAGCCCACTGAGATACCATGCCGCAGTGAAGCATGAATACCCCACTCAGACACATTATACTGACTCCGAGCCGACCAGTCCGTTTTACCCATTAATGCCGAGCGCCAGGCAGGGACCAACAAGTACCATATTTTAACGTCTTTTGGTATGACGCGGTCGGGGATCGAACCCGCGACCTTCCGCTCTCCGGGCGGACGCTCTAACCACTACACCACGGAGGCGGTTTCGGTGAGATGAACACACGCTGACGGGAACTGAAAATGTCACTATACAGGTGCTGGGGTGGTAAATGTAAGCGCCCAGATCATTTCAGGCAGTACGTCAACATGATTATTGGCGGTGGGGTAGCCTTGTGGCTAAAGCGTTTGTACATGGGTACAATGTGTGAAGCCCATTTCTTGTGTCCCCCGCCGTGATATTGCCCGAATATTGCTAAAAGCGGCGTAAAACTCAACTTTTCCAAAATGATAATAGGTTGAGAAATATTCGGTAAATTTTAATTCATTTATAAACTAAAATCTTCCTGTGGTGTTTCAGTATACCTGGGTCTGTGGTTGCCGGGGTGACGGCGGGGTGTGTCCTGGGGGTGGTCGTCATAGTGGGCGTGGTCTATGCCTTGTGTAAACACGCCAAGAAGAAGGACCGTTTTGTGGAACAGGCTATCAACAGACTCCACGTGCCGCAAGCGAAAGCAACACGTACGTTTCATAAGATGAGGGTAATGATGATGATGATGATGATGATGATGGCTTACACCTTGACAGTATTATTGTGTTTGTTGTAAACTGTAATGGTATCTGAGTGAGAGAGTTGGGTTTTACCCCACCTTTAGCAATATTCCAGCAATATCGCAGCGGGGGACACCAGAAATGGGCTTCACACATTATACGCATGTGGAGAATCGAACCCGAGTCTTCGGCGTGACGAGCGAACGCTTTAACCACTGGGCTTCCCCACCGCCCCGTTATGGTATCTGAGTTGCTCATGTATGTCAAGCTCGTCTGAACGGGCGAAGGACTGTACAAAGCTGCTTTCAACATCTGTAATATTGCACCAGATTGAAACTTAAAACAAAGGTCTGTCACAACATCCGTTCCATCACAATTTTCTGCACCTACAGTGTGTGTGTGTGTGTGTGTGTGCGTGCGTGTGCGTGCGTGCGTGCGTGCGTGTGCGAGTGCTTGTGTGTTACCTATTTGAGATTAGGAGTCAGCTGTACTTCACGATTAGTTAACTGCTATAATCAATAGTAAACTAATTTATCCAATTGTTGTGATCTTACACGTGTCGTTTTTGATATAGCATTTAGTCGGGTTTGATGACACACGTTTGCATAGATGGATGGATGGATGGATAGATAGGCTATCCTAGCCTCCGTGTAAAATGTGCCACATGGGATGTAAGTGTAAATAGGTGGGTGTATCCCATGTTACGGATGAGCTACAGAGGCCCAGATAAGCTGCGTATCCGGGTATAATACGCATATAAATTTTCCAATTACGCATTGAAAAAATAATTGTTGCGTACCAATTACGCATTTAAAATGTTAGATACGCAAAAAGTTTAAAACAAATGCGTACGGAATATATTTATAAAATCGCTTGCGTAATGAAAAAGACATCGATTGCTATCAAGTTGTACTGTTAGTATAGGACAAGTGTTGTACTGTCAGTATAGGATGAGTGATTTTTTATGAAATCATGTCCATAATACTTAGGTGAGTAAAATGACTGAAATACGCACATATTTGAAAGCAGTGGGTAACGGAAAATGAAATACCCACTCAAAATTCATAATACCCACTCCAACAAAATACAGTGGGTACAGTACCCACATGAGCTAAATCTTATCTGGAGCTCTGAGCTATATGTAACACTTACTGCAGACCCCTAGGTTACAACCTCCCATTTTACAGGTCAGGACAATGTAACAATGACCACTCCCTCAGTTACAGGTCCGCTGAGGACCCGGGCTCGATTCCCCACATGGGCACAATGTGTTAAGCCCATTTCTGGTGTCCCCCGCCGTGATATTGCTGGAATATTGCTAAAAGCGGCGTAAAACTCAACTCAGTCAGTCAGTCAGTTACAGGTCAGGCAAAAGTAACAATGACTACTCCCGTTACAGGCCATGTCAACGTGACCACAAAGATGTATCCCGGGCCCAGGAGTGGGGTCAAGTTGCTGACAACCTATATACCCAGAGAGTCTCCACAGTTAACGTCTACCCCAGTAGGAGACGTCGCGGAGCCTAACAAGCCAGAAAAACAACGGAAATCAAAGGGGAAAGGAACAAAACTTTCTGGGACCGCGGGAATAAAACCCAAGGCGCGTAACCCTCAGACCCGCATTGCCAATACAACTACTTCCGGTATGAACCGGAAGTTACATACAGAAGCCACGACACCAGGCCAAGCTGGAGGTGAGAAGACTAAAATGAAAACAAGAAGTCAAGACGGCAGAAAAAATGTGAAAATGCAGAATTCTAAAGACACGAAACTGACCACGAACTTTAAAACAAAATAAGTCTGTGATCCTTTGTTTTATTTTAGTAAGCACTTTGATTTTCTTTGTGTTTGAAATGTACTACCCCAAATGTAAATACTAAAACAGTGGGTATGTAAGTATTACAAGAAAGTTTCAGCCATCGCATTTGAAGTCGTACAAAGTTTTGGTGTGCAAGCGGTATCAGTACTGCGTTAACCCAAGATTAAACTGGGTTTTTTTACCGTAATCTATGGTGAGGAGTTGCGATAGGTGATCACTGTATAAGCTCAACTCGTGGTTTTTCTTACCTCACATTCTATTCGACGCCGCGCTGTCTCCAGAATTCAGTTGCGTACACATAATTTTTATATCTGATTCATCGCTAAGATTGATTAATATATTTTAAAATATACATATTTTTGAAGATATTATTACCTGTTTTATATCCCATCGATATGCATTTTTATAACTATTTTTAATTTCTGAGCATAAACGAGGCCATGCAGAGGAATTGTCTTCAGTATATCAACAAAGTGACTCTATTGATTTAGCCACCATCTTCAAACATTCGTCCTGTAGGTGTCGTGTTCTGCTGGGGTCAAGGCAACAATGTGAAGTCTGCATCCTTAGGCAAAGGTATGATAACCTTGAGATTCGAAATCACACTGTCAGAGCGAGGCACCTAGTCCCCAGCACACAATACAGCGCTCTAACCCACTAGACTGAACACAGTCTGGGAACTCTAGATCAGGTGCTCTGCACGTATACCTAAATAATTCTGACGTGTATGTTTTTATTGTGGTTGTTCGGTGCCATTAAACAGTTTGTTGGTTTGTTGGGTTACAAGTGAGTAAGTATGGTTTTAGGCTGCTTTTAGCAATATTCCAGCAGACCCTTGTAACCAGGCTGTGTAAATGATCAGTTGGGATTAGGTCTATTTGATCAACCTCAATATGTCAGAAATGTATAAAATATACGAAATACGTCAACAGGGACGACAGCAGCAACATCATTATCTTCACAATGAAACCCTAGATTGAATGGTCAGTAAATTACCGAACAAAAGAAAACATTCCCTCGCTTTTGTTGATGGCTAAACTAAAACAAACAAGAAATGGTTATTTGACGATCATGTATTGGATAGGGGTGTCATGATTGTGCATGTGTGCCCTAATTTTAAAGTGGTTTGGCGACTGTTTTAGCCAAGTTACATTTTGATAACGTTGTTTTTGGTCAAATCCATTTTTAGTATATATTTTCAGGGGTGGAAATATAACTTTAAAATTGCTAGTGTACTCCGGAACAGTGGCACATGTAAAATCACTTGCCCTGATAATTTTCCACTATACCGGCCGTTTTCTTGTTGATTTTTAAAATAAACAACATAATTAACATTGGAAAGTCAACTGGACACCGGTACAGTGTGATATACAAATTTACTTGTCCACAGAAAAAAACACTGGACTCGGACGTCGGGCAATGGGTTATTTCCATCCCTGATTTTCTTTTGTCCGGTAGTTTCTGTTTACTTACTTAATGAAGTACTTATGAAATATACTCAACACAAAAGTTAAGGACCACCCCGATTTTCAATATTAAAGTATTTAATAGTTTATATTATGATCCATATGATATTTAAATATTGAATATTGGGGTGGTCCTTAACTTATTGGGTTGAGTATAGATTTCTATATTAGTTGTACATATAGTGAAATAGTATCAGATTGTATCAGAACTGGTATCCCGAAAATGGACAAAAAATCCAATTGCATCTGGACTGAATAATGTGGAAAGGCAAGTCAATACCATACAGGCTGTCCCGGCAAAAATATACTATCCCCAAAAGAAACGCATCGGCGTTTTGTATTTTTAAAATCTATTAATTACCTATTGTGTTCAAACAATCGTCAAAATATGTAATAAAAGTGTTGATAACATGATTTTACACAATTGCACAAGTAAAAGTTCGACTTTACCCGAAAATGTTGATTTTGATGAGATTTCTTACAAGGATTAAAATCGCCACAACGCAACAGAAATCACCTTCCAGTTGAAATTGTGCAGCAAAGAGCATGCACTGTCTGGCTATAAAAAGCCAGAATACTAGTACTTTCGGAAATCGGCATTCGTATTGAAGGAGTTTCAAGCTCAAATCACTACACCACGTCTTGACGCTGCGACACGGAACATCGCCATTGAAAGAATACACGCTGGAGATTACCAATCTTCTGTTGCCAGGCGTCTGAATGTTAGTCTGAGCACGATATCAGGCAGACCTCAAACAGGTATAACAAATGACCGACCTCGTGTCACCACTGCAGCCCAAGATCGGTACATCCGGGTACTACATTTGCGTGATCGTACTGCCACGGGTGAGAGCACAGCAGCCAGGGTGCCTGGACTTCAGAGGATATCCGGTCAAACTGCACGGAACAGGTTGAGAGAGATTGGTCTGAGAGCCAGGAGACCCGACGTCGGGACCATGCTACATCGTCACCATTGCGCTCAACGTCTCCGTTATCTAAAATTATCCACTTGCTTGTATAGACATTACCTTCTTCATTCTATTGCATTTGTGGACGAGGTATACATGTTTGAAAATACAACATTTTCGCAACAAATTTCTGGCCTATGCGTTTCTTTTTTGGGATAGTATATTTCCTCCCTCGTTTGATGATTCGTAATACTCTCGCATGAATTACTGTCGTACCAAATATGATAAACGGGCACATTTTGTCAGAACGTTAAAACCTGCATATTTGAGAAATATACATATTACATTTCATTGTCCACCGATAGCAGGTAAAAATCATCTGTTACTCATCTGTTACTCGACATGTGACTCACGTCAATGGAAAGCAGATTGGAAAAATTCATCACTTCAAGTACATATATTTTCAGTAGACGACTTTAGTTATGTAAAATAGCGTGACGACATGCTCATGTAAAAATAATATATAAAAAGATAAAAAATGGTATTTTTGCCCTGCCATGTAACATATCAAGGAATCATGGAGTTCAAACTTACTGCAGCGCCATGTTTGGAAAGGTACTTCACCGGTAGAGCTGTCACTCGTCTTAATCATAATTAATGCTTCATTCGAATTCAAGATCAGGTGAATGAGTACACTATCTTTCATTGTCAAACTTTTTGTATCGATTTCTTTTGAAAAATATTTTGTCTTAAAGCGTGTAACCTAAGAAGTAAAATGTTTGATAGCCTTCACCGACTAATCCAATGTCGCATTCTGACGTCAAAGGGTGACGTTTGTTAGGAACTATAAATCAAACGTTTAAAAACGATACTTATATCGCATGCTTTGCCGCGAACATGGCTGCGCTTGGTGAGAGGTAACAATGCATTTTCCTGAACGTGTAGACATTTTACATATGAAATAAACTGCCGAGCAAAAAAGGTTATACACTGGAGTGAGTGAGTGAGTATGGTTTTACGCCTCTTTTAGCAATATTCCTGCAACATCACGGAGGAGGACACCAGAAATGGGCTTCACACATTGTACCCATGTGGGGAATCGAACCCGGGTCTTTGGCGTGACGAGCGAACGCTTTAACCACCAGGCTACCCCACCGCCCCTTATACACTGGAAAGTTGGATCTGACCCAAGAGTGAGTGAGTGAGTGAGTTCGGTTTTACGCCGCTTTTTAAAAAATATTCCAGCAATATCACGGCGAGGGAACACCAGAAATGGGCTTCACACACTGTACCCATGTGAGGAATTGAACCCGGGCATTCGGCGTGACGAGCGAGCGCTTTAACCACTAGGATACCCCACCGCCCCTTACCAAAGACGTAAATACTAAATATACATGTGTATACGTCTTTGATCTGACGAAAATACGTACAGACGTTATCAAAACGGTATCAAGCCGGAAACATTACAGCTTTAACCCCTGGATGCCGAGGGTTTTATGGCGTACATTTCATATGATCTGCAAAGTGAACGTTGTGCAAGAACTGCGTTCACTCGTCACTAAATCTACTTACGATTATAAAATTACAGTCTTTTAGAATATTAAATTTCCTATCCGATGAAGTACATCCAAGCACAAATAATTAGACTGTTTGAAAAGTAGACATTGTTAAATGCTGTCCGCGATTTCATAATGTGTTAAAAAAGACGCTATGTACTATGTACCCATTTTTTTAGAGGTTATTTTCAGTACTTTCGTTTGCCTCAGATGAAAACATTTCGACTTCAAAGTGAGGGTTGAAGAGGAAGGACATATATATCCCTCTGGCATCCAGGGTGTTTCAGTCCACAAAACATCTATGATACCCGTATAAAAAATCACCATCAAATACCTTTCTTTTTTTCTTTCTTTTTAAATTTTTTTAGCAACCATAACAGACAAGGGTCGATACTATCTTATTTCGAAGCAGTGATAAACAAGATGTATTTCGTTAACTGGGTACGATTTGACGTGACAATGACAGGGTTGGCCGAACTGAATTCTGGGAAAGAGATGACTGTTTTACCGTTGCGGTGAAATGTAAACATTCGAACATATGCAAAATGGAATATCTTTACGGTGAGTACTCATTCAGTGGCCCAATGGGAATTGTTAAAGAAAAATGAAAGAGAGTTGAAAAAGTGTCGACCAAAAAGATACATTGTCGCAAGATGTGTTCTGGGGAAAAAGCTATTTCGTCAGAGTAGTTTCGAATGCTGACCCGAGGTTTTGTTTTCCATATCCCATGGCATTGTTCGAGGCTATTGCGACGTCATTGCATTATGACGTCATTTGTTATGTATGACGTCACATTGTGTCACTTCGCCTCCTGCAACGTTATGTCGAGGAAGAATGTCGATACTCACCATAAACTTAATCGTTGTGAACACCGAGTATAGTGAGAGTGATGGATGTTGCTGTAGGCCACAGCCATGAGTCGGAATGTAGTAACATGTCATTCCATGACGCTAGAGATGTCATACTTCAGTCGTCAGTCAGAGACAGCGACGGCGGAAGCTACAACGACTACGATGAAAGCTGGTAAGGAGGAAGGAACTTTTATGAACTGTCGTTCTAGTTTTTTCTTGGGTTAACTTGTCAAACTGACACAATTTGCTTAGTAACGTAAATCTCTCGGAAAGTTTAAATTAAACTCTTTTCATAGCAGTCTATAAAATGATTCCCCTTTTTGGTGATATGGAGGGCCTGATATCTATTATATTCTAAATATATTTTCTCTTTATTTTATGTCATTGTTGTAACAAGATATCTATTTGATTATTTATGGTGATGTATGTCAGTATGGTGTTTTTCTGTAGATGGTGCAGTAAGCAACATGTGTTTTTCCCTATCCAAATTAACCAGCGAATGTCTTCTATATGCCAGAATATAGTACAAAATATGGAAATATTGTAGAAGTAGTCGGGGAATGGTAGTGTAGCGTAGTGGTTAAAGCTACGGGTAAACTGCACTTTACGGGTCCCCGGAAGTTTAAGCTACAGACATGCGCAGAAGCCATATTTAAATCGAAGCGAGCACTAACTCTTACGACTATACTGACCGAAGACCATTCTCAAAACGTTCGTATCCCTAAGAATTCTTAACTTTGATCGTAGCCAATGTGTTAAGAATGGGCTTAATAAGTTTGTTGGGCTACGAACGTTTCGAGAATAGCTGGCGAGGGTTCAATCAAAACAGACAATACAACTTAGCATATCTACACTGCACTGTACTGGGTAACCGTTTTGCCTTACTAAAAATAGGTACTGCCATCATATGTGATTTCTGCACAACATGACACCTGAATCAATCATCATACTTGCCTCCTACATCAATCATCATACCTGCCTCCTACATTTCTTTCCTTCATTTACAAAGCCCGTGACAAATCAACTAAATAATCGGTAAGACTACAGAATACCGGATACCTTCCGCCATCTTTGAAAGCACGCGAGTTTACTTAGGGTTAGGGAAATGTTTAGGTTTAGGGTTAGGTTTAGGATTAGGGTCAGCGTTGGGGTTCGGGTGACGTGACACTAAACAATATGGCTGGTAGGTATCCAGTATTCTGTAGGTGTACCTCTCTTTTGATTGTATACTGAAAGTCGACATTGCTTCATTCTCTAACCAGCAAGGAACATTATACAGCTTCATGTTTTTATTGCGGAAAACTGTTGTGGGAGGCTCTTTAAAAACCTCATTATTGGATCATGAGTAGAGAACACATGCTCGCAAAGATACAGTCTCACTTCACAAACGTTGACAAACGCATAGTAATCGCAGAGTTCTATGGGACTGGTCGGTTGGTCAGAGCCAGTTAGGGGGGTTACTACAAATATGTGGTCCCAAGGCGAGAGTCAAGAAAAATAGTTTACATATTCATGAGCGTCGAGACAAAAATCATTATTTTAGAACACAATGTGAAGTGCTTTTGTATGTTGTATTGTCAAGGAGGGATGTGAACATATACCTTGATATTAAGCTGGTAATCAAGTGACAAGTCACAAGGGAGGGCCATCGTTGTCTGTACGTTTTAGATCCAAACCTCTGATCCTACCTACCTACCCCTGTAATACATGGCCGGTCCTTAACCTCCAGGTACCCGTTATAATTGGTCTTCAGTAACCCATGCTTGTCGTATGAGGTGACTAACGGGATCGGGTGGTCAGGCTTGCTGACTTGGTTGACACATGTCATCGTATCCCAGTTGCGTAGATCGATGATCATGCTGTTGATCACTGGATTGTCCGGTCCAGACTCGATTATTTGCAGATCGCCATATAGCTGGAATATTGCTGAGTGCGGCGTTAAATAAAAAACCAAGCAACTTCAACCTCCTGCAGTTTCTTTTCTGATGCACATTTCTAGAAGGTTTGAAAAGTAGACACTGCTATGTGTTGTCCAAAACTCTAACACCGAATCGCATTATCTATGTTGTGAAGTATGATTTTTAAGTGCACATAGCTACATACCGGGGGTCTTTATTTCACGGCTAATACTGACGATCACGTTGTACCAGGGGAGACTACTCTGACGACTCACGCGGGAAACCCTCCCGACCTCTCCCCAGGCCAAACCCCGTGGTGTTGCTGGTGTTGTTGATGGTGCCGTACGTGGTGTTGTTCTACCACGCTCTGCACGTTGAGGTAGATGTCAACTACGTGCTATGGGTATGTATATGAAATGTATATTGTTATGTCCTTTCAGGACAAAGCAGTTATAAATATAATTTTGATTGTTGTTGTTGCCCGCGCACGCACACGCGCACGCACATGAAAGCATCGTGCGATATGGGTTCCGCTTCACAAAGCTATTCTAAATCCTCTACTTAAACATAGACTTACCACAGTTTTGGTTGTACTTCGTGTTTAGGAAAGAAATACAGAGTTATTCTCCCTTTGCTTAAAGTAGAGGCGGAGACTTTTATGAAAACATTTTAGAGTTATCCGCCTTTTGCTTTAGACCGAGACTGGCACTATCCAAGTAACTACCATTTTATGATAGTGGAGATAAAGAATATATGTGAATCATGACGTCACTGATGACATTTCATGGTTGCAGGACGTTGCTGTCAGCGCCGCCTACATGACGATGTTTGTCCTCAGTCTCCTGAGTGCTGCTAAATGTGAGTCATTAGTGTAACCTGCAGCATATGTTATATCCCGCTGGGTTATAACATGTTATATATACACTGGACAATACTCTGCGTCACCTGTTACTTCACGTCATAAACTGGACGTACTTCTATAAGGACACATTAGATTTGTTCGTCACACTCAGCAATACCCCAGCTATTTGAAAGCGGCTTGTAAACGACCTAGTCTGAATTAGGCAATCCAGTGATTGACATCATGAGCATCGATCTTGATACGATGACCGCATCAGCCAAGTCCACGTGCCTGCCCACTCGATCCCGTTATGATTACGTGTTACTTTCTGGGGCACATGAAATCAGTTATGCACCGAACAACGCTCAACATGAATAAAGCTCTATTGCTGCAGTATTTTGGCCAAAACTGGTAAAAAAAACAGTCTTAGCAACCTCATGTAATTTAGGAAAACAATGCCCCGTATTATAATAACGTCAGACCGCGAGAATAATACTGAAATTTGAACATAAAAACATATTATAGTTTGACCGAAAATTGAAGTCATCCAGCCAGATACCAATTGGCAGTTTTATATTGAGGTAAAATAACGCCTGTGAAAACTACGTTGGAGATTCTTTCCCCGCTAACTTGCACCCTTCACTGTGTAACATGGCTGGTAATAAGGTCAGTGTGCAGGTCGGTGCTCCTACTGTCAACCACTGGTTTGCCTGGTGCAGACTCGATCATTTTCAACTCGTTATGTTAATTCGGGATATTGCTGTCTTGGTCATAAACATAAATCATCATTCACATATTAATATAAAGCACATTTTACAAATGTGTATTGACTACTACTGTTTCACAAAGCGACCTTGGGCTTTCTTTCTGGACTAGCGTAACTCCCATACTTTAACACTGAACTACAACATTCGTCGATCTGTGGAACGGGTTCCAAGCAATCTTAGTACTAGTAATAGATGGTATTTATTTCCTTGAGATCACTTTGTGGAAAACCCGTGAAGATCCGGGTTAGAATTGGTCTTCAGAAACCCATGCCTGTCGTGAGAGGCGACTAACGGGATCGGGTGGTCAGGCTCGCTGACTTGGTTGACACATGTCATCGTATCCCAATTGCGAAGATCGATGCACAGGCTTTTGATCACTGGGTTGTTTGGTCCAGACTGGACTATTTACAGACCGCCGCAATATAGCTGGAATATTGTTGAGTGCGGCGTAAAACAACACACAAACAAAACACTTTGTGGAACGAGGCCCTGAGCGCTGAGACTGTCGGGCTCGTAACTCCAAAACTTACAGTCAAGCCGACGCTTAATAATTTTAATAGCAGTCTACAATTTTAGGATTACCCTACATTTCCAGTCAACTATGAATACATTTCCAATGGAGATATTCCATTTCGCAAGAATATGACAACAATTGGCGTATGTATGATCTGAAACAGCAAGTTATTTGAGTAAGTTACTTCAGAGTAAACATCACATCAGCAATGATGCTGTTATACCGCGATATCAAGTCATAATAACGTGTTGTTTGTGACTCTCCTCTATATACCGCTAGTGTACTACCACCGCCAACGGCTGTTGGAGTGGACGGTGCGGCTGCTGTACTACGCCAACGACGGGCCGTTGCCCGGGTTCCCCCTTGACAACACCCAGCGCTGCATAGGCGTCCAGACCCACAACACCGACTTCAACCACCAGACAGACACCGTCAGAAACAACCACGCTGTCGAGACAAGGAGGATGCGTCGTCACATACTTCAGTTGAGAAAGAAATATAGTTCTAGAGGTGAGGGGTTTAAGTTAGGGCTGTTTGCTTGTTTGTTTAACGTTTGTTTAAGTTCCAGTCATATGACGGTGACTGAACGAGACAATCCAGTGATTGGCATTCTGAGCAACGGACCACGCCGCCGGGTCACGGTGACACACGATCAACAAAACCCATTTTTGTGTTTTTGTTTGTGTTCGTTTGTATTCCAATATTCCAGCAATATGGCGACAGTCTGTAAATAAAAGAGTCTGGACCAAACAATCCAGTGATAAAAAGCATGGGTATCGATCTTTTACATCAAAACTGCTCGCCTAAAACGCACCCAGTGCACCCACTGGTCGTGTCGCGTGAATACACCCGGAGATGGGTATGAGTGCACGTGCAATGCGAGGTAGTTTCGAAGCACATGTTAGTTCCACTGCGCAACACGAATTGAGACTAATTCCTTCTTACTAGATGTGTTTCTTTGTTAAATAAACTCAAAGTATTCTTTGTTGGTTCCCAGTGAAGAAGCTGAAGGACTTTGCCAAGGAACGGAACATGATCTTGTCGCGGCTGCAGCTGAAGTTCCCTGAAGTTGAGCACGAGAAGGAGACTCTAGTCGCTGAAAGGGACGCCATTGAGAAACAGCTAGAAGAGGAGAAACGACGGAACAAAGAGCTGATTGGTCGGTTCCAAAGGATCAACCAACAGTTCGGCAGACTCGGACATGCGCAATACCCACCTCCGCTAATGTCGCTGGACTGTTACAAATAAGGAACGTTTCAGTTTTATAGCGATGTCAATAAAAAAGTAAAACAATGACATGAAAACAAACGAAATATGTTTCAGTCGGAACGCACAATGACTGAACTTACACCGATGTTCTTAATACACTGAAGGGCAAAATAAGCTCCCCACTAATTTTGAATGTCAGTGAAAGAAACTCAAAGGCAAAAATAGTTGTGAAACCAGTGTATAAAAATATTTAATGTTTCATAATATGATAATATCTAGACATTAAACCAAAGAAGCTATGAAAATATATGAAATAAAGATTGAACTCAGATGGGGTCGATCAAAAGGTTTAGAAATAACAAATTTTGTAGAGGTCCAAATGTTCTTCCGTTAAGGATTTTCTATTGCCAAATATCGCGTGTGTCTTCCTTGCAAAAAGCCATGCATTGTTCCAGTTGATTTCTGGAGGGAATTCATGTGGGTGTTGACTGTTTCTAAGTTGTCTGCCCACGTGTCCTCACAAGTATTCAGTTGGGGAACATTCCGACCATTGCAGAACCCGAACATTGTGGTTGCCAAGGTAACCCTGAGTAATTCGTATGTCACCTGGCATAGTCCCGCTGTAGGATGGTTACCTGTAACTGTGGACGTAAGAATGGTAATATCGCTGTTTGAAGCACTTGTCTCAGAACCTTTGTGCGATTAGGTTGCCGTTTATGATCACGAGGCGTGTTTTCTGAGCACCGTAAATTACCCCCATATCATAACACCACCTCGTCCATGTGGGTCGTACTCTTGGGCGGACACAGGTGCCAGTCGTACCTTCTGTAGACACGGATTCTTCCATTAGCATGGTGGACGTCGCGTGGATGACTGTAGATTGGCTGATACGGTGTCTAGCTGCCGTTGCTGCTGTTGACGTCAAGCACCTGTTCAGTCAGCCTGTTGCGAAGGTGTGTGGTACGGATGTGGCGGTCTTCTGTTCTAGGGCTGTCGTGAGTTCTTTCTGTCAACTAGCAAGAGTGCACATACCGTGCGTCTGGAACTGCCGACGGTTCCTGCAATATCGGTCTGTAACGTTCCCATTCTCGCCATACCAGTGGCTCTGTCTCGCTCTTTCAAAGATAAGCGTGGCATATTTTGGTGTGCTTTAGTATTTAGTAAAACTCACCGTGTTTGGTTCAACATTTTCCTCGTGCATTATGTGTAAGGTCTGAAAAACACGTTTTACCACTTGTTTAGGAATGCAAATGCACGACCTTTTCGCAGTATTGTTAGACAGCGTTGTAGTGTTTGGGCAAATGATTTCAGATTGGAAACATTAAAAACATTCACCAGGATTCGAAACAATTATTTTCTTTAAAGTGGGAAGGTTTGTTTTGCACGTCAGTATATGTTAAGAAGATGACGTCGTATTTACATGTCTCCCAGGCGAATCACATCAATGACCATGTCCTTTAATGAGTTATTTTAGAATATATAGGTTGAGTCGTGACTAACTCACTGTTAACAATAATGTGTCCAGTTTCCTCTGTCAACACTGTTTCTAACTAATGTGTTTTGTCAACTTGAAGGGGCCGTGAAAAATTGCCTAAATCTACTTCTCCACAATTACCAGCTTGTGTTAAACAGAATAAAAGATTTCAGACGCCAGTGTCTACTGCAGAGAAATGACAATGGCCTTGAATTTATCAGATTCGTTGCTGCTTCAATTTTTTCTATTCACGGCACCTCTCCTTACGTATTTAATTTTAACCCATATGCAATAAAACACAAAGGTAATGTAAAGTTTCCGCACCCTCATAAGATTTGAATTCTATTGTGACGTAGAGTCCGAATGACGCCACAATTTAAACGACGTCATAGCTGAATATTGTTGCGGTCATTGACCGTTTGTAATTCATTCATTCATTCAATCGTTGACTATTATAACGGTAATGCTATTTTTGAGGGCATTATCATTTGCAGAAGCCCGAGGTCTTCCATTAACTGCCCGACGAAGGAGGGCAGTTGACAAAAGACAGAGGGCATCTGCAAATGCTAATGCCCTCAAAAATAGCATTACCGTTATTATTGCTAAAATTCATGGAATTTGTGTTGAAAAGAAAAATGGAAACAATGAAGGAATTTGACTGTCAGTTTACTCAAAACCAACTTCTGAGGGGGTTGACTGCCCGAATGCAATTACGTCATCGAACAATTCAAGTGACGTCACAACAGAAAGTGACGATATTCGACCTTGGCCTTTGACAAGACCATAGCTTGCAACATGTCAAACTATGTCAGTGTTCGGTTTTGGTCCAACAACAACGTTAATAGTGCAATTGTTGAGGTTAGCACCAACAAGAAAGCCAATATTACCGCTATTTAAAGCGGGAATTCGGGTTCCTTTGAATTGTTTGACCCAGAATATCTGCCAGTCCAAAGCCAATGTCGAATGAACCGTAAGCCCACGCACCCACTATGACGTCACTTGACAACAGAACTGATAGTGGCCCGTCGTGAAGGTTGAGCGGTCCAATATCATTTGCAGCAGCCCGCAAATTTCTGATAATGGGAGGGCCGTTTCATGATAATTCCATGTATTTTAGCTATAATCTCTGCTTATCCGCAGAGGAAAAAGCTCATGTCCATTCCATCCCATTAACACCAAATCTCAGTTTAGTGCTAGCAAGAACTAAGAGCTGATTTTAACAAGATTTGAGTCCGGTTTTCAACCACATCTTGTTTGTCGGCGTCCTTTCTGATAAACACACGGGGCCCTGTTGTTTTCTTACACGCCTAGAAGTATTGTTAGGGTAAGACTTTAACGCTTCACGACATTCAGTCGTTTTATGATTACCGAAAAAGCAACATCAAGGTCTTATGATGCGCAGATTTGTTCAGTCGGGAGGCAACATTATGAGTGAGTGAGTTTAGTTTTACGCCACTTTTAGCAATATTCCAGCAATATCACGGCGGGGACACCAGAAATGGGCTTCACATACAACCTTATGACATATAGTGAGTGGCAGATCACCAGTCTACGTAAGACAAGGTATGCAGAGTGTCAGCGTCAGGTTGTCAGCAGATGATGCAGTTATGACCTCAGCCAGATAAACGTTTGTGGACATGGTTCCTCATAGCCTTTGTTTCCTTGAACCTTGATAGGTACGTCAAATGCATTACATTTCGTCAAGAAAATGCGTCATTAATTTAAAAAGCTATCCAGGAAATGTGAAGTTAGTATATACATACGTCAGTTATGTTTTTTCCTTGTTATTCATTTATCAAATATTTGGGTTTTTGAGAACGTGTCACGAGGTTTGATGTGAGCATTCAATCAAACCGATTGACGGCAGTTGTATCACGAGACAGACCATTGGATAATCAGGCATCATTAAAACATCGGTCGTTATGTCATCAGAGACTGGTCTTTATGTCATCAGAGATTGGTCATTATGTCAGAGACTGGTCATTATGTCATCAGAGAAAGGGTCATTATGTCATCAGAAACTCAATATGGCATCAGTGACTGGTCATTATGTCACCAGAGACTGGCCATTATGTCACCAGGGACTGGTCACTATGTCACCAGAGACTGGTCAATATGTCACCAGAGACTGGTCAATATGTCACCAGAGACTGGTCACTATGTCACCAGAGACTGGTCACTATGTCACCAGAGACTGGTCAATATGTCACCAGAGACTGGTCAATATGTCACCAGAGACTGGTCATTATGTCACCAGAGACTGGTCACTATGTCACCAGAGACTGGTCAATATGTCACCAGAGACTGGTCATTATGTCACCAGAGACTGGTCACTATGTCACCAGAGACTGGTCATTATGTCACCAGAGACTGGTCACTATGTCACCAGAGACTGTTCATTATGTCAACAGAGACTGGCCATTATGTCACCAGAGACTGGTCACTATGTCACCAGAGACTGGTTATTCTATCAGAGACTGTTCACTATGTCAACAGAGACTGGTTATTCTATCAGAGACTGGTAAATATTTCTTTGGAGACCAGTCATGTCATCTGAGAGCGGTCGTTTTGTTGACGTGGAAACCTTCCGCTGTCAACATTTTAGGACACAATCTGTTCGACTTGTTACTGATGGTCCACATGCAAATAGACTCGTATAGATCCGGGTAACAACTTGTCTTCAGCAGCCTATGTTTGTCGTAAGAGGCGATTAAAGGGATCGAGTGGTCCCAACTGTGTAGATCGGTGCTGATGTCAATCACTGGATTGTCTGGTACAGACTCCGTTATCTACAGACCGCCGTCATATTCATGTAGCTGGAAAATTGCTGAGCGCAGCGTTAAACAACAAACAAACAAACAAACCAAACTCACATGCAAATATATGTACTCTATAGACAACTAATATAAACCCAATACCGCGGCCCTTTATTCATGAATAGGAAAATACATTATTTCGTGTCGAAAATATGACGAACATCGCTGGGGGGTTGATTTATCAAAAAAACACGTTCATCCCCGAGAGGGCTTAATAACACCGTTTAGGTATATTTTTCATTTCACTGGATGAGACAAATATGTTATTTTAAAGGACAAATCTTTATCAAAGATCACGTCATATACATGTATGTTTTTAGTTTCAGTTTAACTCCTCAATCCATTTGTCCGTCACTGACAGGTGTAGATTTCCCTGGAGTGACAGTTGAGGGGAACATAGATATATAGTCCTTTGTGTCTATATACGCACCTATGTGTTACATTATTGAAAAAATACATATGATCTATCAGATCTAACATGTCTCGGAGGTGGGATGTCTTCTCGAAGAACCTTTCAGCAATCAATATAATTTTTTTCATGATGGTTAAATTTGTGACGTGACACTTGTCAAAAGAACGTACAGGAAGCGTATACGTTCCGTCACAGATGCCGGGGGGCACGTCTCAGATGTATATATAGGTGACCCTCCTCACGAAGTCTCAACCATTCTCCAACCAGTGAGACGCAGGAAACATATCAAAATGTCGCATCATACAATTTTGTCATTTGGCTATTTATGTTGTTTCATTTGTCAGTGTTTTGCTGCGAGTTTGAATTCCGACTCCAAACCTCACTTTAGTTATAACCCCAGCGACCAATACGGTAAGTAACACTGTAGGCTAATATTGTTTTACGCCACACTAGTTTTGTTACATTGGCTGGGAGGTGAGTTTTGTTTCTGTGTGTGTTTGTTGTTCAACGCCCCACTCAGCAATATTCCAGCTATATGACGGCGGTATGAAATAATCGAATCTGAACCAGACAATCCAGTGATGACATCATGAGCATCGATTTACTCAACTGGGATACGATGACATGTGTCAACCAAGTCAGCGAGCCTGACCACCCGATCCCGTTATTCGCCTCCTGCGGCGAGTTAATTACGATACGGTGAATGTTACCAGCTTGAAATAGATGCATAGAAGTTTCATTCTTATGACGAACACCTGGTATCATCACTGATTTTTCATTGATCCATCGTATAATTATCACGGCTATTCTGCTTTTTTGCACCAGGTGGGATCCATTTGGGGATAGTTGAGACTGATTATGTCTGTCCTGAACGCTTAACGGTTCAGAAATTAGATGTGCTTGTCTGACTACTTCGTTCACTCGTAACGAGAATTCTTTAACGATACTTATTAAAGTTTATTTGTGCCCAAGCCATACTTTCATTTGAAAAATTGCAATAAGTAATTTGGTTACATAAAATTCATGACTATTTACA